>NC_141245.1:26069707-26469707 GCF_054856555.1 Leptonotus elevatus | reverse complement strand
GCCGTAACGATGACCTCGCCACTAATGCGAAGGCGCGCCAACGTTTGTTGCGGTTACCTCGTGAAAAGGGGACACTTTTTCCCCCCCCCAAATTGGGAGGTGACGTGAGCGCGAGACGCGAGAGGCGCCATTAGCGCGGAGTCGCACGCACACGCCGGATTCCAGGCCCCTCGCTAGCGTGTACTTAACGGGAAATTCCGAGGCAACGCGGCGCTGACAATTGCTGTCGGACGCTCGCCAGGCAAGTTGGCACAAGTTTGTGGAAAGTCCTTCAAACGTCGCATCCGTGACCTGCGGCCTCAAATATCAAACATCAAAAGGGAAAAAACAACAACGCAACTTTTGATTACTCTGCGAACACAACCCTGAATCAATCTGTCAATCAATCAATCCCAAGATAAAAAAAATGGTCTGAAGTTGAGTCTCAGTAAACTTCAGCTTGGGAATTGCATTGAGCAGTTTGAAGCTGAATTGGTCCAATTTGACCACGAGAATACGACATCGTAAATGTCACACGCTGTCCCGATACTTTTGAAGACGTTTTCATCTCATTTTTTTTTCTTTTCTTTTTTTTCTTTCTTTTTTTTTTCTTTTTTCTAAGAGCTCAGTATTGTTCATTCGGAAAAAAATCATCATTGCTCTTTTATTTATTTATTTATTTATTTATTTATTTAAGACGTTTTCATCTCATTTGTGGGGGAAACCTGAAGCGCCGCGTGGACCTTGGGGTCCCGACCGACATTTTGAGGATTTGATTTGACATGTCGACGCGGTCGCTGCTGCACAAACGCGCAGCTGACGAGGATCAAGAGCTTTGGCGGCGGCGTGGCAGGAATCCCATCGCGAACCCAAAGCCACAAGCGGCCATTCACACGCGCACGCGCGCGCGCGCACAAGACGTCATCCGTCAGAGTTCACTTTGGGGCGAATAAAAAGAGTTCAAAGTTGACCCCCCCCCCCCCTTTTTTTTCTCTCAGTATACTCGGAAAAAATATGCACTTGCTTTTTTAAGACCGCGTGTCTTGGGGGAAATTTCCTCAAAGAAATCTGACTTTTGTTTCTCATAATATTGCAACTTTTTTTGTTTTTAATGGAAAAAAGAATACTTGTAAAATGTTGAGGTATGAAAATCACCAAATGTTGTCACGTTTAAACCTTTAGGAAGTGTAAGGCGTTCTGAAATGAAAGAAATCATTCAAATAAATCAGAAAAAGCCGAACGCTTTCAAGGTTCGAGGTTGGCGGCGCCGACACGCGTCGCGTCACCGCTCGAAATATTCAAAAGGACTCAATTGCTGCGCTGCAACTTGTTTTCTGAGAAAATGACTTCATTGTTATCAAATTACTTTTCCTGGAAAAATGCACACAAAAAAATTGTTGAAAATCGAAGCTTGATTTCTAAAGCGCTCTAAAACAACCTTGCTGCTTACGACGCCATTTAACTATAAAAACCTGGAACCTCCCAAAAGAAAGATTCGAGTCTCTTCTTTTCGATCTGTTTCTGTTTTGCAGCAATTAGCAATACAATATAGCATCGAATATGCGGCCGTTTTCAACTCTTCAGGTCAGCGGCTGCGTCAAGGCCTTCTGTATGCTCGAGCATAAAAAGCAAAACAAAAAACGTATAAATATGTTTTTGGGACCATGGCAATATTTAAAATAGAACGTTTTTATACGTTGTTGGGAGCAAATGAGTTAAAAACAAACAAAAAAGGTAAATGGTTATATTGACCAAAATTGGTTTACAGTCGTGCAAAACACAATTGCAGTCTTTCCATCGTTAGCTGATCGAAGGGTTAGCTAATTAGGAACAGCCATAATCCGTCCGCCGGCCAATCACGACGCAACGTCAAACATGTAAGAATGTAAACGTGTTAGAAAATCAACATGTAAGAAAAAGGCCGTTGATCGCTAACGTCTTCGTGTTTGTGCTCGCCAGGCGCCAAGCGGCCGTCGTCGGCGTCGTCGCTGGGCGGGATTGTGGCTCGGATGATGTCGTCGGGCGAGCGAGGAGCCTCGTCGTCGTCGTGCACGTCGGTCAACACCGTCTGCTCCGACTGCGAGCGTCCCGCCTCCCTGTCGCTGTCTTCGTCCACCTCGTCCGCGTCCCTCCAGGACGCCTCGCACTCGTCCTCCTCGTCCTCGTCCTCCTCGCTCCCTTACGGCGCCGTCCCCGTCTACAACGCCGCCGCCTCCTCCTCGGCCGCGGCCGACGGCGACGGTTCCGACATCAGCCTGGACCTCACCCCCTTGGTGACGGCAAGGAGCGGGAGCGTCGCCGCGCCCGCGCCCGCGCTGGCGCACCCGGCGAGCCCGGCGGCGGGCGCCGCGCTCGCGCCCGCGCCCAGGCAACTGTCGCGGCTGGAGCGAGTTGTCATGGAGATCGTGGAGACGGAGCAAGCCTACGTCAGGGACCTGAAGAGCATCGTGGAGGTGAGACAAACGTCGTCCTTGTCTTCCGTCATTCATTGTAAAAATGGCGTGCAGATTACGCGTCAGGAAATCTCGCTCTTTTCTTGATGTTATGGTTTGATGCGATCACAGCTGTCAAAATTCATCCATCAATTGACAAGAAATCAATGATCGCATTCATCGAAACAAAAAACTCGGCGATCGGCTGCAGGTTTCGTCATCGTCAAGTAGAACGTTGATGGCCAAATGTGTCGTCATCACAAATATAACAATTTGCTGTTCGAGAATAAAAATCCACAAAGAACAAAAATAACTTTTAGCAGTCGGTCATAGTTAGCTGCTGTTTGTTAAAAAAAAAAAAAAAGTATGCTTGAAAAAGAACAATTCAGCCAGCATAAGAATGTTAATAAAAGCAAGTAAGAGACAAAAAGAATATTTTGCTCTTTTTTTTCTTTCCTATCAGAAACAATTTCTGAGATTTTCAAACGTAAAGAAGTCTTCATTCAATCTGAGCAGAAATTCGCGTGTCGCGTGTCGCCGTCCTCGTCCATTGGACGTTTTACGTTTTGGAAGCCGGCCGGCATCCACGTGGCGAGAGGCGACAGTGCATTGTGGGTAAAATGGCCGGCTGGCGTTCTCGTGCTGCCGTTTGCGACGCCAAGCCGGAGTTTTGTCAGGTGCGTTGACGTCTCGCATCGTCGCCGGCGGCCAAACGTGGCCAAAGCCGTAACGCCGCCCAACGCGCTTCCGTCCTCTGCCAGAACATTTATCATTGGGGCGGCCAGTGGGATTTTTATAATAAGTAAATAAATTCAATCTAATTTAATAAATGAAAATAAAATGATAAAAATAATAATAATAATAACATTAATAAGATTAATCAATCATCATCATAAATAAATAAATAAAACATAATAAAATAATAATATAAAAACAATGATCATATCATTTACATCAATAATAATAATCAATAATAATAGTGCGGCACGGTGGATGACGGCTTAGCACGTCCGCCTCGCAGTGCAGAGGACGTGCGATCGAGTTCGGGCTTCGGCCTTCCCGGCTGGAGTTTGCGTGTTCCCGCCGCGCTTGCGTGGCTTTTCCGCGGGCGCTCCGCTTTCCTGCCGGCAGCTTCATCGAACGCTCCAAGTTGTCCGTCGATGTGATCGTGAGTGCGGCCGGTTGTTGGTCTCGGCGTGTCCTGCGATTGGCTGGCAACCCGTTGAGGGTGTGCCCCGCCTCCTGCCCGAAGCCAGCTGGGATAGGCTCCAGCGACCCCTGTGACCCTTGTGAAGCGGTTAAGAAAATGGATGGATGGATACTATTAATAATAATCATCATAATCATGAAGAGAAATCACGGCAAGGGGTCGCCGTGGCCACCCCCGAGCACCTTGTAGCTCCGCCCCTGCGCACGCACACGCGCGACCAATCTTTGTTTTGAAAGTGATCACATGACGTCGCGGCGTTCCTGCCGCATTCTTCAGCAAAGTGTTATCGAGTCGATCTTCTCTGGAAATGTCTTCGTCTTTTTGCCACCGAAGACGAAGAATACGCCAGAAAATGGCTGCACGGGAAAAAAGTTGCAAATGCTCATTTCTACCTTTTGTCTCTCTTTTGAATTCGGGATTGGGTTATATTAATAATAATTAATTGCATTTGTAACGCACTTTACATTTCAAGAGACGTGTTTGAGTTCGGAGTTTTTTTAAACTTGCTTGACTGACGATCTGCGGTTGCAAAAATTCCACTCATTTTACAATCACGATGACTTTTTACGATTGTGACGTTTAATATTGAGGTCAGGCACGAACATTTCAAAGAGTTGACCGATCGATGACGCGTGTTATTGATTGTATTGATTCCTTGTGCCAAAACAAACCCATCAACATTGTGGGCGCGTTGCCATGACGACCAAACTGGAGCCGGACAGGAAGCGTCTCATAAAACAAAACAAAACTTCGGTACATTCCAACGCACGCACGCACACGTGACCTGCTTTAATAATGCTCAAAAGTCTTCTGATAAGAAAGCACAAATTCCTCAAGACCTGATTTTGTGTGTGTGTGCGTGCACGTGCGCGCGCACGCGCCTCCTCTATTTGTGGTTTGCTTGAAATCTGGATTTGATTGAGACTACATGATGTCACGTTCACTGGGAATCTCAACCCACTGCCGTAATGTGTGTGTGTGTGTGTGTGTGCGTGTGTGTGTGTGTGTGTGTGTGTGTGTGTGTGTGTGTGTGTGTGTGTGTGTGTGTGTGTGGTGTTCACACATAAAGTGGACACGACGGTGTAAAGCGTTTCTCTACTTTCCTCTGAAACGTGTGCAATGAGAAGTGTTCGTATTTGGCGAGTCTTGCGCGCACACGAAATGGACGCAACACGAGACGAGTTCTGCTGCTGAGCGGCGGCCAAGTGGGACAGCGAGCTGGAAGGAAAAGAAGAAGTGGTTGGGGAGGGGGGAGGGGGGATGGGAAAGATGATGGCGGGCCAGAGTATTTGGAGGCGGAGCTCGGAAAGCCGGAGGATTGTGAGAAAGCCGGCAGAGATCGACGCGAGGTCCGGAAGCAGATTTGAGGACGAAGACAAACAAACGCGAGTCCGAGTCGCGTTGGGAGTCGCTTCCCATCACCGACCGAAATATACGACTGGACTGCGAGCCGTTGAAGCCGCGGGGCGGCCATCTTGCTCCTCCCATCTCGCCAGCAGACGACTGTATAAACTATACGCTATACGGACACATTAGACACATGCAGCTTGTAGGCAGTTAGCATAAGGCGGGGGGGGGGGGGTGAAAGGGGGGGGGGAGTTGGGGGGGTTGCGGCAAGAGAAAATAAACAAGTGGATGTTATGTGCAGCTTTGAAGACCGCCTTTTTCTTTTATCATCCAGTTGTTCCGATCCACTTTCTTCACGTCGGGTCAGCAATCGGCTGCCGTCGTGATCGGTCATCAATCCCCGATCACGTGACCGCATTGAGCGAATCAAAGTGTTTGTTCGCAGAAAGGTTCGCGAGGCTTCATGATGACACGTTTGTCCAAAGTTGACTCCGAAAAGAGATTTTTGAAAACGTGAATCGACGCATATTCGGACCACGTACACGTTTTGTGTTGATTATTGATTATTTTTTCGAAAAAAAGTTTCGAGGCCGCGGACGAACATTTCACTTGCAAGTACGATTGAAATGGAAAGAAATTGAAAGATGGTTTTTTTTAAGATGAAAGAAAAAGATGCTACAAGACCTTCCACTTGTAGCGGCCATGTTCGTACTTCAGATTTTATTATTCAGTTATTGATTTTCACTGTGTTAAAATAAACCTGAAGTTAAAGCCAATTTGAGCTTTTCAAGTTCTGAAACTATATTTCCTTTCTTTTTCTTTATCTTACTTATTTGTGTGCTGTATTTGTTTCAAAAGGCAGCAACTTGATAACATTTATTTTCAGTTATTTTTATTAAAAATTTTTTTGTGTCTATAAGAATAACTGCAAAACCGCGTTTTTTCCCTCCAACTTTAATTGTACACCAAACATTGGCAACATCTTCTCTCTTGGGCAATTGCTGACGCTTGCCAGCGGGAGGTCAGCGGGAGGTCAGCGGGAGGTCAGCGGGAGGTCAGCGGGAGGTCAACGGGAGGTCAGCGGGAGGTCAGCGGGAGGTCAGCGGGATTGCGGCGTAAACATTCGGCGCGTTGAAGAGAAAGGACGTCACTCGCTGTTGCCGAATCTCGATCGACCTCCGTTAGCGGTTGAACAGTGTGCCTAATAAAGTGACCGCTAAAAGATTGGGACCATTTCACCCACGGGCAAACGCGCCCGTCATCCATTTTGTCTTGTTTTGTGCAGGACTACCTGGGCTGCATCATCGACTGCGACGCGCTTCCCGTCAACCCGGAGCAGGTCAGCACTCTCTTCTGCAACATCGAGGACATTTACGAGTTCAACAGGTACGCGCCCACGCCGCGTGCGAAGCGCGTGTTGATGTTCAGCTCATTTGCATATGCGTGCCACGGCGTGATTAGCATATTGAGGATATTGGCCTAAATGAGGCGCTGAGCCGCGATTGGTCGTCACCTGAGCCCTGAGCGACTGCGATGTCGTTTTCAGTGGACAGCACAAGTGGCAAAATGGCCGCGCCCACAACGGCGCCATTCGTATTCCACAGACGCAATATTCATCAGAATGCCGCGTTGAGGCAAAATTCTCGTCTTGACTTCCCCTTCATAATATGCACATTTTCACATTCTTATTGTCTTTATTGGCGCCAACGTATGTCGTTTGCTCACATCATAAAAGATGGCAATCGTTATTGCAGAGCGCCTTCGTTATGCAAATCGTGTCTCGCGTGAAAAGCAAGCAAAAATTCAAGAGTTTATTTTGTAAACTGTCAAAACAATCACGTAGTCCAAAAAAACGCGTTGACGTTGACAAATGTGTGACCACGCGGACGCCGGTTTCACCACCAGCGGTTTTTATTTTTATTTTCTCAATCAAGGAATTGCCCAAAATATCGGCAAAATTAGAGGCAGGAAAAAAATAAGAAAAACCGTTCATGAATATGCAAATCAAAAACCGTTCATGAATATGCAAATCAGCAGGGTGTAAAACTGTCACTCAGCGATGTGCAAAATATGTAAACATTGACAGTCAGTTTTGTAATGAGTGCATTTGACTCTAAAAAGAGTCGATTTGGTCCACTCTAAAAAGAGTCAAATTTACACTGGAGAGAGTCAAATGTTCAGAGTATATTTTGCGTATTAAGTATTTTGACTGGACCAGAGACATTTTCTTTTTTCACTTAGAAATTCTAATGCCATTTTAGAAGAGTACATTTCATTAGTCTATTAAAAGCACACACACATTACATAAGGGTTGAGGAACAAACTGATGACCTTCAGCTTGGGAGGCGGACCCTCTATCACCTGAGCTAAGCCACGCCCACTGTTTGCTACGAAACATTCGCTCGTACGCAAAATACTTTTTGTCCGACTCAAATGTACTCCACATTTGTGGAATCGTAAGTCGACTGTCGTCGCTGTGGGAATGTGCTGACGTGGAAATCCCTTTGGTTTGGCGTGAGCGACGTCATGTGACGTGTCACGTGACGCGACGTGACGCGACGTGACGTGCCGACGCGCAGGAGAACCTCGCGGGAAACTGCGCATGCGCGCGTCGTCGTGTTTTGTGGCTCCAATTAGGGTCCAGTTGACATGTTGCCGGTTCCGCCTGAGCTGCCGTCGTTCAGAGACGACGGACCAACGGACGTGCAGAACTTCTCCCGTCCAAAAATGTGTCGAAACGAGAAGAAGAAGGTCACGCCGAGGTTTTTTTCTTCTGCTGTTGGTTGAGATGGCGGAAAAAAAGATCTTTGGCTCTGACGGAAGATCAAATGGAAACATGACAAGGAGAAACGCCACAGCAATGCGGGAACGCCGCCAGGCGGCGGCGGGAACGCGGCGGGGCTTTCTTTGCGTTCTGCTCCTGTTGGGGCTGAAAGTTTCAAAGTCGCCGTCGTCAAAAAAATAAGTGAGACCGATATTCTCTTTTTCAGGGCCGATACCAATTATTAGTAGGCAGTAAAATTTTCGTTTGCAGTAAAATCAAAAGTATTACCATGAAAATAAAAAAAAATTAAGCACATTTGTTCAAACAACTTTTTCACTTTTTCAACATAATACAGCAAATAGACAGCTTTGTTTTAAAAATCTAACAAAAAGTAAATCCTTTTCTATAGTAAGTAGTTTTCCAAAATTTGAACTTCAAATGTTCTACTTTTTTGCTCTAATTTGAATGAAGTAAATACATAAACATTTCCATGAAATGAACCCTGTTTAAAATTGCTGTAAATCTCCGCGCTTGCGAACGTAGCACAAGTTGGCTTCCCGTCAGTGTTTGGCAAACGTTTCAAACGATGTTCACAAACATTTGTCGCAACACGCGCCATCGAACATCCCTCATAAATATGTTGAAAATGTGCAAAGTAGTTCATTCTACTATTTTTGTCATTTTAATTGCCAGTGTTAATCATTCAGTTACACGCGCACGCACGCATGCGCGCGCAAGCACACACACATTATTAAACAGTCCCATAAAACACTTTGAGACAAAAGCAGAAACGTGTGAGGCCAAACACACACACAGCAAGTTTTCATTCCTTCCAGACTTCCTGCCTTCGAGTTCTCGTGGGAAGTTTTGTATGAGCGCGCGAACCAGAATGTGTGTGCGTGCGCGCGCGCGCGCGTGTAAGCCGAGGAATGCGAGCCCAGTCATCACATCGGGCGGCGAGCGCGGACTTCCTTTCGATTCTGTCCATTGTTATTATTCGGACGTTCCATAACACTTTTTTTCCGCCATGTTGCTTGTTTTGCTCGCACGACTGCATTTTACTTTGACTTTTTACTTGTTCATTTTTAGTATTCTTTTTTTTATTCTTATTTATTCAATCTAATTAATTAAATGATCATTATTATATTATATAGTTACTACTCTATATTATTCATATATAATATTATATATATATATATATATAACGGTATATATAAGTGGTTCATTAATTAAGTATAGATAACATTAGTTAAATCAAATTCTAATTAATATTATATATAATATTCATATATTATATAACATTGCTATATTTTTATTATTATTGTTTAAAAAAATTTTTTTTTAATTTTTAATACTACAAATGTTATAATTTTACGACACTTGAGACGACGACGACTAACTTCTAACTTCTTCCCTTTCAACGACACTTGGACTATTGATAGCAACGCCCCCCCCCCCCCCAAAAAAAAATCCAAATCCAAACAGACGCCATGCGTCTGTTGCAATGTCCCATTTTTGTCTCCTTTAAATGAATGTGAATTTTGGCTTCTCGTCATTTCAAGTTTCCTGACGTCACCTTTGTTGTCTTTTGCGTGTTGTTGTTTTTGTCATGTTTCGTCTCCAGCATATTTTTGCGTTGTGTTTGTTTGTTTTCTTGTTTTGTGTTGCTGCAGGTTCAGCAAAGCTCCTCCATGCATAAACACGCACACACATATACTTAGGCAAGTGACGGCGGCCATTTTCGTTTCTCCAAGGCTGCAATTTGTCTCCTTTTAGTCGCGAAATGATAAACTCGCATCCCATCATTTTCGGCGTGAAGAAGAACACACACGCAGTCAACTTTTGTGTGTCCTTCAGCGCGCGTTGTCGTTGTTGACATACTGGGACTTTTTTTTTAATCCGTCTGCTCGGAGTTCAAACGGAGGTCACCAGAAGGTTGGCAAAGGTCACGTCGTCGTGTTGTTGGTTTTTTTCTTGTGTTGCATTTTTTCCCCTCATCTTGTGTCGTTTCATGAGAATAATAATAATAATAATAATGCATTATATTTATAGGCAACATTTCGAGACCCTCAAGGACGTCATATCATTTTAAAAACAATTTAATTAAAAGCACTGTAAAAAAAAAAAGAAAAAAAAGAAAAAGTTTGTTATGTTAGCAGGTTGCTAATGTCTTCATGTTCTGTCAAGGCCCTTTCACACTGCACTTAACAATGCGTCGTGCGGCGTCAACAAAACCAGCAACGTTCCTCTTTGGAAAAAACGCGTGCACATCTGGACGTCAAGAAAAGCAAAAGCAAAAGCAAAAGCAAAAGCAAAAGCAAGTTGCGACTGAGACGGCCTAAAGTGTCTTGTGGCAGTTGCGCGTCCCCGCCGCCCCCCCGCAAGCCCCTCCCAAATGTCTTGTGGCCACAATCCAGGCCTGGCGCCAGATGAGGGAGCGCGAGGGGCAAAAGGAGGACGCGGGGGCGGGGTCAGTCTTTGCGGGAGTTGCGGTGAGGAAACGCGTTGTCGGCGTGTGACCGCGTCCGAGCCAAACGTGCGCTTGTTCTGCCGGCGCTCACAATCAATGATGTCATGGCCAGTGGGCGGGGCCCGGGCGGGGCCTGCCGCCCCTCACACGTTCCCGTGGCAACATCTGGAAGTCACTCGCTTGCTTCAGGAACATTTGAAATTCAGCCCACTTTCACTTGCTGACATGAAACTTGGGCTGATCGTGACAAAATCCACACAAGAAAGACGCCATTTTGGTTTGAAGCGGCCATTTTAGGCTCAAATGGCTCAATTGCTTCCAATCAGGTTTTGAAAAAAAATCAGTCCCCTTCATTTCACTCACAGCCCTTTTGACTGAAGTAACCACCTTCGCTCCCAGCTGTTTTAATAGATTTTGACTGATTTTGATTTCTTATACTCTGCTGCCACCTGCTGGCCGTTTTTTTTATTACTGCCATTGCTTCAACCTTTCTCTTCAGTTGACATTTGGCCTCCAAAACTGCTTTGATTTCACATGATGGCAATTTGTTGACATTTCTTCATAACATAAATAACAAGAAGTGATACCTGAAAGTACACAAGAAGTTTCAAGCCGCCATTTTGAAGGTGAATGGACTCGGCTCGTCTCCACTGGATTGAGAAAATTCTGCCCCCCAATTTGAAATTCTGTATTTTTTATTTTTTGGGGGGGGGGGGGTGCTCTGAAAATGCTGCCAGATGTTTTTGCGGTTCATTCATTCATGTATTCATTTGTTCACAAGATGTCTTCCCACCATTTCTCTGCAGTGAACTGCTGGAAGATTTAGAAAGAAGTCAGCACGCCGCCGCCATCGCCGACTGCTTTGTGGAACGGGTGAGCGGCCGTCGGGAGTGTGTGTGTGTGTGTGTGGTCTTGTTTTTCTCACATCGTGGGGCCAACGTTTCGGGATTCCGCAGAGTCGCGGGGCCCGCCCGTCCATGTGGGGCCATTTTGCTGGGCCCCACAAGTTCGGACCTCTTTTTGAGGGCCAAGACTTGGTTTTAGAGTTTAGCTTTTGAATTGGGTTGTGGTTGAGGTCAAGGTCAGGAACGGGGGTAGCCAATCATTTTTCATGCTTGGGGTGAGGGGGCGGGGCTAGGAAATGCAGCATGTCAATGAGATGATACAAAGACAAGTATGTGTGTGTGTGTGTGTGGCGCGTGTGCAGGTGTGTGTGTGTGTGTGTGGGGGGGGTGTGGGTGTGTGTGTGTGTGGCGCGTGTGGCGCGTGTGTGGCGCGCGTGTGCATGTGTGCGTGTGTGCGTGTGCGTGTGCGTGTGCGTGTGCGTGTGTGTGTGTGTGTGTGTGTGTGTGTGTGTGTGTGTGTGTGTGTGTGTGTGTGTGTGTGTGTGTGTGTGTGTGTGTGTGCATGTGTGCATGACAGGAAGCAGGTCCCAAGCAGCAGGTCATTGACCCTCACGCACACACTTGACGTTTGTTGAACTTGTGCTGCTGAGGATCAGACCACCACCCTGTGAAACGCGCGTGTGCGTGCGTGCGTGCGTGCGTGCGTGCGTGCGCACAGTCGTAATATTGTCCTCCAGCAGGCTAACACGTGCGCTGAAAAATGTTTAGCAAGTGTTAACAAAAGTTGCGTTGCGAAAGAAAAATGATTTTCTGCCGAATGACGCGTGCGACGTTTGTGCTTCTTTGTGTGTCCAACAGAGCGAAGCGTTTGACATCTACACGCTCTACTGCATGAACTACCCCAAGTGAGTACATCGCACGGCGGGCGAGCGTGTGTGCGTGCGCGTGTGCGTGTGTGTGCGTGCGTGCGCGCGCGTTACTTCCCTCGCGTACTCCGGTCGGTGCATCAGCATGACATCGCGTCAATCACAGTGAAGGAAGAAGGCAGCTGAAAAGACGTTATTATTTGAAGAGAGCGCCGCCTTGTGGTGGCGAGTGGCGGCGCAACGATCACAAAAGTCACGCTTCACATCGGATCACGGATTTGAGTCACCGATCGGATCGTTTTGGGGATCGGATCATCTTCATTTTGTTTTGTAAAACACATTTTGCCATGAAAAAAAAATACAAATCTAAATGTCTAATATAACCGTTTAGGATTTAGGAACAACACAACTTTGAAGTGCAAAATCAGGCAGAAACATTCTGATTTTGTGTAAAAGGATAAAAAGTATTCATGGTTTAAAGTTGTGTTTCTGAAATCTAAACACACGTTTTGAGTTGAATGCTTTTTTGTTTTATAAAATAGACAAAATTCTATTTATCTTTTGTTTTATAATGAAAAGACCTTTAAGACTCATTCTTTTCCTTTAAACATGGAACGCGAATTACAAAGTAGTTAGTTGGTCCACAATATTGAAAATAATTTGAAACAACATAACTCGGGATGGACAAGTTCAAATATCGATTTTTTAATTTTTTAATTAAGCAATTTGGATGTGCTTTTTTTGTTTCTCTTTCTTCTTATCGGATCAAAACTGGATTTCTACAGATTCACAAATAAGTCGGACTTGTGTGCAAAATCGCTCACACTTACAGTTGACGTGTTGACATTTGTCTTTCTTTTGGACTTTTGGGACGACAAAATGAGCCCCCCCCCCCCCTCCCCCCCCCCACACAACCCCCGCGGGGGTCGTTTGGCTCTCACCTCCGTCTGTTTCCTGTCAATTTGTCCGACGGAATGCAGCGGACAAAAAAAAAAAGCTCCTTCGTCTGCTTTAATCTCTTTCAAGTAAAAATGTTTTTCATGTATTTTACAAACGTTCGCACAACGGAAACGTACGGAAAAACACATTTCCGAACGGTCGCAAACGTCAACACGCGCACACGCACGCTCGTTGCCGTCACCTCCGTCAAGCCTCTGCTTTTCGCCTCAGTTGAAAAAAAACGGAAAGTAGGTCAAAGTCTTGCAGTGATCCAAAGGAAAAAGAAAAAAGAAAAAAAGAAAAAAGGAAAAAGAAAAAAGGAAAAAGAAAAAAGGAAAAAAGAAAAAAGGAAAAAGAAAAAAGAAAAAAAGAAAAAAGGAAAAAGATGTGGGCCGCATTTGTGAGCTGCTGGACTTCCTGTTGAAACGGAGCTGAGCAGAACCCAAAAGGTTTTTGTTGCTGTCACACTTGCTGACTTTGTTTGCAGCCACGAATGCAAACATTTGCTTCGGCTTTTGCTTCGGCTTTTGCTTCGGCTTTTGCTTCGGCTTTTGTCCGTCATCCAAAACAAACAAACTCCAAAACCGCAACCACGTTCAACTCTTTTGGTGGTTCTTGTCAAATTAAAAGAAATATTCTTGTGTGTTTTCCAGCAAACGTTATGATGGACGTCAACGTAGCGGCCGCCTGATGGTTTTTTAGTGCGCTTTCTACTCGAGCTGTCAAAATGAATCAATTCATCGGCAAGCAATCGAGGATCAAAGTCATCGTTTCAAGGCGTGATTGAAAACGGTCCGAATCTTCTGCTTCCACGAACTGTTCAGCGTTCGACGATTTCTGTTGCTCTTCGTGACAGAAGACCGATTATCTTCTGTTGAAGCAAAATAAGACGAACGTCTGCTTTTACTTTGAAAAACAACGACCCAACTGGTAGCCTAAGACAATATCAAGCCCCCCCCCCTTTTTTTTTTGTATTATCACTATACGAATACAAAGTACGCACAAATAATGCGACGACTGTGAAGCGTCTTTGAGAGTCCAAAAAAGTGCTCTATAAATGGAATGCATTATTATTATTTTATTATTATTATTGATTGAATAATCGATAAAATGTTCGATAGCGACAGCGCTACTCGCTACGCAAACCGACATCAATCCAAGACGTTCGCTTCGATGCTATCGCTAACGCTCGTCACGTCGCGGAGCGTTAGCGGGACATAAACGAGAGATCTTCATCTGGTGCGATCAATAATGTTTTTAAAAAAGACGCGATGGTTTATCGTCCAGCGGAAATGATGGTCTGGTTTGTGTTTTTTCTTGATCTCCCCAATAAATAATTTGTTCATCTGACGATGACGGAACCTTTTGAAAGGATTTTCGTCCGTCAATCTGTTTGGCCGTCCTGCAACCATTTGGACTTTTTCCACTTTTGACTTTTTCTTCAGTCTACGGAGGTTCTCGCTTGGGAGGGAACGTTCCGGACCGCAGGAAGTTTGAAGGCTCCGGCTGAGTCCGCCCCCCCGGGAAGACCAGACTTGTGTTAGTTTTCCCTCACGCGAGGAGAAAAGTGAACGGAGACGCCGACGAGCGAGCGGTCCAAGAATGGACGCCGCTGACAAACGTGAAAAAGGCTGAAAATCATTTCTGTCGCCGCGTGAAGGTCAAACGTGGGCTGAGGAGGCGGTTGGGGTGGTGGGGGGCGTGTTCTCTTCGGGGGAGGCGTGTGCTTATTGCCCTCGAAGCGTGAAAGTTGCGCGGACGTCACATCTTGAAGACGTTTTAAAAAAAAGAAGAAGAAATCGGTTTGTGGACAAACTTGCAATCTTCTTACTTTTCAAATATTGATCCCGAAAACGTACCGAAATTCACACAAAACAATTACGTCTCAATATTCTGGTTCCGAGCATCGATGCTCGATGCACGTGTCGGATCATACGCGTCGGGTTCGAATGGGGCAAAAATATTATGCTCGTGAAAATGTCTCGTGTGCTTTCCAGCCAAACATGATTTGATGATTTGTGCGTGTGCAGTTCGGTGTCGGTTCTGAGGGAGTGCATGAAGAACCCGAGCCTGGTCCGCTTCTTCCACGAGAGGCAGACCACCCTCAACCACTCCTTACCTCTGGAGGCGTACCTCCTCAAACCTGTGCAGCGCATACTCAAGTATCACCTCCTCCTTCAGGTAACAACCTTTTGATACGGTGAGGTCGGCCATTTTATATTTATATATAAACACAATGACGTGATGGCGAAAATGGCGGTTGCTGCGCGGCGAGCCGCCGACGCGGTCTGACGTTTGTTTGCCGTCTTCCCAGGAACTGTTCAAGCATTTAGACAAGAGCGACCCGGGCTACGAGGTGGTGGAGGACGCCATCATCACCATGACGGCGGTGGCCTGGTACATCAACGACATGAAGAGGAAGCAGGAGCACGCCGTCCGGCTGCAGGTACCGAACGCCGTCCGGCTGCAGGTACCGAACGCCGTTGGCGGCTGCTCAAGGAGAAAAAGACAAAAGGGAAAAATGGCAAAGCTCAAAGGATTGCAAATCGCGTGTACAGCGAACGCCCACAAATTTGCATATTTGCAGATTTTCTTACAATATTTATTGGATGGATTTTTTGGGAATGTTTATCAGCGATTGTTGAAGAATTTTTGAGGTTGAAGAAAAAATTTTTTGGGGGGTGCAAATTTGTGGTCCGGCCCGGTTCCGAACCCGCCACCAATAGCGCCATCAGGAGTTTTTCATTTCATCCATTTGTACATTTTTCAATTCATTTGTATTTTTTAATTTGCTCAAAAGACTTTTTGGTGGCATATTCGCACCTGCTGAAGCACTTTTTTGTTTTCAAGCAGTGAGGGTTGGGCTGACCACCCTTTTTTTCCCCCCCCAGAGAAACCCGTTATTGGTGATCTGGCCGCAACTATTTGCAGAATATTGAGGGTTAAAAAAAAACAACAACAACTTTGAATTGAATTTGCGTGTGGGAACCAAGCCACATTTTTGTGGAAAGCATTTATTGCTGGTATATGAAATGCGATTGACGAACATTTTAGGGCTGCCGGCAACTCGCCATTATTTCAGTAATCCATTCATGTCAATCATTTTCCGATGAATCAAGGAATCGGCGATTTCTTTCCCCAAAAACATTATTTCAAATCAACAGTGCACAAACGTGAATTGTGATTTGTGAGGAAAATCAATAAAACAATCTCCATCGTTGTTTTCCAAAGTAAAAGCGATCCGTTTTATTTTGGTGCAAAACAAAGATCCGCTTTCACTCGTGGAGGAAAACAGAAATGAGAGAACGTTTACGGTTGAGGCGCCGAAATTGCCAAAATGAAAGAAGTCATCGAAACGTGTCACGACGAGAGCGGCGGCGGCGCGTGGCGTTGAATGCCGTCACCGCTGAGGGAAGGTGAAAATGGCGGCCGTGGCTGTGGGGACGGCCGCTCCGTAACCGGAAGGTCGGCTGTTCGATCTCCCCGAGTCACGTGTCGTCGCGTCCTCGGGCAAGGCACTCCGGCGCTACTTTGGTGGTGGTGGGAGGGGCCGTAGGCGCACACTGGCAGCCACGCTTGCTTCCGTCAGTCTGCCTTCCCTGGAGCAGCTGTGGCTCCTGAAGTAGCGCGCCGCCACCGCCACCGCCGCCGCCGCCGCCGCCGTCGTGTCAATGTGTGAGCGCATCAATAATGTATGCGTTCCATTGGGAAGCGTCTCGAAAAGCGCTTTATAAATCCCATGCATTATGATGATTATTATTAAAATGACGGTAGAAAAAGTGTCACGTCAAGGTAGCACCGCCCAAATATCGTCTGTCAGACGGCGCGCCAATTTGGATCTCCCCAGGAAATCGAGTCGCTGCTGGTGAACTGGAGCGGTCCCGACCTGAGCGGCTTTGGCGAGCTGGTTCTGGAAGCTTCCTTCAAGGTGCAGCGCGTGAAGAAGGAGCGCGCCTTCTTCCTGTTCGACACGATGCTGCTCATCGCCAAGAAGCGCGCCGAGAGCTTCGTGTACAGCACGCACATTTTCGTAAGTGCCGGCGATCGGCGACCGGCGACCGGCAAGCGGCGGCGCTCGCCTTCTCAATCGGCTTCTCCCGCGCCGCAGTGCTCGAACCTCCTGCTGGTGGACGCCCTGAAGGACCCGCTGTGTTTCCGAGTGTCCGACCAGACGATTCCCAAACAGCAGCACGTCGTCCAGGTGACTTTCTTTGCGCCTGACCGGCAAAACAAAATGGCCACTTGCGGATGAATGCTTTTGGGTGTGCACATGCGGCGGAAAGAGTTTGTGCTGGAGGTCCAAAATTGTCGGACTCTCTTTGAGGCGCTGCAGTCGAAAAGACAAACGCGCGTCGTGCGCGTCGTGCGCGTCGCGCGCGCTCGCCTGACTGTCGTCTTTGTGTTTGATTGGACGAATGCAGAGCAAGAACATGGAGGAGAAGAGGTTGTGGGTTCACTACCTCAAGAAACTCATCGTGGAAAATCATCCGGCGTCTCTTCCGCACAAGGTGAATAATGAATGATACATAAAAAAATAAAAAAATGTCGTCACGATGGCGGCGGCGACGTTTGAAAACAGAGACAAGAATAGTTTTGTGGCGGCCTCTGCTGCTCCCTGCTGGTCGTCATCGTCATCGTCATCATTGCATGTTTTTAGGAATCCAGCACTGAGGTGGCAAAAGTGCTCACGATCTGCGTTGAGCGTCAAGTAAATAGAAAAACAGACAATTGAGTTAAAAAAACGATTCAACTACTGAGGAAGTAACAAAATACACAATCCGAATGCAAACTGCCAGTGCCGGCGAAAATGTTTTCAAATGTGTCATGTAAAAGCAACATGAGCTGTTAAACTGTTAAAAAAAATACAACAACAACTTCCCTGCATGCGATCTTCAGGTTCGAAGGAACATCTTTGAATGGCAAAACCTTTTTTTCCTCCGATAATCAATCAGGATCTCACTTTGGCCTCCCAAGATTTTACAATTGATTCTTCAACTTGAATCGTATTCCGAAGAAGTTCTTCCCCAATTCCCGTTTAGGGACGACTTGCTTGTTGATTTTGTGATTTCAAAACAGCAATTAAGCGTATTTGGATGAAACAAAAACGATCATCCGTCTGATCATGCAAAGAGAAAGTTTACTGTTGCGAGGCCGAAATCAAATGTTGATCATTTAAAGGCCAATAAAACGTATTGGATTATTTTTACTGATTGATTTGATACTTTTTTTTTTTTTTGGACGTCTCAACTCTTTGCGTCTTTTTTACATTGCATCTTCATCCGCAGAGGTTGAAAAAAGTAAGAATTAGAAAGGACGGATCAGGTCCGGAATACGAAGAGTTCAGGTAAAAAAGGAATTTGCAGGTGAAGAAGAAATACTTTGAAAGTCGACTCGACTGCGCTGCTAAAATATTTGTCATCGTTTCCCGCTCTTGTATTTGTCCACATTTTGTGATTGACGCGTTCCAATTGTTGTGGTTTGCAGGCCAGGCAGGTCCTCGGAGACGACTTCTGCCAGTGTGAGTGAACACGCACACAAAATGCACAAACCGTGTCACTTATTGAAAGAACAACATTTTGCCTCGCCAAAAGTTTTGCATATCTTGCAAAACTCACGTTTTTGTACAAAACAAGCTCGTATGTTGGGTCAAAGTGACCCAAATCGTGGGTCAGTCCATTTTTCGTTTTGTCGAGTGTCGTCAGTCCGGGTGCAATTCAGTGCACGGGTACGACATCGAATAAATGCCCAATATAAGAATTCATCTCCTAACGTGCTAAATTCACTCGTGGCACGAAACGCGACTTCATGTCTCGCCATTTTGCGTTTGTGTCAATTCTGCCGGACGTCCTTTTAGCGTGCGCTAAGCTAACCGCCGCTTCCCGTTTTCCAGCAGCCCCCCAGTTTGAGCAGGACCACCTGAAAAGGTTTTCTTCAGCTTCCCCGCGACTGGACAACATTCACGCTCATCACCGAGGACGACGTCAGTCAGGTGGCAAAAAAACGATCTTCGGCGTTACGTTGCGCGCAAACTCGATTGCGGCCCAAAAGTGGAGCAGAACAGGAAGGACGTTTTGTTTGACCTTCCAGAACCGCCCGAGCTGCTCACGTACACGCCTGAAAAAAGCCGGAAGGGTTTCCCGCCGCCGCCGGACGGAAATCGGCCTCACAGACGCACCAGGAGGCAATCAGGTACGCCGGAAGGAAACCCGAGCCGACAACTTGAAGTCCGTCGGACTCAAAGTGGACATTTGCCACGTGAAAGTCCAAAAATTCAAAGAAGACGTAAAGACGAGGGCCCGCCCCGATTTCCTCCATTTTGCAATCCCTTAAATGGAAACCGATCTCATCTTCCTCCTCGGAGGACCGAAAAAGTCCGCCGCTGTCCTCTGATGACAAAATGGCCGATAGGATTTTCATTTAAGGGATTGAAGGCAACGACTTCGTGTGCGCTTAAAACGACTCGCTGGCGAGACTTCGCAGATGAAGTGAGATTGCAACTCTGAAGGCGTCTTCTGCTTGTTATGGAAAATAAATCGGGAAATTGCGATCGAGCGCCGCTCGTGAAGGCGCGTCGAGAGTTAATAGTAGCAGAATTTCTATCTACTTTCCGAAATAAATGAAGACACGCGGAGCGCATAAAAGTCAACATCGAGACAATTGGGGGTTTCAATTGATTATTTTAGTTCACGAAAACTCATCAAATACGTCAAACTTCAATTCAAAAAACACCTTTGTTAATGAAATCAAATAAAAAAGGAAATGCTTTTTAAAGAAACGAAAACAAACTGAAACTACATTTTACGTTTGTTTCCGTCTTGGCTAATTCGTGTCACATGTGAGCTTTTGGACTCGATTGTTATCGTGATCTGAAGTCGATTGATTTAACCGGAATAAAGACGTTTGAACGTGCGTCACGCGGCAGCGACGATTAAAAGTCGACCTTTGCAACAATGAGACACAAATCAAACAAAGATGTGTGGAAAAAAGTCCAAATTGAAGGACGCCAAGTTGAGACAATTGGAAGCACAAAAGTTTGTTTGTTTGTCTTTCAGCTCCGGCAAAGGACATCGAAGCAGCGTTTCATCATCACGGTGAGCAAATTCCAAATCAAAGCAATCCGACAAATGCCGGTAAAAAGATCAAAGGAAATTCCCACGCAACTTTCATCTCCAAACACGAATCACGCTTTTTAACCTGTGAGTCATCAACATTCATCACAAGGGAAAGTCCACTTGTCCCGCAGATAAGCCGTCTCCAAGAACGCGTCCACGCCAACAAAAAGGCGCGATGCTTCCCGCCATTAAACTCCAGCATATTTCCATGGAAAGCTGGACGACAATTCTGAAGACAACGGCCGTCGTCGCCGCGCGGCGTCGACGCAAAGACGTCAGAGTTCACCAGAAGGAGTATGGACAGACGCCTGCAGACATAAAAGGGGACTGAAAGACGCTTGCAGACATAAAAGGGGACTGAAAGACGCTTGCAGACATAAAAGGGGACTGAAAGACGCTTGCAGACATAAAAGGGGACTGAAAGACGCTTGCAGACTTGCGAGTAAACTTCGAGACATCTGGGGACAGAAAAGTACATGAAAAGATGTGAGGGATTGAACCCGCAACCTCCAAGTGTGAGGCGAGGCACTCGACCACTCGACCACTGAGCTGAGACAGCAAAAAGGAAAAATGAGCTTAGTAAAGAAATATTACGAAAAACGAACCGCTTCAGCTCGGTTGCACTTTTGTCGGATTGTTTTCATGCTTTCTCATTGATCTTATTGCGAGATTACGCAAAATCTTAAAAGAAGAAAATTCGATTCATGGAACCCCAGTTCGGGACCTTTCATGTTGGTTGCGTGTCATCTTCAAATGTGGAAAATGCTTGTTTTAAGCCTCACAGTCGTTAAAAGTGGTGTTTTTTTTGGTGGCAGTTTTGCTACCATCGTCCTCCAAGTTGCTTAGTGCCAGTAAAAATAATAATAATAATAATAATAATACAGAGCCCCTCAGGCCGTGGCAAAGGTAACGTTCAACAAGTCGATGCTTCATCAGAAAAGTTATGAAAATATTTTTTTAAGGTTGAAAAGTTCCTTAGTGCTACTTTAAAGAAGATTGGAGACGTAAAAGTAGACATTAAAAAACACGTGGGCTGAAAAAGACATCATAAAAATGGACTTGAGGATTTCTGGAGACCAGTTAAGAGTCGACTTAAGGACACAAAAGGGGACGTCAAGGTCGGCGATGTTTGAGACAACGGCAGATGGAATCGAAAAATCAACCTGAAATACACCAAAGTATTTGATGTTGTGCTTGTTAGCGTCCGGCACCGAGTCCGGCAGCTGTCAGATTTGTCCAATTCAAATTGAGAGTCTCATCTTGGTCCGAAAGACAAGCCCTTTGCATTGTGCTAACGTTCTCCTCCTCTCTCCGTCCTCCAACCTCGCGCGACGTCTCCCTGCAGCCCTGAAGGTTAGCGCGTGCCGCAATAGCGCCTTTCGTGTCTCGTGAGCGCCAGCCGATGTCGTGACCCGCCTTGTAAATGTTTGCCAGCAAGCCGACAGCGAGGGCCAACTGAGCCGGGACGACGGTTCGAGCTCGGCGGGAAGCGGCAGCGCGCTGGCCTCCTCTGTCATCCAGATGGAACCGGAGCAGAACCACAAGCAGGAACGACAGGTGAGCTTCATTCAGACTCGCGCTCGCTGAAGACAAACTCATTCTTGACGGACCTTTTTGCCTTTTTGGTCTTTTCTAGGAAGAGGAAGATGATGAAGAGGATTTAGCGTCCCTCTGCGTTCCTCCCACTCTGTCCATCACGGAGGAGATCCTGGAGTTCATCAACCAGAGCCGCGCCAGGGAGGCGCTGGTTTCCACGGTGGGCAAAGGTCGCGCTCGAAAGAGTCGAGCGTCCCGCTAAACGGCCTTTGTGATCTTCTCAGGAGCAGGAACAGGACCGGCCCGCCGAGTGGCAGCCTTCGCCTGAGGAAAGCGACTTCACCTGCCCGCTGCCGCCGGTCGCCTCCAGTCCGGAGGAGACGCTCACTCTGGACCCCCTGCAGGAGGAAGTGGAAACGTGCCAGAACCGAGCCGCTGAGCAGCAGAACGCTGGCTGGCCAAAGGAAGTCCAACGTGCTCGCGTGGTCCGTCAGGAGAAGGTCGAAGAAGGAGTGCAAGCGGAAGAGGAGGAGTTGCAAGAAGAAATCTTCGGTCGTAGGGAAACATCCGAAGAAGGCGAGCGAGAGAACGTTCTGACCGTGCCGACCCCGCCCGCTCCGCCAACGGAAATTTCTCTTTCCGTCTTAGTCGCGGAGGACGGCGAGGCGACTGGTCGCTTACTTGAGGAGGAGGCTACCGATTCCTGCACGAATCTCGATGGCGGCCCGAGCGCGAGGCCAACCAGAACCTCTGCTCTGACCAGACGTGACAAGAGGATCATTGAAAAAATCAGAAGTTATTATGAGGCAGCAGCTGAACTGGAAGACGACCAAGAGGCAGAAGATGCCGGACCGGAAGAAGATAAGGAGACATGTAGCAGGAGGGACGACCAAGAGGAGGCTAAGAACGAACCTGTCCAAACGGAGACCGGTCGCCACGAAGAGATCACTTCTCCGGCTGGTCCAGCCTTGCCGGAACTTTTAGAAGATTCTCATGAACATAAAGGACACGTCGATACAACCGTTAGCCTCGCGGATTTGGAAGCCAAAGACACAAATGTCCCTGATAAGTCACCAAACTTCACCTCGATGGGAGACCGTGAAAATCCAAATGAGGTTCTTGTGGATCTGCCGTCAACGAGCGTCCAGCCCAGTGAAGCTGAGAAGGAAACGGAGGGAGGAAAAGGAAGCGTCAGCAACCAACAATCGGACGAAGAACTAAACGATGGAGCAGAGAACCGTCAGCAAAATGAAAATACAAGGCAAGAAGAGAGAAATGACACGAGTGAAAGTCTTCCTCTCCAGTTGGCAAGGACGAATGAGACTGAATGGAACCGAAAAGAATCAAAGGAAGAAAAGGGAAGTCTCAAAGAATCCTCAACAACTCAATCAAATGCTCCACAAAGTCATAAAACTTGCACGAGAAGCAAACATAAAGTGAGCAAGACCAGTAGAACCCTTGAAGAACTTCCAAGTCAAATTCAACTTGGACGAGGTTGCCGACAGTCCAGGATCGTCTCAACTACCCGGGCCTTGTTTGAGGGCCTGGTCTCGGACATCACCGCAATCGGCTTATTTGAGGCCGGCCCCGTAGTGGACCCGTCGCTGATGGAGAACTCTGAGCGAATCCTCAGCAAAGTCCAGACTCTTGCCAGTATGTACAGTGCGAAGGCTGGCACCATGAAGGTGCCCTTGCATCAGCAACGGGCCCTTTTTGTTCGCAACAGAAACGTAGCTTTGACTGGGCTGTCTTCGCTTTCAAGTCGGACTCAGCAGACTGAAAGCCGGCCGGAAGTGAGGAAACAGACCAAATGGGACGTCTCAAGTCGTGCTGCTGCCAAAAGAAGTGACAGTCCCATTGATGCCAAGCCCGGACCCAAATCCGACGCACAGACCAAATCCCAAAGATTCTCTCAGACCAAAGACCAGAACACTCCCAACACTCAAGCCAAGAAGAAATCGCACGTCCCCGCTCATGCACCGATGCCATGCGAAGGCCAGAACTACACCAAGACCGACGGCAAGAACCAGAATCACACCATGAACCAGGAGGACATTAAGAACCTGGGTGAGAGGGTCATGAAAGAAACAATTACTCCATGGTGTTTTTCAAACAGCAAACACAGATTTGACTTTGAGTTTCTTCCACATATCGCTGGCGTTGGGTTCGAAAACCATCTCAAAACCGCCATGTTTGTGGAGCAATTAACACCGCATCGGCAAGGAGGGCGAGCCATTTTCAACACGTTCGATTGATCAAATAATTAGTGAAAAACAAAACCGAGACCCACGTGGGGACTAACCGATGTTATCCGTTTGTGAAAAATAATCAAATTGACCAAATTTGGACATTCGAACTTTCGGCCCGATGCCCGGCTTGCAAGAATTCAGACTTTCTAAGACCTAGCACAGGTGTCAAACTCAGGTCCTCCGGGGGTGTTTTAGATGTTCCCCTCCTCCAACACACCTGATTCAAATGATCTCTGCAGCAGCCTGTTAACAACCCTGATCCTTTGAATTGGGAGGGAAACTTCTTGGGGGTCGGCATAACTCAGTTCAGTGGTAGAGTAGTCCGTTCCCAACACGGAGGTTGTGGGTTCGCTCCCCGGCCCTTGTGACCATATGGAAGTGTCCTTGAGCAAGACACTGAAATCCCCAACCCACCGCCTTTGCTCTGAGGACCTTAACAAGTGGAAAAGCGCCACGCAAGTGAAAGACCATTTCCCGTTTAAAACAAAACAAAACCCGAGGACCGGAGTTTGACACCTCTGCCTCAGTGACTAGATAAACACAAATGGTTCTCATCAATCACATGTGATCCATTACTGTAACGAGGTTTGTCACTCATTGATGTTCTCTTGTAGATGCCCTGAAAAAGGCGACGCCCGGTGAAAAGCCAAAGTCTCCCTGTGGACTTGAATCCCGCGGATTCACCCTCTCCAGGCCCAGGGACTTCATCACAGCGCTGAACAAAGAACACAACTATGGCAGGCTGGAGGATAAACTCGAGTCATCTGTCACGCCAGACGCAAGATCAGCGGCTTTACTAAGAACTTATTCAAGTCAAGATCAGAGTAGCGCCCTCAGGTACGTACGCTTTCTACGTCATAAAGTTGACCAAGTCTGTCTTGTGTCCTGAGGCAAAAGACCTTTTTCATGCCTGTCTGTAGGTCGGAGCTGAGAGAAGAGCATGTTTACGCAGAAGACGCGGCGTCTGTAAACAGCCTTGTTGAACACTCGAGTCGGTCTTCTCACGTACCACATTGGAATGTTTCCAAAGACGAAGATGGTCATGGCCGATATAAACAGGATTTACCAGCTGCGCAAGACAAACACGATCCACAATTCCAGATCCCTGCAAAGCATCACAAGAGTACACATCAACCGAGCAAGGATAAGCACAGTCTTGGCTCGGGGCTCGGATACTTAACGTGTTCTGGACCCCGGCATGGAGATACAAGCCCGGGAGAGATGATCGTGTTGTCGTCAGCAAAGAACCCGATGGCCGCTCGACAACAGACTTTCTTTGTCCAAAAACCCATGGACGAGTGTCCTCGAGAAGCTTTAAGCCTCATGGGTGGGAGACAACCTGTCGCGGGTGTCCCCAGAGGCTCAACCAAAGACGAGCTGCCATTGATTAATAAGAGCAAGTGTGAATTAAATAGTTATTCACAACCCACATGGAAATGTTTGCCAGATAGGAAAGGAACATTGTCGATACCACCACCAGAAGGACCAAGTCCATTGTCGTCCATGCAAGTCGAAAGTTGCACTCCAATGGTGGAGCCTCATGACTGTGTGCCAAAATTCACCAGCCAGAAGCCTTTGGACCTCCAGGCCGTGTCGAATACAGTGAAAGTCCATGCCAGCACTTCATACCAATTTAGGTAAGTCTGCCATTTATTCACCCAAAAACTACAAACTAAACCACTATATGTATTTTAGCAGAACCCGAAATGTTTACAAATGGTCTTTGTCCACTCCAGGAAGCCAGACCAGCAGGGTCCAGGACGACCTACTAGCCTGCCCGTCATAAGTCCCCCTTCAGGATGCTGCTCCCCTCCCCGAGCCGTGCTGGATGTGTCCTGTCAGGTGGAGCCATCAAGCCCCCTCATGGTGACACGTGACAAGGAAACACATTTGGGGACATGTGGGCACACGTCTCCTCCCGCCATTCGGGCTCCCAGCCCCACCCCCTCCTCCGTTTCTGCTCGAGCGCCCACGTGCTCCTCACCATTCAGGGCTATTCCGTTATCTTCTCCCACCCCCTCAGCAAACGAAGGCTTTGTTTGTCCAGACATCAAATCCAGGACTCACCCAAGTTTCTCTGCTCCTCCGTCATCTGTCAAGAGTTTCTCCAAGAGTGCTCCTGCTGCCCCCTCTCCAACACACTCCTCTGCTTTAAGTCACATTTCATCCAAAGGAGCAGGACTTCCTTCCCCGATACAGCCCCCTTCCCTCCGCACCCCACCTTGTTCCTCTCCCGTTGCGTCTTCCTCCACATTCACAAGATCGTTAGCTGCCTCCTGCATCAGTCAAACTTTGGCCAAAAAGAACAACGGCAGGCATCAAGTCCAAAGCTCGTACGCGCCGAGTCCTTCATCTGCACCATCCTTAGCGTCCTCTCATCTTCGACGACGTTCTCCATCACCTCGGCTCTCTCACAGCCAGGAGGTTCCGTCTGCACCGGCCTCCTCCCGTTCGATCCATGGGAATCCGCAATGTCCACCATCTCCTCTCAGGTCCACTTGTCCTCCTCCTTCTTCTGCCCACTCAACTTTGCACTCTAATTCTCAAAACGCTTCTTCTTCTCCATCTTCTTCTTCTTCTCCATATAGAAGAGCCAATCAGCATCAGCCTCTGTCCAGCACGTCTTCTCATCATTATGATCACTGCCTTAGCCACAACGTGGACTTATCACAGAATGCTAACAACGTTAGCTTACCTGCAAGTTCCAAATGTGATTTTAGCAGCGAGAGCTCCTCTCTCGGATCACAGATGGTTGAATTAGCGAATGTTAGCAGCAGTATCACCGGCGTGCAACAAACTGGTGATCGTCTCTCCTTCGGGTCGCACAACCGCATAGCGCGTCCGTTTTCCGCATCCGAGCCAAACTCAAGAGTCCAGTCCCCGTCTCCAGCCGTGATCCCCCCTTCCTTTATGCGCCTCTGCTCTCCCCCCCCGCAGCATAATTCTGCCTCTGCCATGGCAAACAAGCCTCCCCACCCCAGATGCTCTCGGACTGGAGGGGCAAGTTCCCATAATCCTTTAGGTCTAACTCTAAAGATTCCTGACGCGCCCTCAGCAATTCTCACAAGTGGACCTGCCGGCCCTCAAATGATCTCGCCGCCGGCTATCGGTGTGTCACTTTGGACTTGCAATGTCGCAGCACCCCAACCCAGAAACCCTCAATTCATGTCCCCTTCTCGCTCCTTTACTTCTTGTTCCGGTCTCGAGAATGCAACGTTTTCCACCCCCACTTCTGTCCTACTGCACAGTTCCGGTGCTGGATCCCCTCATGGACGCCCAAATCAACCTATCATCCTACAGAGGTCTCTCTCTAACCTGTCAGAAACCTCCACAAGTCCAGTTCAGAGGGAACCTGGTGAACCGCGTTCCTCCTGGGCCGAGAGGTCTCATGGCATCACTGATACCTTTGACCAGCGGCAGTCTGGTTTGGCCAGCCCAAGGAGCAGATGGTCCCCCTTTGGCGGTTCGCCATCTTGCCTCAGCCCTCGTGGTGGACTTCAGTCACCAGCCTCTCCTCGCAGCTTTACCGCTGGGAGGAGCGACTTCGGTGCGGAGCATTTGAGCAGCGAGCCTTGGCTGGATGGACAGCTGCTCGCCAGCAGCTATAACGGACGTGACGGCTTCCATGCAAGCGGGACCTCCGCCCCTCTGGCCTCGGCTTCTCCGCTAACCCCCCTCTCGCAATCCCTCCACCCCTCGAAGGCGGCAGATTGCGGAGATCCACGGCTGGAGCAAGGGAGCTGCCGCAGCCATCTGATTTGCGCCTACGTAAGCAGACCTCCGCCAGAGCCCAACTTTGCCGCCCCCTGCGTGGTCCCATCCTCGTCTCCAGCCGCCCGCCGCCAAATCTACCAGGCCCGGTTGCAGTCACCTCCAGCCTGCAATCGGAGGACGAGCTACGCCACCACCGTCAACTTGCAGATAGCCGGAAGTGGCCGAATAACTTCTTTCAGCACCGCCCGTGTGAGCGTGAGCCAGACGCCGCCCAACGGCGCTGCAGGCGGAGAAATCCACAGCGCCAGACGAGTAAGCGTGAATGGACTATCGCACGTTTCTTCTGCGCTTCCTCACAACTACGACCAAATACTCCAAACGCCATCCAGCCATCATCAAGAAACGTAATGTTTCTCCAAGAGCCATTTTGGATTATGTTCCTGTTTGGAGGAAGTTGGGCTGACTTGAGCGCATGATGGCTTTTCAGGAACCAAATCGAATGGGACTAAAATGGGAGCACAGAGACTGAGAATGTTTTTGGAGTAGATGTGAAGTCTTCGTCACCTTCGTTTGACCCAAAGTGTAAACAAAAGAGAAAAATCATTGTTAAAAACAAAGAAATCGGTCCTCTGTCCAACAAATGCTGTCAGCGATCACATTTATGTTCTGTACTATCATGAGTCACAATAGATACTATTATTATTTGTACTCGTAATGAAATAATAACCATTTGTAGTCTTTGTAATTGTTTATTTATGAATTGTCATTAGCACTTAGCAGCAGATGATTAGCACAACGTGCTCATCTCTTTGGCGCGTTTGTGTCGGCCATGACGTGTCTGGAACATTCAGACCAACAAGCTTACAAACTACAAAATGGAACGAAGGGACGGCCTGCAATTGTGAGGAAATCTGTGGACGTCGCATTTGTGGACATTTGTTGTTTGGCTGGAAATATCGCCAAGTCCGTCCCTGCGTGGCATCAGCTTGACTTCTGAGACTCAAAGCGTAACAATGGATGAGGCGCGAGTCAGAATTCCTCTTAGGACGTTTCCTCCCGAAAGGACGTCCTCTCGCTGTCATTGGCAAAATACGCGATACCCATAAAGTACGATGGTGCCTTGACGTACCAGTTTACTTTGTTGTGTGACCGAGCTTGTAACTCAATTGACTCAAATAAAACCACCGCTGTTGCTTCCCATTGACATCCTTCGCATCTTTGAAGAATCCAGGTCCAGAAAATCAAAACCCTGAAACAGTTTGGCTTTAGCCGCAAGTGCTTCTACTCAACAGGTGGAGACGAGCTCATTTAGCTGCCAGTCGAAGCACCTGCGACTGAAGCCAGTCTGTGGCAGGGTTTTTTACTTTCTGGACCCGGATTGCCCAACCCTGATCCTCTGCATTGATCATCAGGCACGGAAATGTTTCATGAGCCTACGTGGACTCAAATCTGCTCAATCGGGTTTAACTTGCATGCGCACGTACAACGGTGGTTTCCAAACTCAGTCCTCGAGGGTCGGAGTCCTGCAGCTTTTGCATGTTTCCCTGCTCCAACGCACCTGATTCCAATGAACAGGATGGTTATCGGGCTTATGCCGAGCTGGCTGAGGAGCTTCAGGTGTGTTGGAGAAGGGAAACATCCAAAAACCTGCAGGACTCCGGCCCCCGAGGACTGAGTCTGGACACCACTGATGTACATCATCCAACGCACAGCGCAGGTCAGACGCCTCCATGCTCACGTGGATCGACGTGCGGCTCTTGAGCAAACTCCAGCTGCCAATCAGGCTGTTGCCGCAGTTCACAACCATCACTGAATCCATCCTCGCCTCTTCCGTTACCGTGCGGTACGCTGGCGCCGCTGCCGAGGAGGCGCACAACTGCCGAGGAGGCGAGTGGCTGGAAACGTCCGTCCCTCCGGGACCCGTAACGTCTCCGGGACCCGGGGCCGTGTGGGTCGGATTCCCGCCGATCCCGCTCAGCGTCACCCTGGACGATGCCTGTTGGACCCTCTGCCCTCAGGCAGGAGATTGAGGTCCGACCTCCCGCCACATGATCAGCTTCTTGCCCTCGACTATCAGACTCATGAAACCGTAACAAAGTGCTTTTCGTTTCATGTTCCTGGTTGAAAATGTGCCTTTGACTGCCGGTGGCAAGAAAATCTATTCTGATTCTGATCGTTGTGACGGACCAACAACCAGTCCGCCATTGGCCTTCAAGTGATCGACTGGTGACCAGCCCAATGTTTGTCCGTAGGTACCTTGTGATCCACTGGCGACCAGTCTGTGGTCCATCAAGATCACATGTGTCAAGATCCTGCCCTCGAGGGCCTGAGTCCTGCGTGTTTTCGAGGTTTCTCTACTCCAACACACCTGATTCAATGATCAGGATCATAATCGGGCTCCTGCAGAGCTTGCTGATGAGCTCAAATATGAATCAGCAGTGTTGAACGTGGGAAACCTCGAAAACATGCAGGACTCAGGCCCTCGAGGACTGGACTTTGACACCACTGATCGAGATCTCGCTTTAGGTTTCTTGGCATCCGGTCTGTTGTTTGTCTATCGATAGCCTGTGATTGACTGACGCGCAGTCCAATGTTTGTCAAGATGTGCCTTGTGATTGACTGGCAACCATTTTGTTGTCTGCCTGGTACCTTGTGATTCATGGGTGACCAGTCTATATTGACAAGTGGTGTCAAATCCAGGTCCATAAAGTAAAAACCCTGTCACAGTTCGGCTTTAAGCACCGGTGCTTCGACTCACACGGGTAAACAAGCTCATGTGTGGACGGCTTGGCGACCAATCACAGGGCGCGGTGCGAGCAGACTGGCCGCCAGTCACTTGCAGGACATGAAAACCAACACTGGATGAGCTTGTTTACCTGCCGGTTGAGTTGAATCTGTTGCGGCGAAAGCCAAACTGTGGCTGGGTTATGATTTCCTACCCGGGATTTGACACCGCTGATCTTGACTTAGATTGGTCTACTGCGTTCTGTTGGCCTACTTGACTGGTGACCAGTCTGTGGTTTGTGTAGCTCTTGTCTTAGATTGAGGGGAAAGCAGTCCAATGCTTGTTTTGATGTGTCCTGCAAATGACTGGCGGCCAGCCTTCCGGCGCGGTGACCTGTGATTGGTCGCCAAGTGTTCAGAATATGGCCTGTGATGCCAGCGACCAGTCCGTTGGAATGAAATGATCACAAAGAAGTTCACTGAAGGTTGCTTAATGCCTTCAGACGACAAGAAAATAGCCCGAATTTGGCCCGGCCGACGTGTCGCGGGCAAACGGGGCATGTCGTTAGCGATTTTGAGTTATCTCGACGTAGCGTCGTCGGCCGTGTGGTGTGACACGTCTAACGATTGGTCGCCTCGTGTCTGGGATGCTTCATGACCATCACGACGAAAGTCTAGCATGTCCGAATGGGGTAGATGCCACGGACTTCCGACTTCCGGGTTTTACACATCAGCGCCGTTTCCGGCCACAGCTGGCCGCCTTCCAACACTCGAACCCCCGAACCACCCCCACCACCACCCCCACCCCCTTGTTGTCTGATGTCAGATGGATCTTTTTGTCGTCATGCTGGTGCAGGTGGCGACCATTGAGAATGTGCTGGTCCATGGACTGCTTCCCGTTCGGGAAACAAGACAAATTGAGTGGCGGGAAATGAGGAGGAGGAGGAGGAGGAGGAGGAGGAGGTTGTGAAGCAGGCGGGAGAGCATTTGGCCATCTGCAACTCCGCTCACAAGCGCTCGCCAGCCAGCCAGCGCTCTTTCACAACATTTCCACTTGTAACGTGACATTTGGTGGACATGTCCAACGCGGATAGAGACACCCCAAAAGTGTCGGGAAGCCGCCGCAAGTCCGCCATTTGGGTCGCACGCAGCTTTGATTTCGGCGGCGTTGATTTCGGCGGCTTTAATTTCGGCGGCGTTGATTTCGGCAGCTTTGATTTCGGCAGCTTTGATTTGGGCGGCGTTGATTTGGGCGGCGTTGCCTGCGGGAAGACGAGGATGACGAGGATGACATGTTGAGAGGAAGGCCAGCGCTCGCCACCGTTTTGTGCCTGGCTTGGGTGCTGCTCGGGGACGAGGCTCGCACCCGTTGCAGCTTGGACTTGGCCAGGCAGGTGAAGCTCCTCATGGACGCCGCCGCTTCGGTACGATCGCTTGACAGCTCTTGACGGAAATTCACGTCTTCCTCGCTTTGTCTTTATTTTGCATCGATTTTTTCTTTCTTTCTTTTTTTGACATGATCCTTGGAAGGCAAATAAGCTAAGTGTTGCAGTCGTTTTCTTTCATCCAATTTGTTTTGTTTGCGTATTTATAGCTTGAATTATAAAATGGAATGTTCATTTTCCCCATAAAATTCTACACGTGCAGCAATAATGACAACAAGAAACTTTTTGTTGTCGTGAGATTTTAAACGGCTGCCAAATTGGAAGTTTATGTAGCCTAACATGGATATTTGTTCCCCCTGGTCTTTATATTTTCCCAATAATTGTGTATTTCTGGTCAAATTTTCTGACATCTTTCTATAGGTTACCCTATTTATTTGTTGTCTTTTTTTGTCGAATATGAGTTCGGTTACAGCCAAAGTGGATTTCCAACTCCACATTCTAGTCTCACCATTTAGCCTAATAATTATAACGATAGCATTTATTCATCAATTCATTCTCCGAACCGTTCATCCTCACTCGGGTCGCGGGTTTGCTAGAGCTTCTTCCAGATGTCGATTTGGCCGAAACTTTTGCAAATTCTTTTCAATGTTGACCAGACCAAATAGGATTCTTTTTGCCATAAAGCTGCCGTGAAGTGAGCACGTGCAGTGCAGCCTATCGTCAATCTAATCAATCACGTGACATTTTATCAGTGTGTTGTTGTGCGTCTCCCTCAGCAGTGTGCAGATTGCAAGTTGTACACCCCCGGCATCAGCGACTACATGGTACGACCCTCTTCTTCTTTACGTCTTCACTTTTTCTTCTTCCTTTTGAAAGCAACATCAAATTTGGTCGACGTGGCTGTCGTGAGCAGACCTACAAAAAGATATATAGCAAGTCCAGGGATGGCGCTACACCTGGATTGGGGGGGGGGGGGGGTAGCCCTGGTAAAATAAAAAAAAAACATTGTGTAGCCATACTTACGCTCCTGCATGCAGCATTTTATCTGATATTCTGAAAATATATTCAGAAATTATTTTCTCGCGCCCCTATCAGCCAATCCCGCTTTAAGACCCGAGAGAGAGAAAAATCCTGGAGCCAGGCAAGTCAGATTTTTCAGTTGACTCAGTTGCTTTCATGCTGATTTTTAAGCGATAGAAAGCATTGAAGACGGTTTGATTTAACAACACGGATTTTGATTTTTATGTCTCAAAAAGCCTTGAACAGCAACATTTGATAGAAAGGTCTGTTATATACGCAGACCCAACGTTTCTGAAAAGGCACAGGAAATCTGATATTTTCAGATCCATGCATTATCTGAAGCACTTTAAAAAAAATGTTTTAGAGACAATGGCCGCCAAACGTGAATCAGATGAATGATGCGAAACTGCAACTTTCGAATGGTAATTGCATGTGTTTCTCATAACCTCCCATATTTCATCTGTTGGGACAAAAGCCAAGTCACACTGTAACCGGGGTATTTGCTTGGCTAATATCGTTAATTATTTCTTTAAAAAACAAACAAAAAAACAAGAACAACAAACCATAAATGTGTAATTTTGGCTAATATTTTTCCAATATGTGTTTTTCATGTGATGTTTCTATTTAAATCATAATGTTTCAAGGTTTTTTTCTTTCGGATATCAATCTGTTTTTCATCTAATCATTTCTATTTTTATATATTTTGTAATTAAAATGTTGTATCTAATTCGTGTATTTAGTTGCCATTTTTTCTCACGTAATTGTTTATCCTATTTATATTTTTAACCAACTTTTAAATTATTATTTTTTTTTTAACAATTAGTTAGTTTTTTCTTCCCAGTATATATTTTTTTGTATAGTAAAAGATTAAAAATACAGTAGTGTTTAATTTTTTTTTACAAAAAGTGATGAAAATATGGATACAAATATAAAAGTATCAGTAAAAACTGCACAGACGGTTAAAGAGGGAACCTTTGTTAGTAAGGCAATAACATTTTAAAATATATATATATATGGTATAGGTTACTGTTACACGCAAGATATATGCTGGCACTTTTTGATCATTTCTGCCTTCCTCAAAATCATCAACCGTCCCATCCGAGGCCGCACTTTTTCTCATACAATCCTTCTTGGCGTATACTCTGTTTCATCTTCTTTTTTTCCTTGTTTTGTCAGACGTGTCCCAAGGACACGCTGAATTGCTTCTCCACAGAAGTCAAAGTTCTCCTCATCGAGTGGGAAAGAACTGAAGAGAACATTTTGAAAAATGTGCAGCGGGGCCTCATGTTCTTAGAGCGCCAGCACAACCAGGTGAGCACAATTGAGGTCAAAGGCCACAAATGATTTTGTGCGTGAATGTGTTTTGTATTAGTTTCCACCAATCTTGCCATAAATGACATCATCATGCAGACATGTGAAAACAAACAAAGTGTTCTTTTCAAACATACATCAAAAGTCAATTTCTTGATGGATATCATCGGTTGAGAAATGAGCACGGTATGGCGTCTTTCCTGAATCCTGAAAGCCCCCCCACCACCACCCTTTTGGGGGGTCGTTTGTTCCCGATTTCCATAGAGCGAGACCGCGTGTGGTCCGTGTGAGCTCCACCCGGAAGAAGGCGTCCGGCACTTCCTGGAGGAACTTCTCCAAATTTTGGAGGCCTTCAACTCGGCTTGTAGTGCCGCCGGCGGAAATATGCCCCCTGCTGGCCGTTAGTTACAACACACCTGCTATTTCTGCAAATCTCAGAAGGGAAACAAAGAAAGAAAGGTTCTGTATGAACTGGAAGCGTCTTCTTTCAACTCGTATTTTCTTCTTCTTCTTTTCTTTCTTTCAATTTTTCCCATGAGATCACATTTTTCTTGCGGGAAAAATATGACATTCAGTGTGTAAAATAGATCCTTTCCCTCCAGTTTTTTTCTTTTCATAAAAAATGTGTTTGGGAAATATGCAAAATATTATTATTTTTTTTTTTACTTTTGTTTGGGTACAATTTTTATATTATATACCATTGTAACGTTGTAGTAATGTTGCTATATTTAAGCAAATGTTACACTGGCTTATATGAAATGTACTTTTTTAAGAATAAAAGCTCGGGCCTTATTTTTGGATTAATATTTTCATGTTGGTCAGAACGTTGCAATTGACCTTTTGCACGTGACGTCACAGCCCTCATGGGAACGGGACGCTGGACGGCAAAAGAGCCACTTGCCTGTATTTGTAACCATTGAATCTCATACAGCGGAAAGTCTTTTATCTAATCGATGATCTCATAAAATGGTCATATGTCGCCGTGCGGTCGGTTGTACAGACAGACAGACAAAAGGAGTCAACCAAATGTTGCTTTTTATCGCATACTAATGAAGACTAAAGACGTGGTTGATAGCAGCAGTCGACAGAAAGGTCTGGCAGCCCACAAAGTATTCACGGATTTGTAGCGACCATTTTTTGCGAGGTTAGTCGATAAATGTTCATACATTTTACGAGTAAACGTACACGCTAACAAAGATTGTAACAGAGGTGTCGCATTGCGTCTTTCAAATCACACGAACTCCAACTGCACAAACGCACAGCTTCGTTTTAAAATGCACCTTCTGCAAAACTATTAAGTGCATTGGACTGTTTAATTTAGGGCGATTTTGTCTTTGTGCTTGGAGTTTTTCACTCCGAGTCATATTGATGAAATGTCCGACAATAGTCGTTGGTTCCATGCTCGTCAACATCGTCACGCAGCATTATCGCGCCGTTTCAATATAGAATGTTAGCATCATGTTAGCACGATCAACAAGTTTTACCAAGAGACGACATCACGATATCGGACCCGCGCTGGGAATTCCGACAAACGTCGGCCATTTGATTCACTTGATCAAAACTGCAGGCAACAGAAAGAAGGAGCTGTTTTCAAACTAGCGATCTCAAACTTAAATCAATATCGCGCTCTACGAGTCCCGACAAAATGTGACACTTGGGCTGACAGGCGAACTTCGGTTGAAGTCACAGATTGGCTCGTCGGGCGATAATAACTCCTCATTGGGTAAAATAGCAGTCACTCAGTCGCTCCGGGCCACGCCCACTTCCATTCAACAATCATTTCCTCCCGCCGTCCGCCACGGGGCAGTCACGTGATCACGTGACGTCGCTGCAAATGGTCAAGACTTGGAGGGCTACAAAAAAACAACTTTTGAGGCGCTCCTTGCTGTCAAATGAGTTAAAGTAAGCGGAGTTTGATTGGCACGTCTGCAAATGATGAAGAGCTTGCACCTCTTTTGTTTCAGTTTGTCAAATCAAGTCAGTAACGCTTGTTTATTTAAGCGCTGCCGACTCTCGCAGAAGTTGTCCTCGTGACAGCAAATGTTCTCGTTAGTAAGATGTGATAAGGCAATTTTGGCAGATGTTTTTATTAGAAAGACGTATCAATTGTGATTTTTATGATGGTTTTATCTTATTTATATTGTTTTTTTGAATATTGTTTTTAATACATTGTGTTTTATTTTTTACTCACTGTAGCACTTTGATGTCAAATATGTAGTGCTTTACAAATAAAATGTATTATTAAACGCGAGTGTGTGCTAGCAAGATATCAGATTTCGTCAATATATCACATTCCAAATAAGGAAAACAAATAACAAACAAGCCTTTATTCTAACAGCCTACAGCAAAAAAACAAACACGTTTCCTGGGTATCATCACATTATTCCATTATTGATCCTTCCGACAACTTGCAGTAGCTACACGTTCGCGTTTTGAAATCACAAGTCAAAGAAAACAGTTTGTTCAAATATTGTTCTATTTACTTAAAAAACATGCTGACAAAAAAAATCATTGCAACACCAAATAATTTGCAATATTGGGGTACAGATGAAATGAAGAAACTTGAAGTGGAAGCACGTGACGAGCCGGAGGTGACCCGGGCATCCGTGAAACATAAAAAAACCGAGATGTTCATCTTGTCCTGAATGGAGTTTTTTTTTCTCTCTCTCTCTCTCTCTGTCCCGCTTGCAGTTGTGGGGACAGAAAAACAAGAGCAAGTGTGCCATCTGTTCAAGTCCGCCGACTGCGCTCTTTAGTGCGCATGTTGACTAGGAAGCAGCAGCAGCCAGTTTGGCGTGTTTGCGCTCGCAATCAGCGGGTCCGGGGGCGGTCGTTTCTGGTCGTTTCTGGTCGTTTCTCGTCGTTGTCAGCCGTCGGGCTTGTCCTGGTTGGGGCCCATGAAGTCCAGGCCGTCCACAGGGATGTCCTTGTCCTTGATGGCCTTCTGCACGCAGCGCTGGTACAGCCGGAAGCTGTCCGCGCACGGCTCGGCGCCTCGCTCTCCTTTCAGGAACTTGTCGGCGAACCACCGGTTGAAACATTGGTCGTACTCCCGCTTGAGCTCCGTGCAAGCCTCGCCCACGCTGTTCATCTCCCAAGCCGCAGTCGGCCACCAAAAAAAACAAGCAAGCAGCGAGTTCCACCAGACTTTGTGCCGCAGTGACGTCACAAGACATCGTCTTTCCTTCCGCCTTCGCAGCCGTCCCAACTCTCGCGAGGTCGGCCAGATCCCCGGAAATCTCGCGATCGATCCCAGCAACTGCGGGAAAGAGGACTGCGAAACAAGGCGACATTTTCCTTTTCGCATGCTTTGCCTGACCGCCGAGGGCTCGACTGCAGAGGGTCCGCGCCACTCGTGGAGCTCAAGAGCGCTTCGCCGTTTCGAAGCTCTCGGGAAGGTCCGGTCGGTGTCGAAGTCGACATCTTGGCCCTGCTGCTCGGCCTCGCCTGGTGGCTGTTAGCTTAGCTTTAGCGCAGCTGGTTGCGCTTAATTCAAACGACCGAGCAAAGTTGTCCCGAGGTTGGTCTTCGCTTGCGCTTCTGCAGCCACGCGGCGCCTCCGAAGATGTCTGACAGCGACGACAGCGACTTCTCCGACAACCCGAGCGAGCGCAGCAGCGATGGCGAAGCCGAAGAGGTGGAGAACGAGGTAAGCTCGTGCTAATGCTAATGCCAACCATTGACAACAACAACAACGACGAGGAAGACACTCGTGTTCCGCCGGACTTGCCGTCATTTCGAAGCACGTTTGAGTTTACGTTTTACTTGCACACCAGGCTGCACAATTATGTCCAAAATGATCAACGCAATTATTTGTTCATGTCCTATTATTCGTCACTAAAGGAAACACATCTGCTAGCAGTTATCCATGCAACATGAACTTTTAAGTAAATGGATGATCGTTTTACCCAAAAAGACAAATAACATTAAAAAAATCAATTCTATCCAATCATTTAAAATTGACTAGGGCTAAAACGCAAATATGCTGCCTTGCTCTCAGCATTGCATTGAGGGAATTTTGTCACGGAACCTTTAAAAAGTTGTTAAAAGACTTTCAAAAGTATTGTTCAACAAGATAAGGGAAGTTATTGTGATTGTAAAATGGTCTCAAATCTTGTTCAGAGAGGATTTTACTACAAATTAAATTGTCTGAGTCATTTAAAAATCGCTTTACCAACCTGTAACTGACTTGTGCTCATGGTTAACAAAACATAAATATTATTGATCAACTGTGGACGTGGCGGGGGATTTAGATTCCAGCCAATCAGTAACGAAGGTGCTTCAATATTGATTGACTCCTGGCTTGTCAATCACACTTCTTGCGTACGTAGCTTGGCAACCGTGTTTGCCAGCGCCAAGACTTCTTCCTATTGTAGTTGGCCCCTTGCGTGCGTTTTCAAAGTTAACCCACAATGAAGGATACAGGACCGCCCAGCTGTAAAAGAAAGACCGTTTTTGAGGAGACAAGGACCGAAAGAGCGAATGCAAACAAAAGTCATTTGGGGCGAGTCTTTTCAGCGACGGCGTGCGCTACATCAGCAGAGAGGTACGAAGACGGATGCTTCGGTCGCTAAGTTTCTGCTGGGCAGGTAACTTCAGTTTACTTTTTGAGTAAGAACTACGCTTTATGAAACTTGTTCATTGCATGTGAAGTTGTGTAAATGACATCAGCAGTCAACGAAGCTCAACTGTTTATTGCGTGTGCACTATTGAGAAAACCACAAGCGGCCGTTGGGCTACTCATTTGCTGCAAAACCCACTTTCATACCTTTTAACATTCTTAAAAATAAATCAATACATTTGAAGAAAATCGCGACTCGAAATCGCAATATTTGTCTGAAACATCGCAATTCAATTTTCCTCAAATTGGTGACTTTGTTTCTTACGTTTATTCCAAAATATTTAGGGCGAGCACCCTAAAAAATAACCGCATATTAAATCTCGATGCAATATTGAGTGCAAAAGATTCACAATTCGATCATTTCATAAAAGTCCTTGGCCCTAATTAATGGATAGTTTGCTGAGCATGTCACCGGCGCTTGCGTGTTGGCTTGCAGGAGGAGACGCGCAGCCCCGTCGGCAGCGACAAAGTGGCCGAGGAGGAGGGCGAGGACCTGGATGACGAGTACGATGAAGAGGAAGAGGAAGACGACGATGACCGTCCTCGGAAGAAGCCGCGTCACGGAGGCTTCATCCTGGACGAAGCCGGTACGGAATCTCGCATTCGGTTTACATTTTGCACATTTTTATCTTCAAGCGTCCCCTTGTGACCTTTCAACTCTTCTCTCTTTTTGCAGATGTGGACGATGAGTACGAGGATGAAGAAGACCAATGGGAGGAAGGAGCTGAGGACATCCTTGAAAAAGGTGAGGACGTGACACGCATGAATGCAAATCGGGCTCTAAAAATACACCGGTACCTTCGAGCTGGGCCACGTGGCAAAATAAATGATCTGGATCGGGTTTTTTTTCTTCATTGTCGTCACTTTTTTAAAATCTTGTTTTGATGACAACTCGTTTTATTTGCGGTACAAATCCAGAATGTGTGGATTTTATGTTATTTGTCTCTGAAATGATTTTGGGCTGAGTTTGGCCAGCGTCTGTCAGGTACGAGGTGGGACCCCGTCGACCAGGGGTGCTCAAGTTGGGTCCTCGGCGAGCCCCCATCCAGCCCGTTTTCCACGTTTCCCTCCTGCAGCACATCAAAATCTAACGATCAGCTCATCAGCTCGCTTCGCAGAAGCCTGATCACGATCCTGATCATCAATCCGGTGTGTTAGTGGAGAGAAACATGGAAAACAGGCTGCAAAGGGGCTCTCCAGGACCCAACTTGAGCACCCCTGCTGCAGACGTACGAAAAGTCAAAGCGGCGTTTTGTCTGATTGGTCTTCTCTTTGTCTCGCTGGTCTTCCTCTCTGTCGTGCATGTCCTCTTCAGCTAACGGTAATTCTTCTGCTCTTCCTACTCATGTGTAGCGTACGTGCGCGCGTGTGTGTAGCGTACGTGCGCGCGTGTGTGCGCGTGTGAGAATGGACCGTCCTTGATGATTCACGATTCATCGTGTATGTTGTAACACGCACCAACGTTTCCTCACGTGCCCGACAACTGACGTGTCTTGATGGTTGCATGTCCGTCCGTGCGTCATATTTGATCACGCCAACATCGGCCATTAATGTCTGCTCTGTTTTTCCCCCATCATGCTTTGTGTTGCCGACCGACTGGCCGCCGTCACGCCCGCCCGCCCGCTTGCCCGCCTGCTCGTTGTTTTTCTCCCTCCGCCGTGCGTGCCGTCTCCTTGTTGTGTTTTTGTGACGCTTCATCCTGCCTCCTCTTCCTCTGCGGCCGCCGTCCTGCGCAGAGGAGGCAGAAGGTAAGTGTCGGATCTCACGCGACACTTTGATGTCCTTGCGTAGACGTCAGTGTGATGACAACGGCCTGCTTTCAGTGTCCAACATCGACCACGTGGTCCTGGATGAAGACCACTCGGGTTCCAGGAGGCTGCAGAACCTTTGGAGGTGCGTCAGCGTTCATTTCAATATTTGGCGCTGTTGGCAATTGGGCTCCAATGACGTCATAATTCGCCGCCAGGGTCCGGTCCACTTGGATTCATCGATGACATCATTGATGTTTTTTGTACAGTGCAGTAAAAAAAACAAATTTCTTTTTTTTCCTCCATAGTTTCGCTGCTTTAAAAGGGAAGTCAACCCCCAATTTTTCTTCACAGTAATATCTTTTATGCAGTCCCACTCGTCTAAACACGGCATTCTGATTCATATTGTGTTTGTGCGATATTAATGAAGCCGCACAATCCAGCTGTTTGGGGGTCAGCTGAGCCATGATTGGTCGTTACCTGAGCAACTGTGATGTCATTTCCAAGTGGCAAAATTGCCACCCTCTGAAAAAAAATAGGTGTTTTTTGTATTGTTTTCTTTGCTGCTTAGTTCATGTTCCACAAACTCAATATTAATTGGTATGATTTTCAAAAAGTTGTCAACAACCAACACTCACTTGAAAATCAATATATCCCATGATGCAGTGCGGCACTGACTTGATCTATTGTGCGGTACAAATTGTTGTGGTGCAAAAATATTTGAACTTGTTATTGCCGGCAGCCATTTTAGAGCATTTGCAAAGACCCGCAGAATTTTGTGTTCTGACAATATGAGCGAGGAACTTTTTTTTTCTTTTTTTTCCACCATGGAAAAAAGTGGTTGTTAGTCGTCAGCAACCAAACACACCAGTTTCTGACTGAAAAGCTTTTTATGAAAAGAAACATGCCACTTTTTTTTTTGTTGCTTTTGTGACACCTCAAACTATAAAATGAGCAAAACGAGGCACACGAAGAGATTTTGATGGTCAAATAATGTGCGTGTTTGTCGTGTGCAGAGACTCTCGAGAGGAGGCGCTGGGCGAATACTACATGAGGAAGTACGCAAAGTCCTCCGGAGGGGAGCGGTGAGTGTTTTTGCTTTCTTTTGGTTGAACCTTTTGCAGCTTGCGGCCATGTTGTCACTCGCTCTCTTTTCCACTTTCAAATCTGGCACCAAAAACTCTGAAACCTTTTCACACTTTTCTGCCATCCATCTTGTTTCTTTTCAATTGCGACCCGTGCTTGTTACAATTCAAGCCAGCAAAAACATTTTCAAGTTAAACATCTTCTGATGCTGCTGAAATGATTCTCCACTTTTTAGAATCAAAATAATTGTATCGATGATTTCATCAGTTCATCGAATATTCGGGTAGAAAATTGTTCAGCATTCAAGTTTACTGCAAAACAACCCCCCCCCCCCCCCATTTCTGTTTATTCACTGATTATGGTTCTTTATTTGGTATTGTTTACAAACTAAACAACAATTAAGCACTATAAGGCGAGTGAATGATGCACTCACAAATGTTTTTGAAATTGCGATCTTGCGTATTGATTTATGGGAAGGTTTTCTTGTTTGACGAACTTGTAACTCCCTCTCAAGTAACTTTCTTTGGCGGGTTTAATGAAGGCTTCAAATTCTCCACCGCAACGTGAAAACTGTACAGAAATAATAATATTCACATGAAAAAGTATGAAGAGCAAAAAAAACACATGGCTTCACAATAGCTAATAAATTCACAGTGAAAACAAACAAAAATACCTCGTTGGCTGCTGCCACAAAAGAGGGAATTAAAGAGTTGAGTTGTGGAAGTTCCTTTTGTGTCCTTGATCAAATAAACATAAATCGACTGTAATGACCTCGAGGTCAAGCCGGCGGTTCCAGGCCCGTCTTGTTCTCTGACTCCTCGTGGTCGCATTTAGTTTCTTGTCTTCCGCTGAAGCGGCCTCCAAAAGTTGTTCCAAAAATCAACGTTGCCGCCTTTTCTTCTTCTGTGGTGTGCAGCTACTCAGGAGGGTCCGAGGAGCTGTCGGATGACATCACCCAGCAGCAGCTGCTTCCTGGCGTCAAGTATGTAAAACAGCCACTTGCCACTTGCCAGCAGCCAGATCAGACTTTCCCTTTCCTTTTCTTTTAACTGTGTTTGTCAACATCAGGGATCCTAATCTGTGGACCGTCAAGTGCAAGGTGAGATGCGCGCGCACGCACGCACACGCACACGCACGCTCGCGCACTTGCTCATGCTGTCCTGTCTTCTCAGATTGGGGAGGAACGGGCAACGGCTATCGCGCTGATGAGGAAGTTCATCGCCTATCAGTTCACGGACACGGTAAGAAATTTGTCTGAACGCTGGTCTCGGATTGGCCGCCCGGGCAGGAAGCGGCTGAGTGTCCATAGCCGGGTTGGGAACGGCTTCCCAGCCACGTTGGGGAGTTTGGAATGTTGAATGATTCCCAACGCAGGAGTCATTCGCTCATTCTCGACCCTCCGAAAACTACGCCTGAAATTTTAGTGTATGAAAGCAAAACTGAGTTTGGACCTGCTGTGATTGACTGAGCCCCCCCTTTTTTTTTTCTCCAGCCGCTCCAGATCAAGTCTGTGGTGGCCCCGGACCACGTGAAGGGTTACATCTACGTGGAGTCCTACAAGCAGACGCACGTGAAAGCCGCCATCGAGGGCATCGGAAACCTTCGCATCGGCTTTTGGAACCAGCAGATGGTTCCCATCAAGGAGATGACGGACGTCCTCAAGGTGGTCAAAGAGGTCACCAACCTGAAGCCCAAATCCTGGGTCAGGCTCAAACGGGGCCTGTACAAAGACGACATCGCGCAGGTGACATGTCGCTTTGACACCGTGTCAAGTCAAATGATGATGCACGCCATGAAGCAAAACATTTACGCTTCCTTTCGGTGCATCTTGACATATCGACCGATATACATTTGTTTGTGATGGGTCGCCACAAATGCGCGCCTGCTTATTCATTCTGGTATGATACGGAAAATGGTCGAGTACGTCAAACAACTCGCGTATCAAACGTATCGCTGTTTACGTTGCACCGCCAGCTGAGACTGTCGATCTCTTTATTTCACTTGGGCACGCCAAGTGGCCGTCTGGGAACTGCACGGCTGAGGCTGTTTTTGGTGAAAAATGATTGATTGACTACTCCACCGATGCCATAGCATAACGCTCTTAGCATAATTGTACACCAATATCATATAAGACTCTTGTATGCATCCATTTTTTTTTTTAAGTTGTGAGCACCAACCACTAACTCGTACGTGCCATTCCTCACGAGCACATCCAAATAAAAACACCGGCTTGAAAATGACAGAAGCACATCGTTAAGAAAATCATTTCAATAAAAATGTGTTCGTCGCCGGACAGCGTCTTCGTTCCCGTTCAATTGTTTGCAGTTTGGACTGCACTCCAGTTGTGTTGCTTCGTCTCCAGGTGGACTACGTGGAGCCCAGCCAGAACACCATCTCGCTCAAAATGATCCCTCGCATCGAACTGGACCGCATCAAAGCCAAGATGAGCTTGGTAAGGGTGCACGCACATGCGCACGGGCACGCGCACGGGCACGCGCACGCACATGCGCACGGGCACGCGCACGGGCACGCGCACGCGCGCACAAACGCATGTTCAGTGGATCGTCTGCTCGGTTGTGTCTCGACAGAAAGACTGGTATGCCAAGAGGAAGAAGTTCAAGAGGCCGGTTCAGAGGCTCTTTGATGCGGAAAAAATCCGGTCCGAATGGCGGCGCCTCGAACAAGTCGCACGTCCGTCCCAGTGCGCTTGAGTGACACGCGCACTTTTGATTGACAGGTCGCTTGGAGGCGAGGTCAGCCATGATGGCGACTTCATGATCTTCGAAGCCAATCGTTACAGCCGCAAAGGATTCCTGTTCAAGAGCTTCGCCATGTCGGCAGTGGTGAGCAGGACGTCCGCCGCACCATTCAAATGACTGATGGATTGATGGATTGATTGATTGATTGATTTTACCCAAGGTCTGGGGCTGCAAGTAATATTTTGTGAGGTTAAGCGATAAACCATTGCTTGTAGTTGTTGTGAGAATTGACGGCACGTTTTGTTGAGATGATCCATTTTCATCCAAATGATCAATTAAAAATCGGCGACAAAATGGCCGCACAAACAACGAAGGCGATCAATTCTCGACCGGTGTTGAATGATCTCGTGCGTCATGCTTGCTTTGTTGTTCGCACGCGCGCCTGCCGACAGATCACCGACGGCGTGAAGCCCACGCTGTCCGAGCTGGAGAAGTTCGAAGACCAGCCGGAAGGAATCGACATGGAGGTGGTCACCGAGTCAGGTTTGTGACCGGCGGGCTTGCGCCCGAGATCGCCGCCGCCACCGCGTGACACTTGGAGACACGCGGCTGAGTTGGTGTGTGTGTGCGTGCGTGTGCAGGCAAAGAGCGTGAACACAACCTGCAGGCGGGCGACAACGTGGAGGTGTGCGAGGGCGAGTTGATCAACCTGCAAGGGAAAATCCTCAGTGTGGACGGCAACAAGATCACCATCATGCCCAAACACGAAGACCTCAAGGTACGCGCACGCACGCACAAAACCTGCTTCTCAAATTTCCATCCAAAGTTTCGGGGTCGATCGGCTCGACGATTTGCTACAATGCAGTATCATAAAATAAAAAAATGCTGCCTTTGTTGTTTGGACTACATTTCTTTTTCTTGAAGAAATATGGCTCTCAACATCTCGACTTGTTTTTGCAGAGAAATATGAATTTTGTTATTTTTTTCTCTCAAAAATGTCCACTTTTGAATTTAAACTTGTATTTGGGAGTCGTTGGTCAATTTCTCTCCCCAAAAATGTGAGAAGCCCCGCCCATTGAGTCGTCCTTGTGCGTAGGACCCGCTGGAGTTTCCAGCTCAAGAGTTAAAGAAATATTTCCGGATGGGCGACCACGTGAAAGTGATCGCCGGCCGATACGAAGGTGACACGGGCCTCATCGTACGCGTGGAGGAGAACTTTGTCATCCTCTTCTCAGACCTCACCATGCACGAGGTTGCTGCCGCATCGCCGGCATCAGGATTGGTTTTGTTTTTTTCAAGCTGCTTGGCGATCATCTCATTTTTTTTGTCTTTTTTTTCCTCGTCCTGCAGCTGAAGGTGCTGCCCAGAGACCTGCAGCTCTGCTCAGAAACGGCGTCCGGTGTGGACGCGGGGGGGCAGCACGAGTGGGGGGAGCTGGTCCAGCTGGACCCGCAGACGGTGGGCGTGATCGTGCGGCTGGAAAGGGAAACCTTCCAGGTAACTGCAAGGCGCCTCCTCATGATGATGTCATAGCTGGAGATTGAACGTGTCACGTCTGTCGCAAGAGTTTGGGGCTTTTCTATTGACGTTGTTCACAAACTGAACAGACGACGCGCTTCCGGGAACAACTTCAAATTAAAAGCGCGACTTGACAAGGTAAAGTTTATTTTGAAATTGGTTTTGTCTCAGCGTTAGCCCCGCGGACGGTCACGCTTGCCGCCGTCAGCTTGACTGCGACTCACTCGGCGAGTATCCGAGGCCGAAACGACGAGTATTAATAATCGTTTTTGTGCGATTGTGCCCATTTTGTAATCGTGGAGGGTAATCATCGAAATCGGAATAGAATTTCGATGAATTGCGCATCCCTATTTGGATATGTTTATTTGTGTGTGTTAAGCGAAGGTTGGCAAGCTCGAGTGATTTTTGCGGAGGCGTGACTGATGACGGTCACATCTTTAGCTCACCGGTGACTTGGCTTGTGCGCCTCCTTCTGGCAGGTGTTGAACATGCACGGCAAAGTGATGACGGTGCGCCACCAGGCGGTCAACCGGAAGAAGGACAACCGCTTTGCTGTGGCTTTGGACTCGGAGCAGAACAACATCCACGTCAAAGACATCGTGAAGGTCATCGACGGGCCGCACTCGGTAAGGATGCGAGGGACTCGCTCGCCTGGCTCCTTTCTTGTCATGTTCACGATTTCCGCCGCCGCCGCAGGGCCGCGAAGGCGAGATCCGACACCTTTTCCGAGGATTCGCCTTCCTGCACTGTAAGAAGCTGGTGGAGAACGGAGGAATGTTTGTCTGCAAGACTCGACATCTGGTGCTGGCCGGCGGCTCCAAGGTAAGGACGCTTCCGCTGGACGGGGACGGCAAGTCTCGCTTCCATCCTCGCCATCAGACAAATGTTGGCGAAGAACGCTGAACGACAACATCTAGCCAAGTTATGCACAAGATGATTCACTGTTTTTATGCACAAGATAATTCACTGTTATTATGCACAAGCTATGCATGTTGAGTTTGCTTTAAAACGGATTTGAAATCCGTATACTTTATTGTTGTCTCAACATTTTGCACAGCAATTATTTTTGAATAAATCACATCTTCTTTCAATAAATATGACTTTGATTGAGAACGATTGAATTTTATTTTGGCTGATATTTGTGTTCTGTTTCAGCCCAGAGACGTGACCAACTTCACGGTGGGCGGCTTCGCTCCCATGAGCCCTCGCATCAGCAGCCCCATGCATCACGGCGGCGGAGGCGGTAAGTGGCGCCTCGCGCCCGCTCCAAAGGCTCCGCTGCCGCGTTTGATGTCGGTGTCGCCGCCCACCCTGCAGGTGCTCAGCGAGGAGGAGGAGCAGGAGGAGGAGGAGGAGGAGGAGGAGGAGGAGGGGGCGGAGGTGGAGGAGGAGGAGGAGGAGGCGGCGGCGGCATGGGGAGGGGCCGAGGGCGACGAGACAACGAGCTGATTGGTCAGACGGTTCGCATCTCGCAGGGTCCATACAAAGGTAACTCGTAGTCCGATTTCAACCGCCAGACGGTCTGTGATGTTCATCTGATACAAATACACTTTGGAAGAAAGCAGCCCAAGTAGTATTAGTGTATATAAGTTCTATAAATATGAGGGTATTCCGTAACGCCGGCTTTCACACCACCAACTGAAATTGAGTCACGTTTTAAACAAAAGGGAATCAAACATGGAAACTTTTACATTTTCAAACAAACGATATCACAGATGGGCAACTTTTTGGGAGGGGCCTCAATACGGTGACACATCATTTTCCATAATACATTTCTCAATGCATGTATAAAGGATTCACCATCCTAACCCTAACGACAAACTATGATAAAAATAAATAAATGGAAATGAGCATTCGAGGGTGGCACGAAAACGCTGAACGGCAAACCAACATTTGCGCATTTTTTTCCACAAAGATCAACTCGCTCCAAATTTTCATATGATTGAGGTCATGTTTGACCTGCACATCATTCCAAATCTGCAAAAATGATTAGGCCTGCTCGCGTATAAAAGACCTGGTGTTGTGTGATGCATTTTTTAATTTGAGTATTTCTATGTGTTTTTATTTTGTATTTCTTTGAGGTTTTTCGATGTTTCTGGTGTGTCCGTTGTCGCCGACTTTTCGTATGCATCTGATTGGAACAACTCAATCCAACATCTGTCAACTGCTCCAGAATTCTCCTTCTGCGCTCCTTGCATGAGTTCAACTTCCTGCGAGTTCAAGTTTCCAATGATAGCGTTTGTCTTTCAAGCTCTTCAATTTGCACCCGCTAGGTTACATCGGTGTGGTGAAGGACGCCACGGAGTCCACGGCCCGGGTGGAGCTTCACTCCACCTGTCAGACCATCTCCGTCGACAGACAACGCTTGACCACCATGCAAGTCGCCGTCTGTTTGCTGTCGTTGCTTTTTGTCCCAGGGCAGCTTTCGTAACACGGGCGCGCCGTTCTTCTCCTCTCCAGGGGCGCGCAGAAACACAGCGGCATGACCTCCACCCACGGGCGCACGCCCATGTACGGCTCGGGCTCCCGGACGCCCATGTGCGGCTCGCAGACGCCGCTGCACGACGGTGAGAGGTTTTGAACAGATTTCAGGCTCGCAGCAAAAGCAGTGTTACTTTACAGTCGAACTTAACAAAATAAAAGCATTCAACGTTGTGCAAAGGAGTCACTGTAACGCAATTCATCAGTCATAAATAACGATGCATATATTTGTGGGGACTGGGGTCAAGTTATTCATGTTAAAAAGCTGTCGCCGTTGTCTTCCAAACGCAATTATGTCGTGATAGGAAAATGACCAACACGCAATGTCACTCAATGGCATCAATGTCACACTCGTTTTTTTTACAGTTCAGTACCTATTTTTAATTTTAAAAATATTTATGAATTGTTATGAAATTACTGATTCAATGACTAAAAATATGCAGCCGTATTTCTATATTTCTATTAGGTTAACATTTCTTCCCACTTTTATGTTAACAAGAGTATGGAAAATTAGAAGAAAAATATTGGTACATTTTATTATAAATTGAGATATAAAATGTGTGTTTAATTTGCGATTAATCGTGAGTTAATTATTGAAGTCATGCGATGAACTATGGTTAAAAATTGACAATCGACTTGACACCTATTTTAAACTTTTAATTTGTGTGCAATAGATTGTAATTTAATCTTTTTTTTTTTAAATTAATTTAAGGGCAATTTTTATGTACTTTATTTAAACAGTCTTTTCATATTTTTTGCAACGTAATTCTTGTACATATTTTGCATTTTTTAATTGAAACTTTAAATGTGACTATAAAAAAAAGTCTGTTTTTTCCTCCCCACTATCGTTCCAGTTTTATCGTTTTGGAATGTAGAGGTTCGATCCCATAAAATTGTATTTCAATTTTGTGAAGTTGTCATATTTTGACCTTGTTGACTTCAATGCTCAACTCGCCATCAGCCATGTTTTAGTGTCCCCGTCAAAACCAATTATGATCATTAATTATTTCCAATTGAACACATTTATAGTAGCTTTTATTTAAGGCTTTAATATACTGTATATTACTTCAGAGCAGTTACTTTTTTTTCTCCTCCATTTAAAAAAAAATGTTCTCTTAAAAAAACAAAAACTGTAAAGCACTTTGAGTCGCGCATGCTGTGTGATGAGTTGCTCTGCAGATGAAGTTGACTTCATGCCGTCGTTTGTGTGTCTTTTCTCTGGACCAGGAAGCCGCACGCCTCACAGTGGCTCGCAGACGCCACTGCACGATGGCAGCAGGACGCCTGGGCAGAGCGGAGCCTGGGACCCCAACAACCCCAACACGCCGTCCAGGTGAAGTGCACGCACGCACGCACGCACGCACGCACGCACGCAATGCTCCCAATGAGCACAAGGGCCTTCGCCATGCGTGAAAAGATTGAATCCATTTGCGCATCCCGACGAGATGTCGAGCAGCGCGAACGGAGCGCTTGGGGCTGATTGCACGTACGTGAATGTCGACCCCCAGGAACGACGAGGAGTACGACTTCGGCTTTGACGACGAGCCCTCGCCGTCCCCTCAGGGCTACGGGGGCACGCCCAATCCTCAAACGCCCGGTTACCCGGAAGTCCCGTCTCCGCAGGTCAACAATCAGTACAACCCGCAGACGCCGGGCACGCCCGCCATGTGAGTATCTGCGCGCACGATTGGACACTCGCTAATGAGGCGTCATCGCTTCCTTTTGTTTTTGTGGCGCCGGGTGCCATCCTCAAATGGACCACACATACGCGTTTGCACACGCACGACCAAATTGTTATAAAATCACCATGCGGCAGTATTTTGTCATTTTTTTTCCGTGAATCACTTCAACTTTTGATTTGTTCCAAACTACCAAACATTGAATGATTGAACTGCTTTTGATTTCAAACCATCACAACTTCAACATATTCCAAAAATATATTCCGGACGTGTGCTATTAAAATACCCACAAAAGTACATTTTACATGCAAAAATTCCCAATGAGACGTTCAACAATTTCAAACATTGCAAAATCAAAATGCTCACCACATTTCAATCAAAAAATGAAGATGTTCCAAAAATGTCACATTTCCACATTGTAAGTGCGACATTCGATATTGTTTCCTCTGACTTTTTTTTTTTAACCTGATGCAAAGCGTTTCCCCAAATTCTTCTTAGTAAATTTCCCACATTGAAGTCCTATTTTACATGATTTTTGCCTCCTTCAATATTACATTCATTCCGCAATTAATTTGAATAATTTTTCTTTTGAGGCCAACTCATGTAATTGATCTTTTATTTATTTATTTATTTATTTATTACATTTGACGGCGTTTAACCCATGACGGCGTAAAGCGCCTGGCAAAACATGTCTCTAAAAGCGACGGGTGACTTTTGAGTTTTCCTGGAAATTCAACAATATTACAAATAATTGATATCTCAGCTCCTGAAGCAGATTGAAACATAATTCCCAAAACATCTCAGAGCGTACACTTGTGGCGTTTGCACAAGCATAAGTTTATTATAAATCTTCAATCTTTTTTACAAACGTCGCATCTGCGGCTGGTTTTCCCTTCAACACTGGAGCGCAGTTGCAAAAACCTCGGGTCGTCCGTTGGCGTTACAAAGCCGTCGAAATGTTCAACATCCTCGATGTCGACAAACATATTTCTTAATAATACGTGACTGTCGACCGGTCACGCCGATTCAAAGTCCTCCCGCGCCGTCGGCAACCGCGGCATTTATTTCATAACACCATCTCGTGTATTTTCTGATGAATTTCATTGACGAAGAGACCAAGAATTGATCAAAACAAAATAACGTATCCAGCAGAACGCTGGAGCGCTCCCGGCTTGAACGGTGGAAACGCCTTTGCACGCGCTTTCGGCCTTAACGGGTTGAATGCAGTTGATGATGTTTATCAGCGTCACCGCTGATGTCAAAGGTTCCAGGTGTCATCTTGTGTCCGTGCAGGTACAACACGGAGCAGTATTCGCCCTACACGGCGCCCTCGCCGCAAGGCTCCTACCAGCCCAGTCCTAGTCCTCAGAGCTACCACCAGGTGGCGCCTTCGCCTGTCGGCTACCAGAACACACATTCTCCAGCCAGCTACCACCCCACCCCGTCACCCATGGCCTACCAGGTAACCCCTTTGTCCCAACCTAACATGTCACATGACTTGCTCTGACCTAAGTGGCCAATTTTAGAACTCGGGACTGACTCGGCAGGGACTAAAAAAAAAAATATATATAAATATATATTCCCACCCGGTTAAGACTTGCGAGACTTCCTTCTTCTGACTTGCCCACGTGTGACTTTCTCCCATGCCGTCGTCAAAGTGACGTTGCGAGCGTGTGACCCGCAGGCCAGCCCGAGTCCAAGTCCGGTGGGCTACAGCCCCATGACGCCCGGAGCGCCCTCTCCTGGCGGCTACAACCCGCACACGCCGGGCTCCAACATCGAGCAGGGCGGCAGCGACTGGGTGACCACCGACATCCTGGTGCGGGTCAAGGACTCCTTCATGGACCTGATGGGACAGACCGGAGTCATCCGCAGCGTCACGGTGAGAAACATTGAGCATCATTTTGCGGTTTTTCTTTGTATAATAATATTTACAGCCTTCACCGGCATTTGACCAACGTCATGAAACGTGACAGTCTCATGATGAATTTGTCATTTTCTCTTCTTACTCACCAATGGATGAAAAATAAAAATGTGCTCAAGCCTCAAAGCAGTCGAGTTGGATTAAAACGTTGCCGACATGCACGTTGAAAAATGGCTGAGGAAAAGCGTCGTGTTTGTTGGAGGGCAACTTCTTGGAAAGGCGGCAGACGTCGTCGTCGTTGTCGTCGTCGTTCTCGTCGTCTTCAGTTTGGCACAAACGAAGCGGCAACCCCGTCGCGATTGTGACCGACGCGCCTTGTGTGCTTTTGCAGGGCGGCATGTGCTCGGTGTTCATGAAGGAGTCGGACAAAGTGGTGAGTGTCAGCGGCGACCACCTGGAGCCCGTCACGCCCACCAAGAACGACAAGGTAAGCCGGCGCCTTCAAAAGCAGCAGATGAAGGACAAATACTTCCTTCCTCTGCTTCCAAAATGTCACCGGCAACTTCTCTTGAGAAAATGGAACTGGCGATGGTTTCCAATGGTAGCAATCGGTGGATAACGTACGAGACTCGCACGAGTCCTTTGCAAACTTTCGACACCATAACGACAAGATTTCAATTAGGAACGCACCGTAGCCAATAACTTTATTTTTGATTTTTTTGTAAGCTAGCTAATATCTGTCATTTGCAGCTTCAATCCCGCGTCCGACGATCGTAGCATGACATCAAAAATTGGGTCTTGCTACTTTATGAACTTTTGTCACTTTAGCGATCAAAAGCTCTGATGCGTGTCAGATCATAAAAAGTTCATATGAATGCTTCAAAGAATAAATCACTTGCAACAATTATTTACTTTGCAGTGACAGTTTAAGTGCGCATCACACACACACTTTTTTTTCCTCAGGCGGACCCAAACATTGTCGCGCTACTGACTATTTTCATGTAAAAACATTTACAGGGTCCAAATAAAGACAAAGGATTGAAAATATCACTCGCCGTAACAAGTTTGTATGCCGTAATCTCATCATGTGCCAGATCCGTTTCTGAAAGACTTCTCCTCGCTATTAGCCATTTAGCTTAGCCATATTAGCGCTCGGCCGCCTCGCTTTTGTTTACGTTGCCTTCGGCGCCCGCCAGACAATCTGCGGCTTTCATCCCGGCTGCGCCGTCTCGTCCGGGACGTCGCAAGTGCTGTAAAAGTCGCTGCGATTCGTCAATTTGTGCCACGCGGATGAAGTCCGCGTCATTCTCGTGTCCGGGTAAAAGTGCGCTTGGCACTGGCGGGTGGGCCAGGTGAGCGCGGAAGCGCCACTGCAGCTCGCATTCAAAGTTTCACTATCATTGATGAGAAATATTGTTTTCGACTTGTACTTTGCCCGAGAAGACCCGAGAAGCGCGTGCGAGTGCTTTTGCCGCCTTTTGGCTGCAGGTGAAGGTGATTCTGGGAGAGCACCGCGAGGCCACGGGAACCCTGCTGAGCATCGACGGGGACGACGGCATCGTGCGCAAAGTCCTCGACAACCAGCTGATGATCCTCAACTTGAGGTTCCTGGGATGTCTTGGACATTGAGGACCCCCCCCCCCACCCCCAAAAAACAAAAAAACACAAAAAAAACTTCACACAAATTCGGGTTTGGGTGTCACATCGTTATTTTACTACAATTGCTTGTTTTTGTTTTCTCGTTTTTTGTTCGTTGATTGGCTGAATTGTTACCAGCGCCTTCACATTTGAGTTGCTTCGTGCCCCTGCGCACGCGCACACACGGATAGACGACGTCAATAAAATATGAAACAGGCCACATCAGATTGGGTCCAAATCTTTTTTTGGGTTTAGTTTAATAAGCTTGCGTCACGTGATTCCTCACAAGTAAGTAAGCAAGTGCGAATGTTCAATTAGCAGCTTGTGGTCGTCTTTCAGCCGCGATGACGTCACCCGCAGGGCTGCATCGGGCGCCGGTGGTCGACGGGCAGGAAGTAGAAGGTCCCCTGGGCCGGGCAGGGGTGACCTTTAGAGTCGCGCGGCTCCCAGGCGTCGCCGTCGCCGTCGCCGTGGCGATGGCAGCCGACGGTCAAGTTGCGAGACAGACTGATCTTCACCTGAAACCAAACCTCGCGCTCCTGAAACGAAGGCAGGCCACCGTCACCATTTGGACGGAAAAGCTGCTGTCCGGGTACGTCTTCCAAAACGAGAGCATTGTGAAAAAGTTCTTTCGCGTTCTCAAAGTATCATTTATTGCACCGACAGTCACGTACTTTAGTTACAAGAAGAAGAAGAAAAAGGCTTTCAAATATTTCAGCGTCTCTCAACCTGACACTTTAAACTGTCTCGTCCGTCCAGGTCGCGCGTGGAAGACAAATGACAACAAAAAAGACGGGCAAAAAGAAGCCGCTTGTTGGCAGACTGCACATCCCAACATAGTGACAGAAAATTGAGTGAAAGAAAACGTGAGTGGAACGAGAACCGCAGCGCAGCTTTGTCAAAAGCATGACCTTTGACTTTAAAACTGGAAACCATAATCATCCAAATGACAAGAAAGTAGTGCAAATAAATCGACAAAAAGTAACAATTTCTGTAACGACTGACCCCCCCCAAAGAAAATAATTGTTTTAAAAGGTGTACCATATACGATATAGTGACAATTCCAAAGCCATGACAATAAGTAGCAGCGTACCAAAGTTGGGAAGCATCTTAAAATTCAAATGGGCAAAAAATTCAAGTCTTGAACTCGCTCTTGCAATTTTGTCAACTGAAAGTCATAAAGCTGACTGAGAAGTAGCAAAATGTGCTTTCGAAAAATGTTTTACTATGAATATTTCTTCATAATGTGGATGACTTCATTATGGAGAGAAGTTTTGGAATAATGAAACAAGACTGAATTAGAGGCTGTTTCCAAACGTTCATATTGTTTACAGATTGGAATGTGAACTGCAGCAAGAATAGTCTGCAGTTGGGTTAGCCCGAACCCGAACCCGGTCTACGTTGGGCCTGAATGATATCGATTTTTTTCCCAGGCCAATTACGAATTCAATTCCCATAACTCATTCATCAGTGGATTCCTTGTAAAATAAATAACGACTAATGAGTGTCAATGTTGCCCTTGGTGGAGATCAAAAGTGTGCAAATGTTCAAGGACTCCATTGATAGTAGATGATGTCGTATAAAAATTTTTAAAAAAAGTTACCGGAATGACAAGAAGAGAAAGAGGAACTGACCTTGTCGTCTTTGACGCACTGAATCTCACACTTGTCACCAACAAGAGGAACGAGCACATCTTGCACCTCAGACAGCTGCACACACACACACACACACACACACACACACACACACACACACACACACACACACACACTCGTTGGGTTTACATTTCTTGTGGGGACATCTCATTGGCATCATTCATTTACCCTAACCAAAACCCAATTCAAACTTAAACTCTAAAACCAAGTTTTGACCTTCAAAAAGAGGTTTGGACTCATGGGGACCACCAACACGTCCCCACCATGAGATGAGTGATATAAACACACATTTTTTTAGCCCCTTGGCGGCGCCTCACTGGCTTTTTTTCGGAACCAATGGAATCTTCCAGTATTTTTTCCCTCCAAAATTCCTTGCTATTTACGGTGAGTCCATGGAAATATATTGCTGCCATGCCACAGCAAATAAGCGAGTGTTTCCGCAAATAACGGATTAAAAATCGGAGTGGGTCAACCCGCAAAGAATTAACGCTCATTATAATTGACACCAATTCTAAAACATTCGAATGGAAAGCATATTTTGTCTCAATGTCCGTTTTGCAAGCTCATTTTCAAACTTTTTTTTCGTATTCTACTTTGAGGCAGTTTGAGATTCAATGTGTTTCAGCATTTTGTGTGTAAAATGACTCGAGTTGAAGTCATGACGACAGCTGATGCTCAATTTCAGTGATGCCGCAAACCTAATGACGTCATCAAGTTGTTACCTTGTAAGGTCGATCACAAGATGGCGTGATCCCGGCGTCTTCCAGGGCTCTGGGAGTCGCACGCACGCACGCACACACACACAGTTTGATAAGACACATTGTTGTCATGGTAACACATATGACGCGTGTGCGTGTGTTTACTTGTTCAGGTCGAAGCGTTGACTGAGTTTGAGGCACGTCTGGAAATATCGGAGCGGAGAGTTCAGGCCTTCGACACACGCCGCGCACGCGCCGTGCTTCTCCCATTCGTCTCTCCTGGCACGCACACGCACACACGTAAGAACATTTTTTTCCTGAAGATTTTTGTCTTCATCTCGTAATTTGAGCAAACCTGCCACAACCATTTGCAAATGTCCATAAGACACGTCGAAAAGCACGTTTACGAGCGTCGCTAATGACGCCATTGATCCGAAATGAGCCGAATATGTTTCCGTGGCAGTAAAAGTAAATGCATAAAAGTTTCCGTGGCAGTGCTACGAAATCTCCAAATTGCAGGCCAAAAGCATCGTAAAGGACAACAGATTGATTTGCCAAATATTCAACAATATTTGAACTCTTATTTTGTAACTTCCTGTTGGGAGTTTTATCGTGAAAGAATGCGGAAAAGGATAATGGCGTATTAGACGGCAGCTTTACTACAAACTATATCGAGACGTCTGCAGAGGAAGAAAAAAAAAACGATTCACAAATTCCAGTTAAAACTGTCAACAAGGTAAAGAAATGTGCTTGACTTCTGTTTTATGTTTGACATTTGAGCTTATTAATTGCACTTGATTTCTACGGAGTTTACGTGAACATGGATGAGCGACAGGCCAGCGATGTTTTATTTTCTAGCTTTTACTGTGTAAGGTTTGTTTACGTACGAGCCAAAGCAAAGGGAATGAAAAGTCGTCTTCAGGCCACCGGCAAAACTTTTTCAAAACTATTTCAAGCGACGCTTTATGCCTCCATTAAAAGTGCTGCGTTTGTTTCTACTTCCTGTCGGCAGTCAGACGGCCTCTCACCAGAAATGGAAGCTGGATCGACTTTTCAACAAAGACGGCCACGAATGTTCCAGCGCGTCCTGCAGCTCCTGAAGACGCAACACGCGCGTCAATCATCTCCAGTCTGGCCCTCACACATTTTGTCCTGCGGCTCACCTGCACGTCGGAGAAGAACATGGGCCAGCACCTGCAGCATTCCTGCACCTTCTTTGGCCTGGAATGGCAAATGATGCAAGGTTAGCGTAGCGCTAACCTCCTTCATGACGTTTAGCATGCGGCTCGTTTGAAGAACGGCTTCCCGGCAGCCAAGCGGGTTTGACCATTTGGCCGTTTCCCGCAGATGCCGCGCGTGCGTCAACAATCCCGACCACTCGGGAAACGATTACGCTGCCGTCGTTGCGCGTTCAAGGCGACATGCAATCGCGCCGACATGGTGACAAATTCAGCCATAGTTCCAAAATCGCGCAAAATCCTTCTTACTGTCTGCATGTGATGCAAAATGGCTGCCACATCCTGGCACTTGAGACCACAGAACCCTCTGGTGTATTGCAACAACACCACTATCATACTTTTAGTTTGTTTTTTAAGAAAGAAAGAGAGAGTTTTCATGGAATCCGTCCAAATATGCAATTAGCCTCTTCGGAAAATATCTTGCTTGCATAAAAAAGAAAAAGAAAAAGGTTATTACGTGTGCTTGGAATTGAGTGAGCTTGTGGTCGCTTACCACAGGCCGTGGATCGTCCACGTGTCGACGTGCTCGGGAATATTGCAGAGAGACGCGTTGTCTAAAGACTGAACGAGAAGAAAACAAGGTCAGAAAAACTAAAACGTCCTTCGGTAAGATTGTCGCCTTCCTTCCTTCACTTCCTGTCTTTCTTTTCCTTCCTTCCTTCACCACAACCTCCCTGTCACAACTTCCTGCTTCTTTTCCTTTTCTTTGGCGGCGCTTCATGTCAACGTTGGCCCTCCTTCACGACCGTCACACAAGAAGAATCTTCAAACGATGTGGTGAAGGAAAGTAGCACATCGATGATGATGACGATGTTGAAGGTCACCTGGCAGAAGCCCGCGGGCCACTGCAGCGTGAAGACGACACACGTCCACTTGCAAAAGGTGGCGTCGCGGCCCTCGGCGGCGGCGGCGGTGGCGGCGGTGGGCTCGCGCAGCAGAGCCGTAGTGCTCCCGCAGGCCAGCAGGGGCAGCAGCCAGCGCAACATCTTCGCTCCCTTGCACTCCACATACAAGCAAAAGAGGTACGCGCTTTGAGATACGAGTGCACCGCGCCAGTTCAAGATGGCGTCAAATATCTAACCGTTCCTTTTTGGCAATTTGCCAACGCGGGCCGACTTGCGTGGCGCTCGTCCAAAACATGAAGATGAAGGAAGTCATTGTGTCGTTCCAACTCACCAGAAACGTTCGTTCGCTCGTTCGTTCGCTCGTTCGCTCGCTCGTTCGTTCGTACGCTCGCTCGCTCGCTCGCTCGTGCTGCACTTTCACGTCGTCTGACTTTGCTAGAAAAAAAAAAAAGAGAAGTGAAGCTTTTGCCTGTGAAAACAAAACCTTTGACAGCTTGTTCCTTGTTCTAAACCTGCCCTCTGCGGTCTGCATCAACAGCAGTTATGAAAAGTCGACACACCCCTGTTCAAAGGAATCATTTCTAAACTTTTACTGCCAATAAGCTGACAACTCAATTGAACGTTGTTGTTAAAAGAAGAAGAAGACAACACTTCGAGTATATTGTGTGCTCGGAATGTGTAAACATATGAAAGATTGGATTCCATTCTCGCATTAGAAAAAAGTACGATTCTGCCTTATTCCTTTCTTTAGTCATCACCATTTGAAAATAAGTCATTTGAGTGACACCAAGCTGTAATTAAACAAATAAGGAGAAAAGAAGCTTTTTGTGAAAAGATACATTTTTTGTTGACACTAATATTTTTTGTTGAGCGACGCTCTGTAAATGAGATTTAGTGTGACATTGATCATATGATCGATGGAGTGTGACATTGATCATATGGTCCACGTCACCCAAGAGACACAATGCTGCCATCTGCTGGCCATAGTTAGTGGCAGTTTTTCCCTCTGCTCATTCACGAAACAAAAAGTTGCGCGGCCCATTGGGGGGGGGGGGGGGTTAAGGGGCGTAGTTGACGTCAATTAACGTCTGCTTTTCTTTATTTACTTGGGGTGAAACCATTTGAGTGGGAACATCGTTTTTGCGTGAAAAGATGCAGGTTCATCAAATGGAACCAAATCCAAACGTATGTCGAATCGTCTTTTCTTATATTTAGGAAGGTGATGCCACATTTGCACTTCCTTCATTTGCTACAGAAATTCTTGCAAAAGCAGCGCGACTTAATGAGAATTTTTTTTGGGTCATCACGTGATTGACTGGTCATCAAATGACAAACCACCACAAGCTTGCTTCCAAAATGTGATTTTAGGAATCCAATGATGCTAATGCTAGCGTGGGAAAGTACGTGGCTTGTTTGAATGTAAAGAAAAGACAACCACGTTTTGTTTTTGTCACCAAATACAAAAAAGGAAGGACGAACAAAGGCTGCAGTTTGTTGAGTGACGCGTGTGAAGAGTGACGGCGGCCACTAGAGGGTGCCACAAACACATCAACGTCGCACACATAAACTGACTGGTTGTCACTCGAGATTGAGAGCATGTCACAAAAGTCAGCACACCCCTCACATTGTGCATGTGTTAAATTGGGCATTACAATCATTAATCAAGGGTAAATAATCCAATCAATCAATAGCGGTGAGCATTTAGACAAACAGCAGAATTGTCACCAGTAAACGTCAGGACACTTTGAGACCAACGACCGACTGGTCGCAGTCCATGTAAGGGCAAATCGAGAAACAATGGGGAGTTGGCAAGGAAGTGGCTTGACGCGGGGAAATGCTTGGAATGCACCACTGAGAGGCGCGACCAGTCAAACGGCGTGTCAAACAGGAAGTTAAACGGCGGCGAGGGGAACATTCCAACTCGCGAGCGGAGCGCGACCAGGACAACACAAGCGCGAACTTGTTCGCTGGCTGCCGTCACTGCACGCCACTTGCAGGAACGGGCCCCAAATGAAAGTGGCACAAAAACCACATTGGTCAAACAAATGCTACATGCTAAGGCTAACAACACGTACGGCGCATGTTTGTCGTTTTGTCTGGATTTCCCGAAGGTGAAGCGTCGAAAGTTCAACATATCGCAACAACGTTCGTTATTTTCTAAAGGAGAAAAGTTTGATGCCGTAACATGACAAGTTTTGTTAAGTCATACCTTTTCATGAAAAACTTTTGGCGCATTATTTTCTGGGACAACATTTGTCGTTTCGCGGGAATAAAGTTGTATTTATGCAAAATCGCGAATTCACAAGTAACATAATATATATAATAAGTACTTTAAGTTACTTCGAGGTTAGGGTTTCAAATCAGAACATTCCCGTTTGGATTATTTTATTTTTTTTGCTGATTTCGCTTGAAAAATGTTTACCTTTTTTTTTTTGCTTTGCATGTGATCAGTTGCTGTACCTAATCAAGTGACCTCACAGGCATGTCCTGAGCGCAGAAAATAGAAGGCAAGAGGTCAAAGGTCAGAAAGGAAGTCAGAGACTTGATTGTACTTCCTTTCTTCACTTTTTGGATTAGCAGGAAACAGGAAGCCGCTGCCGCGTGCCAGCGGGCGGACCAGCAAAAAACACACACACACGCACGCACACACACACGCACGCACGCACACACACACACGCACACACACACACACACACACACACACACAAGTTTGTTTGACTATTTTGTGGGACCATCTCATTGACATAATGCATTTCGTAGCCCCTCCCCCTAACCCCAAGCATGAAAAATGATTGGCTACCCCCGTTCCTTACCTTAACCTCAACCACAACCCAATTCAAAGCTAAACTCTAAAACCAAGTCTTGACCCTCAAAAAGAGGTCCGAACTTGGTGGGGACCAGCAAAATGGCCCCACATGGACGGGTGGGCCCCACTATGTACAAAAACAAGACTACACACACACACACACACCATGTTGTGTGTTAAAAGAAGTGCCACAATTATTTCATTTTTTTTCCCTTGGAAGAATTTTTGGAAAAAAACGTGATTTATTTTGAACAAAATCTCAATTTATGTCATGATTGTGTTGAGAAAAAGATTTTGGAGTGTGCGTGCGTGTGCGTGGACCACAGTTTTAGTTCGTTTTCAGGGTGGCTATATTCGGTTTTATTAGTTTTAGTTATTTAAAAAATGCTTAGTTTTAGTTTTCGTTGACATTTTGTGTTTTTATGTGTCTTGTGCGCAGAGGTGGCAAATCCAGGTTCAGAGAGTAAAAACCGTGCCATAGTTTGGCTTTAGCCATTGATGCTAGCTAGCTAACTAGCAGTTAAATGAGCACCATGGGAGCTATCCAGGGAGCTAGTTAGCGAGCTAGCACCTGGGGTTAAAGCCAAACTGTGACAGGGTTTCTGGACCTGGATTTGCCACCTCTGCTTGTGCGCAATATTTAATAAACAATATGGTCAAATTGTGAGAAAAGTCACTCATTTCTTAGCTAGCGTTGCATTTCGTTGTTTCCTCGAGCGACGTCGTCTGAAGATGCTTTTCTATTGGCTGCTGCTCGATGACGTCACTTCTGCGTGACACACTTTCAAACGTCGTTATTCTGGTGAAATAAATCGACTTGAAATCACATTTAAAAGCATCCCCAAAATGTAATGAATGACCAAAGACTAAAACGAAGGACATTTTTGCTATCATTAAAGTTCGTTTTGTAAACATAAAATGTACTTTCAGTTAGTTTTCGTTTTTAAAGAAGCATTTTTATTTTATTTTTGAATTTTATTTTTTCCCTTCGTTTTTGTTCCCGAACGTAACCCTGGCGTGGACAGGTGTGTTCTGTTATTGTCATCACGCGGGCGGCGGCGCGTTGCCCTCGTGACCGTCACGGCGATTCTTAGTCTGCGCGCCGTTCCCACCGAGGCCGAGGTCAAAGGTCAGCAGGAGGCGGATGCGAGGAGGAAGCCGGCGGGAATGATGTGGAGGAAGGGAAAGAAGAAAAAATCAAGTGGAGGACGAGACAAAACTAAATGAAGACTGGCGCTTTGCTGCAGGCCTCCACGGACGGTTTTTTCTTCTCCTCATTTTTGACAACAACAAACAAAAACAAAAGTGCTAAAAAGAAAAGAAAAGAAAGAGTGATTGCGAGTCGGATGGGCCTCGTGCTGCTTTAAATGCTAACGTGCTAACAGTTGCTATGCTAACATTTAGCAAGTTATGAAAGCAATTAGCTCAAATGCTAAAATAGATCCACAAAAATAGACACAAGTCTTAGAGAACACAAACATAAAACACACATCTACTTACACACAAACGTGCAAACTCGCACACGCTTGACTGTCAACCGACGAGCTGGGAAAAAGTTTGGGTGTGGGTCAAAGGTCGCGGAGGGTGACCAAGTGATGACAGCTGTGTGAGTGTGTATTTTATGGCCCTGTGTGTGTGTGTGTGTGTGTGTGTGTGTGTTCTCCTTTCATGTGCACTTCCTCCTTCTCACGTGTGTCACGTCCATCATGACTTGATTGCAGTGTTTGTGTTATGACAAGAAGAAAAGAAAGTTAAAGTGGAAAAGACAAGTTGGAGCGATGACGGGAAAGCGAAGGCCTCTTTTGTCTCATGAAAGTGCGCACGCACACGCAACCACACGCACGCACACGCAACCACACGCACACACGAATGCAGACGTCCAATGTGTTTCTGAAAAATGATCATGTGACCTGCAAGCTGCAGGAAGTCACAACTCAATAATAATCCTAATAAAAAGTGAACTTAACGAAAGCTTGAAAATCAACAGGAAGTCAAACAGGTCAAATAACACACACACACGCACACGCACACTTTGTGTAGCAGCTGTTGAGCAAAAATGCGTGTGCAGGAAGCAACAAGTTGACTTGTAAATGTTTTGCAGCAGGAAGTCATTTGTCAAATCAAAGACACACGCACACACAAACACACAAAGTTGAGCCAAACTTGCTTTTGATCATTTATTTATGAAAATAAAAGTGTCTTACGTTTGTTAAATACACGTTGAGCAGCAATTAAATACAACTGTACACACATTGCATCGTCTTAAATTAACACACACTCACTCGCACCAATGACACACACAACGCATACATGGATTTTTGGTATCAAACGATGATGATGATGATGATGATGATGAAGGCCAAGTGGCTGGAAAGGCACTCGTTTGTTTGTGCACGCGATCGCTCGTCCGATCTCGACGTCGAAGTCACGGTCACGCCCCCTAGAGCATCTGGTTCGTATTGCGGACGGCGCCGCGACGCTGGTTGAAAAAGTGCAAATGATGCAAAACATTCAGTCTTTGCTTTTCTTCCTCTGCTGCTTGTTCTCGTTCCCGATGAACAGAAGGTAGTTTGAACGGCGCAAAACGCCTGCTGGGCAAAAAGAAGAAAAACGTCTTCCATTCAGTTGTCTTCTTCTTGGTCCAAATAAAGAGCAGACGGACAGAACGTCAAACCTGGAAGGACAAAGAAAAGAAAAGATGGCAGTGAAAAAAAACATCTGTAACCTTTACAAGTTACAAAGAAAGTGTGAACTTTTTTATTTTAATTTTTATAAAAAATTAAAAAAGAAGAAAAAAAAATGTGAACTTTTTTATTTACATTTTTATAAAAAATAAAAAAAGAAGAAAAAAAGAAAGTGTGAACTTTTTTATTTTAATTTTTATAAAAAATAAAAAAATAATAAAAAAAGAAAGTGTGAACTTTTTTATTTAAATTTTTATAAAAAATAAAAAAAGAAGAAAAAAAGAAAGTGTGAACTTTTTTATTTTAATTTTTATAAAAAAAAATAAAAAAGAAAGTGTGAACTTTTTTATTTACATTTTTATAAAAAATAAAAAAAGAAGAAAAAAAGAAAGTGTGAACTTTTTTATTTTAATTTTTATAAAAAAAATAAAAATAAAAAAAGAAAGTGTGAACTTTTTATTTTTTATTTTTATAAAAAATAAAAAAAATAAAAGAAAGTGTGAACTTTTTTATTTTAATTTTTATAAAAAAAAAATAAAAAAAAAAAGAAAGTGTGAACTTTTTTTTTTAATTTTTATAAAAAATAAAAAAAGAATAAAAAAAGAAAGTGAACTTTTTTATTTAAATTTTTATAAAAAAGAAAAAAAGAAAGTGTGAACTTTTTTATTTAAATTTTTATAAAAAAGAAAAAAAGAAAGTGTGAACTTTTTTATTTTAATTTTTATAAAAAAGAAAAAAAGAAAGTGTGAACTTTTTTATTTTAATTTTTATAATAAAAATAAAAAAAGAAAGTGTGAACTTTTTTTTTTCAATTTTTATAAAAAATAAAAAAAATAAAAGAAAGTGTGAACTTTTTTATTTTAATTTTTATAAAAAATAAAAAAAGAAGAAAAAAAAGAAAGTGTGAACTTTTTTATTTTAATTTTTATAATAAAAAAAAAAAAAGAAAGTGTGAACTTTTTTATTTAAATTTTTATAAAAAATAAAAAAAGAATAAAAAAGAAAGTTAACTTTTTTATTTTAATTTTTATAAAAAATAAAAAAAGAAGAAAAAAAGAAAGTGTGAACTTTTTTATTTTAATTTTTATTAAAAAATAAAAAATAAAAAAAGAAATGTGAACTTTTTTATTTAAATTTTTATAAAAAAGAAAAAAAGAAGAAAAAAAGAAAGTGTGAACTTTTTTATTTTAATTTTTATAAAAAAGAAAAAAAAGAAAAAAAGAAAGTGTGAACTTTTTTTTTTATAAAAAATAAATAAATAAATAAATAAAGTGTGAACTTTTTTATTTAAATTTTTATAAAAAATAAAAAAAGAAGAAAAAAAGAAAGTGTGAACTTTTTTATTTAAATTTTTATAAAAAATTAAAAAAGAAGAAAAAAAGAGTGTGAACTTTTTTATTTTAATTTTTATAAAAAATAAAAAAAGAAGAAAAAAAGAAATGTGAACTTTTTTATTTAAATTTTTATAAAAAAGAAAAAAAGAAGAAAAAAAGAAAGTGTGAACTTTTTTATTTTAATTTTTATAAAAAAGAAAAAAAAGAAAAAAAGAAAGTGTGAACTTTTTTTTTTATAAAAAATAAATAAATAAATAAATAAAGTGTGAACTTTTTTATTTAAATTTTTATAAAAAATAAAAAAAGAAGAAAAAAAGAAAGTGTGAACTTTTTTATTTAAATTTTTATAAAAAATAAAAAAAGAAGAAAAAAAGAAAGTGTGAACTTTTTTATTTTAATTTTTATAAAAAATCAAAAAAGAAAGTGCAAACTTTTTTATTTATGATTATTATTTTTGGTAAAAAAAAACTTTTTAAAAACGTCTTTCCTTGTCAAATGTAAGGTCAGTTTTTTTCCCGGAGTACAAAACTTGAACCTCCAACGTAATGCATTTTCTGAAAACCATTTTATTTCTCAAAAAAAACAAAAACAACTTCTTCTTTTTTTTTAATCTTGAAAACAACAAAGAAAAATTCTCCCCCTTCAAAAAATCTTTTACTTTTAGTTTTAGTTTTAAAAAATGAAAAAAAAATTGATTTTGGACTTTTTATTCGAGTTTTTATTTCTTTATTTTGAGTTTGTTTTTTTAAAATTCATTTCCAGAGTGACTTTGTTATTTGGCATTCATTTGATTGATTTTTTCCTAAAATGTGTCATTATTAGTTTTAGTACTAGTTAAGATTTTTTTTTAGAAATGTGTGCAAAAAACACAACCCATCATGTTAAGAATTGTGAAGAAAACCTCTAGAAAAAGATTGAAATCAAACAAATGCAAATATGTGCTTTGACTTTTCCCTCGTAATCTTTTCCACCTGCGAAGTACGCAAAACATGGCCGCCTCGTTCAGCAGCCACAAATCAAATAGTCTCCAATACTTTGCATTGAAGTTGTCAACGCAGGACGGTGGCACGTTCAACAACGTTCAACAACGTTCAACAACTTGTGAACGTTTGCTTGAATTCTTGTCGACTTCTTGTCTCGATTTTCACACGATCGCTATCGGATGAAAATGATCCAATTGAGCCATTTCCACCATTTCTAAACAATACAAGGTTTTTATGTTTACTGGATTCGAACCATTGTTGACTTTGAGCCATAAAAGTTGTGATGTTGGGATACCTTCATTTGAATTTTAAAAAATGAGACCATTTGGAGGAGTTGTTTTTGTCTCGGTGATGCATTGCCGGGGTATCGGATCAAGACCCGGAATGGGCAGAATCGACTTGGACAAAACAAACAAAACAAGATCCTCGTCAGGACTTCGCTCTTAAGAAGTCTTTCCAGCCAGTTTTCTTTTTTGTCATATCTGAAGCCCAAAGAAAAAGTCAGCACTTTTTACCTGCCGACACGTTTCAGGTGGCGACAAAACAAAAATGTACTTTCACTTTTGTTTTCTTAAAAGTACTTTGGATTTGATTTTGTTCATGTAAAAGCGTTTGCAATTTTCGTTTTCGTTAAGAATTTTTTTTTTGCTACAAACCAAAGTAAAACTCAACTGAAAAACCGGTTAAGAAAAAGCAAAAGCAAAAAGCAAAAGTATGCGTCTGACTTGAGAAGAGTTTGCGGACGGGCAACTTTGCGGCGCGTCGGTGGCGCGTACCTCGGTGGCGAAGACAAACTGCTCCAGCTGCTCGCCGGCCACCGACACGTCTTCCAGCAAACTCGCCGACTCGCACTTGATCCTGAAGGACAGATGGACGAAAGGACACGCGGACATTAGGACACCGACCACAAACAATAACAAGCAAGTCAACAAACGTGAACATTTGGATCCTTTTGGATTTTAGTGATGAGAGAAGAAAAAACCAAACAATGGAGTCCATTTCGATCTCTCGATCATGAAGTGTTTTTTGGTGGGAAAAAAATATATCTATACATTTGGGGAGATTTAAGCATTTCATTTTATTGATGTCTTGGGAACTAAAAAAAAAAAATCATACGAAAATCTTTTTATTCAATTATTATTTTTTTTATTACATATTTTCAATAAAACGATCTTAGTTTTAAGTCATATGTAGAAAATGGATTTGTAAAAGAAATCGTTTTCAGTTTAAAGTTGAAATCTAAAGGGTAAAGTTGATTGATTGCTTATTGATTGACTGCGATCGACCGGCAACCATTTCGGCCCGCCGACCGCTGACCCCAAATCAGCGTCTGCGCTTGAGCACGATCCGCTCGCTCCACCAATTTGCGGCCAATCATTGTTGGAGTGAGCGAACAAAAACGCTTTTCCATCCATGTTGAAAACGCCGCACGTTCTTTTCAAGGCTTGTTTCGATTTCTGGACTTTGCTTTCAAATCTCTTCGACTTTGCGACTGCTTTGAAATGTTTGAACTTGGAACGAGTCGAATTTACCTGTCCAACTTGTTGCCGCGTTGGCCCTTGGCCAGGTTGTAGTCGGTGGCCATTTTGATTTTGAAGACGACCCCGCCGTTGGCTCCGCCCCCGCCCAGCGCCGCATCCTTATTGGACACTTTGACGTGGCCCGCCGGCAGCGGGAAGTTGTCCTTGGCCGCCGGTCGGTTGTTGATGGCCTCCAGGTCGTTTTTGACCAACGCCGAGGCGGCCGCCAGCTCCCTGCCCCGCCGCAGTTGGCGCGCCACAAAGACGGCGCCGGCCGCCAGCAGGCTCAGCGTCGCGACGGCCAGCACGCAGGCGGCGGCCAGCGCGGCGGGGAAGGCGTCCTCGGGGAAGGCGTCCTCGGGGAAGGCGTCCTCGCTGGACGGCGGCGCGGGCTGGATGGCGTACTCGCAGCGCGCCCCCATGAATCCCGCCGGGCACTGGCACACGGGCCCCGAGAAGTGAGTGAAGCAGCGGCCGCCGTTGAGGCACGGGAAGCGCTCGCAAGGGCTGGAGCGCAACGAGCAGTCCTTGCCGGCGAAACCCAGCGCGCACGTGCACGTGAAGTCGGCCACGCCGTCGGCGCACGTGCCGGCGTTCAGGCAAGGGTTGCTGGCGCAGTCGTCCACGTTGGTCTCGCAGCGAGGGCCCGCGAATCCCGCGCGGCAGCGGCATGCCACCGCACCCGAGTCCGAGCTCGAGCCCGAGTCCGCGCACTCGCCACCTGCATGGCAAACGCAACAAAAAAGGTTAGCTTAGCTTAGCACATTAGCCTTCATCAATATAGCTTCAATACAAGCTAACTTAACGCTTTAGCCATCAAAGTATTTTTAGAGGAAAAATACTCTTTTTCAAAGAAAAGCAATTCAATCTTACAAGTTTTTCAAGATAAAAACAACATTTGATTGTCTTATTTTTGTGAAATAGCTGAACAAAGTCATATTTTCCCAAAATACAAAACGTATTCTAAGGTAAAAATGTCTTCGAGGAAAAGCAATAAGAGACCAATTATTGCTGTCGACAAAAAGGAACTCAAACCCCCAAACAAACACTTAAAATCTTTTTCCAAGAAAAAAAAGTAGAACTTGCAATTTTTATGAGGAAAAGAAAAAAATAAGCCAACCTCATTAAAATAAGTTTAGAAATTAGGATTTTTATTTTTTTTTCAATGTTCACGTTGCTTGGATGGAAACCTTGCCTCCACCAATATGGCCGCCATGTTGGCATGTCCCTTTGCCTCTATGGTTTATGTTATGTTCGATTAAGATTGATTTTTTTTTACGTCAAATGAGCACATTCGCCTTGGAAAACATCTTTAAAAGATATTAGCTTACAGGTGACAGGTTCAAAAACACATTTGCTTGGCATAGCATCCTTCACAAACACACAGTTTAGCACATTAGCTTTCACAAACGTGCTCCAGAAATGCTGTTTGAGCACATCAAGATGACAAAACCGAGCTTAAAACACTTTGTTTTAGCGCCTTAACCTTAAAAACACACTTTCAAAAGACGTTCGATTCCGATGTCCGCCTTACTAAACGTCTTTAGCCGAATTTGCGTTGTCGTGGAACGAGATCCGAATCGATTGGTATCTTTTCCCCCCCAAAATGCATCGGAGGCCACCAGATGAAAAGTCCACCTCGATGAAGAGGTTTGCAAAGCGCTTGATCTGCGCAAAAGCCTCCCATTCACTGAAAACGAAATCGGAAAGTGGAGGGAAATGCGGCGCTGGCTTCAAAGTTTTTCTTTTGACGTTTAAAAATGGCTTATTGTGGCCAAAGGTCGAGTCCCGTCGGTTATTACGCATATTGGTGTTTTACGTAAATCCTCGTTGCTGGCAGGGATCAGCGACATGATCCTATGCTAGCTTGCTAGCTAGCTAGCTGGGAAGACGTTTCATGAAAAAAATTTTTGTTGACGTCCAGTTTGGGCCACGTGAATGTCAATCACGCATTTGTGTGTCATAGCAATTCATATGATAAACCGATTAGAACAAATAATGTAGCCGTTCCATTCCTTCCTCTTTACTTTCACGTGAGCGTTCTCATCCGCATTTGTTCGCCAGCAGGCGTCTTTACCAGAACGACAAGGTTGGATGATGGTGACTAAATTGACTGTTGAACCGAGATAGCATTTAGCGTTAGCTAAAGTAATAACACAACCAATAGCCATCAGTGTGCCAGAGCGCAAATAGACAGAAATACGCCAGGACAGGACGGGACAGGACAGGACAGGCCAGGCCAGGACAGGACAGGACAGGACAGGACAGGACAGGTCAGGACAGGACAGGACAGGGCAGGACAGGACAGGACAGGACAGGACAGGACAGGTCAGGACAGGACAGGACAGGACAGGACAGGGCAGGGCAGGACAGGGCAGGACAGGACAGGTCACAGCGACACAGCGACACAGCGACCTAGCTCACGTCACCTATCGAATTATTAAGAGGCCTAATCATGATAGATTGTGACGTTCGCCTTAAAAAAAAAAAACGTGTTGATTTAATACGGTAGCCTTCACAAACATCTTAAAAACATTAGCTTAGCATATCATCTGCCAAAAGCACACTGTAAACATGTAAACAAACACGTTCGGTCAAGCGGTTCGCCTGGAAACGTGTCTTTAAGTCAGATTAGCTTAGCACATTAGCTTTAAAAGCACTTTCAAAACAAGCTACAAGCTAGGTTGGGATGTTGGCCTTGGGAAACATGTTTAAAGGATGCGAAATTAGCATAACGGCCTTCAAAGACACGTAGCATTTCATAACTCGATGGAAGACCAAAATGCTTCTTTTGATTTGGACAAAATAAGAGCGCATGTGCGCAATACATGCTCCTAATACATTTCTCAATGTCTGAAAGGCAACAACGAAGGATCTCAACAGTAAATGTGCGACTTTTGAACGCAGACTGTGTTGAATCAAAATGCAACTTTTGCTCGCATCGTTTGCAATGATCGGCTTTTTGCTGACTTTGGAAAACGATCATCATTTATCCAGATTGGTTTTGACATGTTAAGTTGCGAACTAACAACGGAATCGTGATCGATTCATGGGGAAAACATGACATGCATTTGAATTCGGAGCCGTTTTTTAAAGTTTCAAACGAGCGGCCCTCTTTGAAGAAGCCGTCTCAAAAAGATTGCCGAGGACGTCCTCAGTCTTTTCTCGTGTCAAGCCGCGTTGTTGATTTGCTTTTGTTGAATCAGTAAACAACAACAAAAAATATGTGGCCATCAATCAAAAAGTGGGTTTCAAATGTCGTCCAAAAGGCGGAGCTTACGCGGCGGCATCATGAACGTGGATCGGCCGCCACATCGGTAAAAAAGTCATTTTCACACATTTGGTCCCGTTTCTTTCAGACGACCGCGTCAAAAACACGTTAGCTTAGCATCTGGTTTGTTGCCTTAAAAGCATGAGCATACGATGCTTGCAAAACGGCGACCAACATCTCCTCCCAAAACACAAATTATATGGCGGTACCGTCATAAATCAAAGACCCCCGAGAATTTTTTACTACCTGTCGGCCAAGCAGCCATCTTGAACCCGCGCGCGCGAGAGCAGTTGGAACTCACAAGCACGTCAAGACGTCTCCTCGCTCACTGAAACTTGCTCCGGCTTCCGTTTTCGTGCTCGCACCTCCCGCCACAAAAGGGCCGATGCCACGGACGTGCGGCTTTGAGCAACATTTCATCACATTTTCAAATCAAAAATAATCCTCAGCAATCAACGGCACGCGTTCGCTCGACGCAAGCAGAACAACAAACACTGGATCACAATCCGCCATCTTTGTTGTTGACGTTTGCCAACTTGGACACTCACGTCAAACCTTCCTGGAATGCAGCGCCGCCATTTTGACTTGTGACGTGAACTCAAAATTGTCAAGTTGGAAGTATTGTCAAAGTAGCCTCGGGCTCGCATTGTGACCTCAGCCAGGGAACATGCTAGCCCGAGATGGGTTCAGCATTCACTTCAGTGAAAGGCACACGTGACGTCGTCTGTAACTTCTCGTGGAATGAGACGACAAACAGCCAAATTGTTGATTTCGTGAAAAGAAGTCGGAAGCTAAACGGGCCGCTCACTCGCTTAGCGGCTAGCCACGAGATCATAGGTGTCAAACTCCGGTCCTGGAGGGTCCTGCAGGTTTTGGATGTTTCCCTTCTCCAACACAGCTGATATATGATCAGCTGATCATATATCAGCTGATAAGCATCCTGCTGATTGGAATCAGCTTGTGTTGGAAGAGGGAACCCTCCAAAACCTGCAGGACTGCGGCCCTCCGGGACCGGAGTTTGACACCTATGAGCGAGACGACTGCCATTTTTACAACTTTTCAACTTTGAGGATGGTAGGAACGCTGCCCCACAAAAAACGACAAACGTGCTGACTGCTTTATGGCATACGTTACTTCCCCTTTTGCGCATTCATTACAAAGACGGAAGTTAAATTGAATGTCGATGCAAGATTACTGCTTTCCTGGCAGAAGCAGCAAAACGACAGACAAAAAAGAAAAAGGGAAGCTACCCGGATCAAAGGACAGTCAAGGATCGACTTTGACTCGCTGGCGTGAGCTCAAAAAACGACACAGCGCGCTTGTCCTCATGGGAAATGTGGTCTTCTTCAGGCATAACATTACCGCTTTTGTCATAAACCGAAAGCTCCTTAGTGTTGCTTTAATGCTCAATTCATAATTTTTGGTCAAATCAGATATTTCGCTGTAATCGTTCACATTGCATAATAATTGCGACTTCAGTCTGTCTGCTGTGTGAACCCAAACGCGTCCACAAAAAGACCCGCATGTGTCATGTCCAGCTTGTTTTTTTTAAGTCTGTCGTCGGGCGCATCTTTTTATCCTCTGCAAAAGTGGGAGGAGGTAGAAATAAAATTCATCAAATGAGGCGAGCCTTTTCGGTCTCCGCGTCTACGAATGATGACGTCACGCCGTTGCCGAGTGAACGAGCGCCATCGGTGCCGTGAAAGCTGGACCGCTGTTGGCGGAGGAAGGCGAGGAGGAAGGCGAGTTCGTAGGAAGGAAGAGAAGAGGAACGCCAAGAGAAGAGACTTTGAATGTTGGAACGATAAAAAGAGTGTCAGATGGCGTGATGAGCCTGAAGCTCGCAATGGAAGCCGTGACCGTCCGTGTTGTGAGCGGGTGAGCGCCACAGGCAGGATGTGAGCCGGGCGAGAAGGAAAACGTTGACGAAACGATGCACAGAAGTGAGAGAGTTGTCATTGGTGCGTGTTGCTGCGGGAAACGGAGGCGATGGGCAGGTTTGGTAACCCGGGGCCTCGCGTACGAAGACGTGCGTGGCTTTCATACTGGAACCCGCCGTACGGTCGCATCCAGAAAACGGCGCACGCCTTAAAAAATCCAGATGTACGAATCCAAGCACTTTCCTCTCATGCATCTCAACCGACGCAGAAATGTGACCAGACTCCTCCCTCTCCACGCCCGTACATAAATATGCAAATTAGTATAAAGAGGCCTTGCGGGTGGGAATGATGACGATGCATGGTACGATAATCACATCATGAAGAACGAGGCACGAATGGAAAAAAACACGATATGAGCTGATTTTGGGAAGTCAAGAACAACCTCCGTGATGAAAGCATCATGGCCGCCGCCGTGAGCGGCACCAGATTGTGATTGCGGAGGCTTGAAGTGAAATTGAACACAATCATGTGGCCAGCATGACCTCTGACCTCTACGACGCGCCGGCGGCTCCAAAGCCAGAAAAAAAAACATGCGTACGCCAGCCAAGGAGTCGCCGTGAAGCACCGCGCGTTCCCACGCTCATTTCGCTCTCGATACACCTGAACGTGAGAGCGGAAAAGGTGCGCATGCCGCCATTCACGAGGCCCCAGGAGAGGAACGCGGAAGGACAGATGCTGCTTGACTTTGCAAAATGGCTGCCGAGGAAGACAAAGACGGCAAAGACGGCAAAGGACGAAATGGTGGAAGCTGAAAAAGGAAGCGTGTTGTATGACTTGCAGGAAGGAGTTGAGACAGGAAGTGTGATCAGGGAGAGACAGTCCTTGGTATGTCCTCTGGAAGGAAAGGAGAAAAGGAGACTCGGTGGCGGAACGAGGAGGTGCAGAAGTGGATCCAGAGAAAGAGGTTAGCTAAGAAGAAGCGGGACACTGAGAGGACTGAAGAAAGAAGACGGCACTGCAGGAAATGCAGCGTAAGGTGGAAGTAGAAGTGGACAGTAAGGAGGGACGGACGCATCTGTACTGGTTGGCAAGGCAAAGAGACAGAGATGGGAAGGACGTGCAACAGGTTCGGCTGATAAAGGACGGGGACGGAAGTCAGATGCCAGGAGTTCGACGGGAAGATGGAAAGAGTTCTTTGAAGGGTTGACGGAGGAGGACAAGACGAGAACGACGAGTCGAAGAGGGGACCGTTGTGGACCAGGAAGTGGCAAAGACGAGTGAGGAGGACGTGAGAAGGACATCGAAGAGGATGAAGTGGTCCCGATGATGCACCTGTGGAGGTGCGCAAGCGTCGAGCGGAGGTAGCGGCAGAATTTCTGACTTTCAACAGGAAATCTTAGATCGTGAGAAGAAGCCTGAGGAACGCTGGTGGCCATTTTGAAGAACAAGGCAGACGTGCAGGGTTCAAGCGGGACTGAGGGCGGAGGTCAACATTTGCCAGCAGCAGCACGCGTTCATGCCAAAAAGAGAACCACAGATGCAGTATTTGCTTTCAGGATGTTGATAGAAAAGGAGTCAGAAGGAGCAACATTGGGTTTTAGATTTGGGGAAAGCGGACGAAAGGGTGACGGGAGAAGAACTGCGGGTTTGGATGAGAAGGTCTGGAGTGGCAGAGAAGTCGGTTCAAGTGTTGCAGGACATGTAGGAGGACTGCTAGACGGTGGGGAGGTTCGAGGATTGCTTATTTCCATTCATTCATTCAAGAACAGGACAACGTCAAAATGACCAAAAGTCCAGAAATTGCACAAAAAGAAATCGGACGACGATTCGGTTCCTGGTTCGGACCGTCACAGGTGAGAAAATGGGGCCGATCGTTGTTTTCCAAAAGAAAGCAAACGTTTGCAAAAGTGTTTTCTTTTGATTGAATACAAAGAGAATGAGTTTGCTTTTATTTTCAAAGAATATTTACAGTTGAGACGCTGAAGTCGGAAGATTTGGACCATTTGAATGGAAACGAGCTCGATCAATAGCGCTCGATCAAGTTTATCATTGATTTGTTGTTGATTTTTCAAGTCATTGTTGTACTTGGACTTCACAAACCAACGTTGTGACGTGTTCACGCTTAGAAGAAATGTCAACCTTGGAACGCTCGAGCCTCGTGATTGGCTGAAGTGTGAAAAGAAGCAACTTTTGGGGTTACGGCGCCAAACCACATCTTTTACTCTTGTAAACAATAGTGACCAAAACGATCACAGCTCGGGCCGGACACGGAGAAGGATCTTAAAAAGCTTGAACGATTTGTTTGCAGTTTTTACTTGTGACAAAGCCGACACGAGGATACGAAAATCTGCCATTTAACGGCATCTCACAAAAACCAAGACGAAGAAGAAACATAGCAAGACCAAACTCCAAAAGAGGAAATGACGTTTGGGCTCGGGAATATTAATGACGGGGACGTTAATAAACTCTCTTGAGCTGCTTTTTCCATTTCTAAGGTCCACCGGACGGGACTTTGTGTTTTGCGTGTGTGAACGCCTCATTTTACTGGCATGCTTTTACTTTGAAGGCCATCCAATATGTTGCCGAAGGAATCGGAAGCGGGAGTTTTGTAGGAGAGCGATATCGTCAAAAAAAGACTCGGGAAAGCAATTTTAGACCAAAAAACAACAACAACATCAACACATCATCCCGAGGCCTGTCACGCATTTTGATTCATGGCAGCTTCCTTGTTAGTCAGTCAGGGCGCTTCTTTGATTGGCTGCATTCCGTTCACGTTTTGGTCCGCAGAGTCAAATGACTCCCACGCGCGGCAAGACTTTGGTTTTTAAGAATGTCTGCCTGAGCCGTTTCGGACCCAATTACTGAATGTGGACGCTTCACACCGCAGACCACGAGGTCATCTTCTTGGATAATCCACAGTCAAGTGTTTGTCATCCTTGATGGGAGGATTGGACACGCTCAACATTCCGGACGAGAACAGTCCCATCGTCGTGATGTGTGTAGCACGCTATGCTAGCAATGTCAAAGGCAAAATCACAGGAAATATTTTTGTAAATCATAATAACAAAACAATGTCATGAGAAACTGTAGGTATGGTGCTAACTAAGCTAAAGCTAACTGCGCTTACAGTAGATGGACAGACGCGGCGGGACGGACGGAGTCTTTGTCTTATCCTCAAACATTTTGCAATGCATTTCACAAACACATTCATTTTTTGCCAATATTTTCTTTTTTGTTCTACTATTTGCATCATTTTTTCAAAGTATATTTTTCATTTCCTTTTTCTAAATATTTCATTTTTCGCCTCCTATTTTCCTGAATGACGTAAAAAATAAAAAAATTACTTGTGACCAACCAAATTCAATAGAATAGAATATTTATCCGCGGGTGCAAGTTGATGCGCTTCCGCGAACAACACGGCAGCAAAAAGTGAGAGAACTCGTTTTCAAACGTGCAGCAGCCATTTGCCGGCTGGAAGTCGCCACTTTTCCAACAACTCGACCAACAAAAGACGAATGTCTTCATGATGTTTTTGCATTTGTCAAAGCTAAAATGGACACTTAGTCCTTGCTTAAGGACTGACTTCTCCACTTTGGACCCACAAATGTTTTTTCCCCCCCAAGGCCGCCTCGCCTTGCCCGCACACTTGATATGAGAAAAGAGCATACCACAACCTTTACGCAATGATGCGTCACAATCCGATTGGCTGGATCGGGATCAGCCCATATTTGGCATTCTTATGCAAAATCGCCGATACGGCTGCGATCGGCTTTTCATTGGCTCAATCAATCAATCAATCAATCAATCAATCGGCTCTGCAATATAAGACATTAGATGTTCTGGTAAATGTTTATCAGTAGTTTTTGAATCATTATTTGGGGTTGAATTTTCCTTCCTCATGTATTTGTATGACCGTCCGTTATTTTCACCGTTCGCGGTGCGGGCCGGTCCCGGTCCCGATCCCGATCCTGATCCCGATTCAACGCAAATGGCGGCAGTCAACTGAAGAGTAAATAAAAACGTTGTTGAAATCGATATATTCCTCCGTCTTCTGATCTTCGTCAAATTGGGCCACAATCATATGGAAGCTTTGAACTGGGCCGAAGCAAAACTCCAGCAGTCGCGTGCGCTGGCCCGCCTCAATGACAGCAGATTTTTTTTGGAGCGTTGTTGGCGCCAAGAAGAAGAAGAGTGACAGAGCGCGCTCGTCCGATTGGCACGCACGGCAAAACACGGTTTGGCTTGAAATGCTATTTTAAGAGCAGCGAAAGCCAAAACGTTGCAATGTTTTCATTGTGCGTATCTTCTTTATCTGATGCTGTTTGCAAAAGCTCGCCGTTTGTGATCTTCATGATTTCAAGTGCAAAGAACGGCAGCGAAAAACGTCGACGCAAGCGTCTTTTTGAAAACAATCGTCACGTCTTTCCGCTTGAAATGAATGCAAACGTGTCACAACAAGATTCCCGCTTGAGTAAGAAGAATAAGAAGAAGTCAACTTTTGCAACAAGACAGGCGAGGGGGCCGACATTTGAAGGCGTGCCTTCACGTCTGTGACAGCCCCCCCCCACCCCTAACATCACATGACTGGCCTCGAGGGGCCGCCATGTTTATGTCCAGGGGTGCGCATCGAAAATGTTGGCGTGGTTCTCAAACGAGCGCCAGAGGTGCTCGTTTGGTTTGGTGCAAAAAGTTACACTGCAGACATGTTCGTTGTCAACGTTGATTAAATAATGATTTATCATTAATATCAGTAAATGTGTCATTTTAGTAACTCAACTTTTTTTTGTTTATTTTTTATTTGCTAATTACAAGAAGATAGCAGAGCTACACAAGTGGCAGCTTATTCAAACAATAGAATTGACTGAATTATGAATTAGAATGAAAGAAAAAAACCACATTCAATTCATATTCAACCGTTTTTCCCCCGTTTTTCTTCAGGGCAGCGTGCGGTGTCCAATCTGGCAGCGTGCGGTGTCCAATCGTTTTCGCACTACAAACTGCTTTCGCGTGAAGACATTTTTGATGGAGCGTCAAAGCCGCGGCTCGTCAAGACGGAGATGGCCGTCTTGTCGGTGGCACCGCCGCGACCGCGGCCGTTTGCGGGCGGCCATCTTAGTCAAGTCAACCGCCGCAGCGGTCGTTCCTAACGTGGCAAAGCTCAACATCAAAATAAAAGCTTAACAAGTAAGCCTGCCGAAGAGCGTCATGGCCGCAGAGAATCTTGATATTTTTAAAGGTAGACTCAAGACCCACTTTTTTTATTTAGCTTTTAATTGATTACGACTTTTTTATTTTCCATTTTATTCTGTTTTATTTTTTTTTAAATCTGTATATCTTATTCTTTTATTTTCATTTAACCTAAATAAAATCTTATTTTTAGCCTTGTATACTTTTTTTTATCTGTTATTTATTTTACTCTTTTATTTTATGGTTATAGCATTTATTTATTATAGTGTTTCTTTATCTTATATTTTTTTAGTACTCTTCGTTTTTATTTACTTACTTAGATGCACTTTTTAGTATGTGCTTTTATTCTATTTGATTATTTTCATGTTTTTCTACTTCAGTGTCTTCTTACGAGATTCGTTTCCTCCGTTTGCTCAGTTGTTGTTTTTTCTTCATTGAGGTGGAAGGAAATCGGTTGGTGTTTTTTTAAATTTTCGTTGTGTTTGTTCTCTTTCTTTTTTTGCGAAGCACCTTGTGTTGCTTTTGAAGCATGAAAGGTGCTACAGAAATAAAGATTTGCTTGATTGATGATCACTACCAAAGGGATCGAATGCCCTCCAGGCAGCCTGGCAGGTGTGAAGGACAGCAACAAAAACCTCGAAATTCCGCAGGCAAATAGCAATCATACGAAAGCAGTTCAAAAGGAAGCCACAGACCACAAAGTAGGCGTCCTTAGACTAGAAAGTGTCCAGGAGGGGACAACAGGCCTCCAAGAATACACAAAGAGGAGGGCCTCCAGGGACCGCTTGTTTAGTGAGTGTCTCAGGCATCAGAATCCCAGCAAAAAGAAGGAGCCAGATGGACCGTCATGAAAATACGAGCCCCCGCCATGGCATGCGCTACCGACAAATTGAAGACATCAAGAAAACATACCACAGGCTGCAAAAGGCTGGACTGAAACACGTTGCGGAGGAACGAGAGCCAGACGAGTTCTACGAATCATCAAAGTAGTTCTCGACAATATCAAAGTGGAGATGCTCTAACGTGATCGTCTTGGGAAAGACGGGACATTCAGTACGATCTAGAAAATAGAGCGCAATTGAAAACGTACGCGTTAGCCTTTGTGCTGTAAAAGTGCTAGCGTAGCTACTAAATGCACAACGCTGTTGGCTTTTCGATGCACGTTCAAGTGCAGCTGTAAGTAAGTTTGTGTTTTCTGCAGGACTCGATACGTTTGTTACTTCTTCCTACTCCCTTTTAAACATGTAAGCTGTGCTTAATGATGGCCATGTATGTAAAAAAAAAAAAACTTTGTTAATTTTAATTTCAGTATTTTTGTTGCTGGCTTATATGTTTAACAAACAAACAATACCTCGAGCCGATTGGGCGATGCAGCAACTTGTACACGCCTACCAAACTTTAGTTTTGACAAATCACAGCAACGGATGAAAGTAAAAAAGCGCAAACATCTTTACCAGCTAAAAAAAGCTCGGGACAAGATGGATCCTCGGGGTTTGTGAACGCACAACCAACGCGAGAATTTAGCTTGCAGGCAAGGTTAGCACTTGGCATCACAAGAACAGGACCTGAAGCTGAATGTCAAAAACTGAAGGAAGAACCCGAGAGAATGCGGAGGGTAAAGGTAACAATGGTGACAGTCGCGATTAGGGTGCCGGGTGCAAGTCGGGTGGACGGCTCCAGCAGAGACCAGGAACAACATGCAGAAGAGCGTAATACTGGCAAACAGAATCCTCAAGGTCCCGCACAGAATCCTCAAGGTCCCAGGCTTCGAGTAAAGGACCCAAGCCTGAAGGAAATCCCGCCGAGCAAATACCGTACATCCGTCCCAATTTTTTCATTCAACTTCCTGACCAACGCGTCCCTCCTGCACCCCTAAAAAGACCTGACCAGGGATGTCGAGGCAAGCTCGATGCCACACCCGCTAGCGAGCAACAAGCTAGCGCTGCTTAACACCTGGCAGGGACGATCCCAAGTCAGTAATCGGCGAAGAGGACTTGCTTCCGACGAGTATTGTTTTCATGAAGAGATTACGAGGAAAGAAAGAGTACGAAAGCCGAAGACCGTTCAGACATCGAGAAGCCAACAAATCGTCAAACAAACCAGAAGCCAACGATAGGAAAAAGCGTATAATTGCGCTGCCCCACCTTCTGGTCTGGGTCAGAACCGGCGCTGCCGAGTTAAAAGTACCAAGTGGGGCGAAAATCTTTCTCCGCATTTGAGCCGTCCCTTGACGGAGTGGTTACTTCTTTTTTTTTTAAATACATATACAGCATATTTGATGGTTATTCAAATGAGGCGGGACCTGCGACTCGTGCAGGAAGTGATTCATAACTGAATGAAAGTACAGGAATAAAAGCGATGAGATGAATCCAACCAATAAAGTTCAACAAAACGATTTTTTTTGAATGAAGTGCAAAAAATCAGTTCAAGTTGATCAAAATAATCAAAAAACGAACGAACTTCATGACCTCTTCAAAGAAGCGCGTTAGCATCGTTGGCTACGCGCCAATGAAAAACGTCCGCGCAAAATATTGGATGCTAAAGTTATCAACGTGGATTCCAGGAAGTAGCGTGTGTGTGCGTGTGTGCGTGTTGCCATGTGTCATGGCGGCGTGTCTGTTAGCGTGTTTACAAGCACCGCCGGCCGGCGTCCATGTTTGTGCCGGCGATGTCGCAAGACACGGGCGCCGTTTTCTGTTGTTTGTCAGGCGGGAATGTTTTGAAGATGGCCGATAAGAAAATGAACGTGCCCGAGGGGAGATAACGGTCGGGTAATGCGAGCACTTCGCGCTCTTGTTTGGACCGCGCTGGCGGCGTTGCTCATTTCCTGATTAGCCGCCGCCGCCGCCTTGTCTTAGCGTTAACTGGAAAGGAACTGAATGGAAAAATAAACATTTGTCAGACAAACATGACAAATTGCAGCTGATGTGACCTGATATTGACTGGTGACCAATCCATTGTTTGTCAAGATCAGAAGTGTGTCAAATGCGGCGCCGGCAGGCGGAGGTTGCAACTCGCCGTCCATTTTTGAGCTAAAATGACTTTTGACATGCCTGCGGCTGTTGTCAAAGTGCGTGCGTGAGTTTTGGGGAACGGGAGGGGATTGTTTACGACGAGGGTGAGACGCGCCCGGCAACCACGACTTCAAATCATAGTGACAGGTCGCGCTTTGCCAGACAACTAAATAGTCACAACATTTCGTGAATGAAAATGTTTCCGTTTCTGAGGCTAAAATGTTTTTTCCGTCACTTTCTGCCGTCGGGTGTCAAGATCTGATTTGTGAACACGAATGATGAACGAAGATATGCTGAAGTAAGCGCGACTTGAAAAAAATGGCGTCTTCTTAGCGACGACTCGCGCTCTTGTCCTGAATGTGCTGGATTCATGCGGTGTGCTTTTATTTGACGTGCGCGTCTGGCTGCGGGTACGAGCAAGAGCTCCAAGCCGCGTGCGCTGCCGCTGCCGCGTTGCCAGCCTAGCGACAGCTTTGCTATATTTAGCCACTTTTCCGTACGGAACTGCCAATGTTTGGCTGTCGGTCCAAAGTACTGCAAAGTTGCTTGAGCTCTTGAGTAAAACGTTGATTGCACTTCATAATCGGCATCTGTGGATTTGCAGATATTTATTTTTTCAAAATGTTTTCATATTTTTTCATATATTCATTTTCGCCCCCTCCCTCCCTTTTTGAAGATTTTTTGGGCTAAATGTTGTTTCCAATGTAAGAGGCGTCAACAATACGTCGGTGGGTTCTTGCCCTTCACGGCCCCCCCCCCCCGCGGGGTCCCCTCTACACAATATGGGCTGCTTGCATTTTTGGGGGGTGGAACCGATCCGAGTCCATTTGCAGCCCAACTCCCCGATTTGCGATGTTGCGCTCTTTCTACAGCGCTTTCAGTGTGTTGGTGCGTCTCATTGCGCAACAATACAGACAAAGACAAGACGAGAGAAAAAGACAGCCGGCAACTCACACCTGCACTTGAAGAGATTTCATTAACGGATGTTCTGCATTCTTACATGTTTTTACAATTGCAAAAACTCACAACTGAATTCAAAATACAAAATGTTTTCAAATCGTTTGGCCAAACGTTAAACACTGCTCAGGTAACTTTGACTTTTTTTTGCAAAATCCATCTGCAGTTTTTATGTCAAATCTTCAGCACATTCAATCATGAAACACGTTTCATACTGTGACCCGCTTGTGTTGCAAAATTGCAAAACTGGCAGCAACATGTGAACACAAACTCCAGCACGGAACTCAAACGTTTGGAATGACGTGATCAGAAGGACAAAATCCTGTTGGCCAACTTTAGAAGTGACAAACGTGCGAGAGGCAGAGCGGTTCGTGCGAGATTTGCGAGTTGGTGAGGAAAATCCGAGAGAGCAATCGTCACTGATGAAAGCTTTTTTGTTTGTTTTTCCAGATTCACATTCATGGAAGAGAACACTCCTGTAATTCTTGGTGCAAATACGCTCACCAAACGCGCATTTTTTTCTTTTCTTTTTTTCTTTTCTTGGGACTCCTCCTTCGTGACATACAAACTGCTTTGCCGGAGGGCAGGAGTGACGCAACCTTCCCCACAATAAATGCCATCTACAATCTATAAATAACTGATTAAAATACTCTCGAGGGAAAGTTTTCATAGCATTTACGGAGCTTCTTTTTTTTTTAAAGATCTTTAAGCAAACTTTTGAAATGAAGCAAACACTAAGCGTTTAACTTAAACTGATTTCAATTGGAAAATTGGTTTTGATTGACCCAAACAGGATCAAAGATACGTATTGAATTGTCCTTTGATGTTGCGCACGCGTCCTTCTTTGAAATGAATTCGCGTGAACAGTTTGAGCTTTGGAGAGCTTTTCATGCCGCCGCATTCTCATGAGCAGGACAAAAGCTATTGATTTGTAATCCCACTGAATCCTACGGAAACAAATCGGAAATTCTGGAAACGTATCGGATCGTCTTTTATGCACACCCGGACAAACACATTTCAACGCATATCATATATTGAACCAGAGCAGGACTCATGGATAAGACAAAAATCGGAGGTGCCAAATCCAGGTCCAGAAAATGGAAACCCTGCCAGAGTTTGGCTTTGGCCACGGGTGCTTCTACTCAGGCGGCAGGTAAAGGAGCTCCCCGTTGGTGGTTGTGGCCAAAGCCAAACTCTGGCAGGGTTTCCACTTTCTGGACCTGGATTTGACACCTCTGACAAAAAAAATCATCTGGTACAAACGGTGCTCCAGTTTTGCGATCCTGCGATGTGCTTACAGTAAACAAATACTGTTTGTTTTTTCAAACTGACAAACTTAACTTATCAACAGACAATACAGCAACAATCCTGCTCAAAGATTGACATTATGCAATGAAAAATACAGCCGGACTGAAGCGGATTTCATGTTCAGTCATCGTCAGCAAAAACGAGGCAGAGCGGAAATACTTCCTGTTTTCATTCTTCTTTCAAATTTATTGCCTCCATCTATCAGTCGGGGTCGGAAGCAAACTCGTACATCAACTTTTTGCTTATACCGCAAAACAAAAAAGTTGGCCAAGCGTTGGTTTGTATTTCAAAAAAAACGTGTACTGCAGTTTTTCATGTATAATACGCAGCCACAAAATCGCCCTCCGCTGCTTTTCCATTGCGCTCAAAAACGGAAGTCCTGTCCACTCGTTTGTATTTGATGAGGTTTCTAAAAGAAATGTTACTTGTGTGAAGTAGAACCAAGTCGAAACGCTTACACTTTTGTATGTGCTAAAAAAAAAGAGTGGAAAATGCCTGCACCTTGCTTTGTCGCACATGCGCTGACGGGCCCGATAGTTCTGAGCAAATCCAGTTGCCCCGCATTGCGCAACATATTTGACAGATTCACGGGTGAGCATTTCTGCCGTCGAGAAAACGAACACTTGAAATCTGATGTCGTGCGATCGTGTTGTCTTATTCCTATTTTTTTTTACTAGCCCACTTTCTTGACATGCAAAATCTCCTTCTACGTAATCCGTCCGATGCTCATCATTCCGACTTCAACATATTCCAAACAATCACTTCCTGGAGGCTTGCATTTTTCTCATTCCAAATACTCACGTTTTTTTCATTCGCAATCGTGATCATTCCTTCAAACGGCAAATTCAGCATTAAATTGTCCATCCATCCATTTTCCGAACCAATTATTCCTGACAAGGGTCGCGGGGTTGCTGGAGCCTATCCAAGATGGCTTTGGGCAGTCGGCGGGATACACCCTGAACCGGTTGCCAGCCAATCGCAGGGCACGCAAGACCAGCGACCATTCACACTCACAATCACACCCAGGGACAATTGGGAGCGCTCAATGAATCGCGTCCTGCTGCATCCGCGTGTCTTTGGAATGCGGCAGGAAACCGGAGTAGCCGCAGAAAACCCACGCCAGCGCTCGATCTCACGTCCTCGCCACTGGGAGACGGACATGCCGACCGGTCAGCCAGCGCGCCGCCGCATTATGTTGCTCCCGTTGGAAATGTAAATCATTCCGTTCATCTTGGGAACGATTTTCAACTTGCTCAAATTCAACATTTTCACCACCAAAAATGTCAACAAAAGACGTTTAGCTCATTCAAGTCACATGGCAAAATTCCGGATTCACCCAAAATTCAACATTTTTCTTAAATAAGGTCCAGAAAAAATCTAATAAAAAATCCCTATACAAAACAAATGTCACAGCCAACAGAACAGATTGTGGGTTCCATTCCAAATTCGAAATGTTCAGCTCGTTCAATTCATCTGCGATCATTTCAAGCGACGTCTCAACGTCAACAAACGCACCAAATCGGCCGCGCTGGTGAAGAACCTTGAAATGATTTGAAAACATAATTGGTGGCATAGTTACATTTTTTTAGTCTTTGGTGATTTATTTGACCGGAATAACGACGTTTGAAAGTGTCACGCAGAAGTGACGTCATCGAGCAGCAACCAATAGAAAAGCACCGTCAGACGACGGCGCTCACTTTGGCCTGCTCGACTTTTGGCTGCGGACAAACTTCCGACCTCCGGCTTCCACACATCAGCGTCCTTTCCGGCCACACGTGGCCGCGTTCCAACACTCGAACCCCCACCCGCGCGCTCCCGTCGGCGGAAGCGCCACAAACACGTCGCAAACAGGAAACGGAAACAAAGCCGAAGTGTGAAAACCAGGAAGTCGGGAGCCCCGCCTCCTCCGTGGCACATTCCCCATGGCTCGCCTCGGCTGATTTTTCATTTAACTCAAGGCGAGGTAAGAAATGCGTTACTTTTTTCATTTGACCTTGGTGATTATTAAACTCAAGTATTGCAGTTACAAATTTTTTTTTTGAAATAACAAAAACGAAATAGATTTAAAAAACCAAAACTTAAAACGAAATAAAAACCAACTCAAATGAAAATTCCAAAACTATAATAAGCGAGCGGATTTACTGTTTGTCGCCTGACAGCAGCTGGCAACTCGACGCGGGCCAGTTTGACCGTTTTTAAAAAAAAGAGTCCGGCTTCCAAGAACCACAAAAAAGTGTCTGTCACTGCTGACAAGCTTTTTTTAAAGCGCGCTGCAACATAAGCCGTTTGAAATGAATGGTCAGAGGCCAGACGCTTCTTTTTGTCCTTCTTGGCTGAGCAGAGAGGGGAGGGGTGAGTAGTAGGAAGAGAGAGAGAGAAAGCAACTGCGCTAACTCCAGCGCACGGCTGCTTTTTTATTCTGTCAATGAAGTCACCGAGGGGCGAACGCGTTTGCAAAAATGTACAGATTGCAGATTTCTCGTCACTTTGTCAGAGGTTTGTTCAAGGACGCAAACGCTCGCCAAACGTTCAGTTTCTTGTTCCAATTTTCAAAACTGTTGGGCAACATCTTTGCCACCTTGAACGAACCCTGACTAATTATCCGCTATCCTCGCTCACTAAAATACTTTAATGTGCAATTGTTCATTGACGGTAAATTAATAATTATAATAAAAAAAGGTGCCAGCAAGGCCTACGGGTGTGTTCTAAAAATAGCTCACCAGTGATGGGACACTGCGATTTACTTAAGAAGAATTAAAACAGAAGAAGAATGTTAAACTTTCTTTCTCTGAACTTGTTTATTCTCCATTTTGTTTAAAAATCAAATCGATGGAGGACATTTTATTGCTGCGAGAGCGCGAGATTCTTGCACACCAACACAATCAAAGATTGGCCCATGCCGACTGGCGACCAGTCGATTGTTTGTCTATGCGTGGGCTGATTATGTCTGGCAGCCAGTCGTTTGTTTGTCCGTGCACATTTACTGGCGACCAGTTCATTGTTTGTCATTATCAAGATGGGAAACCATGACAAGTCTGCCAGCTCGGCATTCCTGCCTTCCTTCCCGCCCGCAACTGACCAATCAGGTTGAGCAGGACCATTTCCATGAAAACAGAGCAACGCACGCGCGCGCACGTCGTGAAGTCGTGTCGACTCGTGACTTTCCCGAGCGCTTGAGTCTTCTTTCAGTGTCCAACAACAACAACAACAACAAAAGTCTTGGCTAATGTTAGCAATCTTATGCTAGCTGAGCGTGTGGCTAGTTACCGTTAGCGCATGGGTTGCTTCTGCAGCGGTTGTCCTTCATCTCGCAGTTGGAGCCGGCGTACCCGGGAAGGCAGCGGCACGCGTAACCGCCGGCGCCGGCCGCCGTGGCCGTCACGCACACGCCGCGGTTGAAGCACGGCTCGTCGGCGCACGTCAGGACGGCGCCGGTCCCGCAGTCGGGCCCGGAGAAGCCCCGGGGACACGCGCACACGTAGCCGTCCGACACGTCCTGAAAGCAAAGCAACAAAAACATTCTTCACACACAAAAAAATGATAAAAAAAATCATCAAACGAATTGATGCCATTCAAAGGAAAAAGAAAAACGGTTCGAAAGGACCCAAATGTCTTGATGCGAAATGTTTTCTGAAGATGCAAATTGCCGTCCGCAGATTTTCGGTGAAAAGCAACACGACAAATGCGTCTTAGCGTTGCGAGACACCAGAGGGATCTGTCAGCTGCAGTGCCACGATGAGGCGGCCATTTTGCATCTGCAAAACTGATGGTGTTATTTTTATTATACACTGCCACACACAACAACCTGCTTTATGGCATATGCCATTTCCCGCTTCACCCCATTCATTACAAAGGCCAAAGCCAATTTGAGCTCAAATAAAAAAAAAAAAATGCAATGTGCTTGTCGTTATGGGAAACGTGATCTTCCTTCAGGCGTAACGTTACCACTTTTGTCCATATGGCGCCACCATAATCAACATAAACTGAAAGTTCCTTAGTGTTGCTTTAATTTGGGGCATTTAAAAACACATTTCCTCTACTACAGTGCAGACCGCTGAATACTTGTGGCTTGAATTACAAAATTAATAAATATATAAATATATATATATATATATATGTTTACAATATTTAAAACTATGTTTTTCCTTGTTGGGGGGGGGGGGGGCAACCCCGACCCAAATCAGAAGCAACTCTCCATTTTTAATTATTATATCAAGTTATTTTGTTGTTTGCTTCAAACTCTTTGGAGACGGGATCTTTTCTACATGTATTGATAAATGTATTATCAAAAATGAAATACATTATGAGCCTGTATTTTGCGCAAATTTAAAATTGTTGTCATGCATCTGGTTAGGAAGTCCTGATGAAAAATTGTGGCTCGACACTGGGACCAATCTGGGCACGCAAGGCGCCCTCAGTTTACAATATGGTACGGGGGGGGGCGGGGGGGGTAATCAAAGGTTGCAACCAGCTGAGCCTCTTCGCTATCATGCCAATCAGAGAGCGTGAAGGCTGGGATTGGCCGTGGCGCCGATATTAATAGACTTGTTTTTTGTACTTTATTGAAGACTGTAAAAAAAATTATCTCTGTAATCTCTGCGCGTGTGCGTGTGCGTGCGCGTGTGCGTGTGCGTGCGCGTGTGCGTGTGCGTGCGCGTGTGCACTTGAAAGATTTGGAAGCAAAGCTTGATCTCCAAATGCAATTGGTTCGCTGAGGCTTCAGCCCGCCGGAACCTTTTGTGCTCCAATTGCAGGAAAATTTGGAGCACAAAAAAGTGGGCTGCGAGCTCACAAGAATCGTTTTTGCGAGCTCGTCCGCCTGCTGCTCGCCTGCCGAACCCCCCAAAAAAGAATCGCCTCGAGAAGCAACATGGCCGAACACCACCGGGTAGCGGGTGTCGAACAGGGGTGCTCAAGTCTGGTCCTCAAGAGCCGGTTTTCAATGATTGAAATGATCAGCTCATCGGCAAACAGGCGTGTCGGAGGAGGGAAGCATCTAAAAGCGACTGGATAGGAGTTGTGGGGGACGGAAGTCGGGGGCTTCGGGTCTCGAAGGGAACAAGATCCTCATCCAGGACGCGCCGGCTCCGGTGTTAGCTAGCTTCGTTAGCATCGTCATGACACGGCAATCGGGTGGGCAAACAATTGCCGCAATCCGCGTATAATGTGCATTGTTTGGCGATAGCGAAGGAACCCTGAGCACCCGCAATGCAAATGCAAAGCGCAAGAACGGCGAGGCAGACGTGCTCGCCACTTGGAAAACAACAACAATGCGGAGGCCCTGTCGTTATCCACCTCAGTGCGGTAAATCTTGTTTGGACAACAAGAGCGGTGACCACCGACCGGACTGCAACATTGGCGTGTTGGAAAAAATGAAAGAAATCACTTTTGGGGATATTTGCTGCCAGTGTGGAGATTGTTTGTTGCATTTATATTTTCCCATCTCCAATGCATGAAAGCCTGAATTCAGGAGATTCATTTCAAAGATTTAAAAGAAAACCCGACTGTCATGACACGTTTGCTCGATATCATTTATTTGGTCGTTACTAACATAACTTTGAGATTCATTTTTCAAAAATCGTTTCCAGTTCAATACATTTTGTAAAAACTTTATTTGAACGTTCGCCGCCATTGTTATTTACGTCACTAAGCATTCCGTGCGTCGTGACGTCGAACGGCGTGAAACGCCGATAAAGAAAGCAAGGTAAGCCTTCGTAGCGTTCCTAAAGCGACGATCAAAACTCTTCAATGCGTCTTGTGAATGACGAGAACACGACGTGGGGGAGGGAGGGGGGTGACTCTCCCCATCGCGTGTTGTTTCTTTAGGAACGCTACGAGGCTTTACTTACTTTCTTTCACATTGCTCGGCAGAGAGCCTGAATGCGTTGCCACGTAAATAACAATACGTCCAAATAAAGTTTCTACAAAACGTATTCAACTGGAAATTTTTGAAAAATGAATCTCATCGTTATGTTAGTAACAACTAAATAAATAATAGAGCACAAATGTGTTATTACAGTCAAGGTTCCTTTTAAAGCGTTAATTTTTTTAAAAAGTTTTATTTAATTCCTGTTACGACCTGTAAGCAAATTTAGTCGCTGGCGCAAAAATGGACAAACATGGACTACGGGTAGACTTTTCAGTTTTACTTTCTTGACACTCGTCGGAGAACTCTCAAGTCATTTGCACCCCAAATTCCAAACTCCCTTTTGACAAATGTGCTACCGTCGTACGTCTTCGGCGTTTCCGTCTCCGCGCAAAATTTCCTGCAAAATTTCCAGCTCGCGTTCCCGCCGTGCGGCCTCGCAAGTCAACCTTTCTGAAATGTGCTGCTTGCGGTCACAACTAAACCTGAAGTTCTGAAAATGGTTTCTATGAGAAAAAAGATGGCCTGCGAAGTGGAGTCCATTTTGATCATTTTGTTCGACAGATTTTTCAGGAGAAGAATTCGATTCAAGGATCAAAGAAAGTTATTAGAACCGTCTTTAATTCTAAATATATTTTCCATTTGATGATTTTACATTAATTCCAAGATTTTACTCAAATAAATATTTTTTACAAGCTTTGTAGAAAAAACGAAGAAGCAAAAGTCGAAAAATGTGATTAATCAATTCTGGAAAATTGTGGGAATAATAATAATAATAATTGTTCTAATGTAATCGCTTTTCAGCATTTACAGAGCTGACAAATGTTTCTTGTTGTCATTTACCAGGTTTGCCCACAGATCGTTTCTCAATCTTTTCAGGTCTCGAGGCCAAAGATTTTCTTTTGGATTTCGGACTGCAGACCGTCGAGGCCACTCCGCAACGTTGCTATGCGTCTTATGGAGCCGCTTCTTGATTACGCCGGCCGTGTGCTTTGGTTCGTTGTCATATTGGCAGACTCGACCACGAGAGAGAAAAAAAAAAAGGAAGACCGCAACCCATCTTCAATGCTGGACTGAGCGAAACAGAAGATTGTTGTCCGAAATGGCGCAACGCACGGTCCCGTTCTTCCGGTCCGCTGTGCAGAACCGCAGCCCCAAAGCACGACGCGTCCACAGTCGGGATGATGTTCTTGGCGTGATGCTCGTCCTCCAAACGTGGCAAGTGAAGCCCCAAAATTCTATTTTGGTCTCGTCTGACCACATGACTTTCTCTTCTCTGGATCATCCTGACGGTCTTTGCCAAACTTCGAACGAGCCTGGACATGCGTTGGTTGACCTTGCGTGGGACGCATGATTTTATGCCGTGACGTCTCAGTATCGTAACCTTTGAAAGAAAGTCTCGGCTCGCTTCAGGCCATGGAGCCGTTCCGGGCTTTTCTTTTTTCTAGCAATTGCTCCAAAGAGTTGATATTTTTTCACCAAGCTGCTCGGCAATCGGGAGGTCTACCTTGTTGTCCCTGGTGTCTTTTGACAGCTCTTTGGTTTTGCCCACGTTCGCCGTTGTCGTCTGTGTTTTTATGGACCTAACGAGCTCAAAAAGGTCCCGCTAAATTAGATTAGTGAGCGGATTGGCGATGGACTTTTTGAAGACTTTTTGAACAAATAAAGGAAAACAGAAGAAGAAAAAGAGAAGAAAAAAGAAGAAGTAAAGCATTACTGGCCATGCTTTGATTTGCTTTGCCTGGAAGAAAGACAAGACGTCATTTATGGGCACATTATTGCTACACCGAAGTGGAGAAAAAAGGTATGCTTGATTTCAGTGGAAGGGAAGGAAAGTGGACACAAGGTCGCTGGGAAAGAAGACAACTCGCAGTTCACCGCAAAGACATCGTGATGAGTTTACAAAAAGTTTATAACGTAACATTAATCCAACACAAAACATTCCAGCAATAACGCTAATCCGACCACTAACGAATGCTGGCTAGCTTACTAGCTCGTAGCATGGAGTCATAGTAGCCACTTGCTGACGCGCGGGCGGCCGTCGTGCGTCAAAGATGTTTTTCCATCAAAAAGATGAGAACGTTTGATGTGAAGTCGTTTTCAATTGGATGAAAATATTCAATATTATTGAGGCGCCATTTTCACGAATCATCAGGCTGGACACACGGCTAACCAACGTGCTAACGGCTGATGGCGAAGAGCAGGCGCTAACTAGGGGCGCGCCGATCACAATTTTCCGGCCGATCGCTGATCCCCGATCTTTTAAAAAGTCACGCCTGACAATTTTTGGTGTTTTCTTTTTCATAACAAGCAGCAGTGTTCCTGTTTGATTGGAAATCCTTGAAAAATATCGGTGAAACGAGACAATGTGCAATTTCTCAAGACATTAAATGAAAAACAAGAATGATCTGGAATGATATTGAAAGATGTGAAATATAATACGTGACATGGAATAATATACAACGAGCTGCAAATAGCTGAGCATGTTGAAAGTTGGAACGGTTTGAATCGGCGAATAAATGGAGAAATTGTAGTGGAAAAAGCAGAAAGTTGTGTTAAGAATAAGTACGGTTTGAAGAATCAAGTCGGGAATGATTTGAATATCACTTTGAAATGAGGTAAATGTGTCATGTTGAATCTGCCATTAAGAATGAAAGTTAGGGTACAAAATCGAGAATTGTGGGTAAGGCGGGAATATTTGGAAAAAGAAAAATGGAAGCCTAAATATTTGAAATATGCTAAAATTACAATGAGGAGAATCGGATGAATTATGTGGAAGTCGATAGATGCCAAACAATGGCAGGAATTAAAAAAAGGCCACAGCTTTCACACAATAATACAAACGGGTTCTTTTAACTGCGCGTGAAGTCGTTCTCGCAAATAAAAATCATCAATCAACGTCATCGCAGCAGAAGAGGACGGCGGCTGACTTTTTCAGTCCTCGATGGAGGGAGATGAGAAAAGATCGGTTTGTTTTGAAGGCAATGAAGGAAATCGGGGCCGGCCGATCGATCGTTCGGTCGGAGCGCCGCGAGCGCTAACCTTCACCGAGTTCGAGGCGCGACTGAGAAGTTTGGACTGCACATCGTGACGCCGCGGCAGGCCGCAATCGCGACCAATGAAGGCGCATTGATGGCATTTGATGTGACATTCCGACATGCCCGAGAAGCGCGTCGTGCAGCCGGCGGACGGGACGAGGACCAGCGGCAGGATCCGGAGATCAAAGCGACGATGACCGACTGCGACGTGACGTCCATAGCCGTCATTGGCAGCGAACGAGTGGATTGCTGTCCAGATTTCTGAGTACCTTCACAACATCCCGTCTGCGGAGGCCGCCTCGTCAAAAGGAAGCAAGATTCCACTTTGAGGAGAAGATCAACAAAATGACGGAACCCGGTGGAAAATCAAGGACATATTTATTTCCTGAGAAAGACGATTCTTGAAACGCAGCCTTGATCTTGTTTGTAAAACTTGGAATAAGACAATAGCATGCACACCTAACCAATGTGAAATTTGTCTGCAGGGTCAATTTTCACAAAGTGATGTACGAGTCAAGGAGCCATCAGAGCTCAGACACGGACCTCATTGGAAGGCACCAAAATCACCTTCACTGACGATTTTTCAGGTGCCGACGACGTACATTGATTTGCTAACAATTTGAAGCGACAAAGCAAGCAGTTGTTGGCTGACGCGACCTCCGATGGGGAAGTTCAACGTCTGACATCAGACGATGGACAGAGTTTGCGTCCGAGGACTAGATTGCGTAAAGCAACAATTTGATTAATATCGCGGCTTCCACGAGGCAACCAGCAACTCACGTTGAGTTTGCCAAAACAAAACTGTAAAATTGCACAAAAAATGTGTCAAGGTCACATTTTGGGGGGGGCAGTCCCCACTCTGGCGACTGCCATGTCGCCATGACGCATCTTCTGTCAATGCGAGGTCGCGCGCATTATGATGTCACAAATATGCAATACTACCATAGGAGAGGGGAGGGGTTGAGGAGGTGGGCGCAACCACAACAGATGCACCAACGTGGCTTGTCGATTATTAACTCATTTGCTCCCAAAAACATGCTCTATTTTAAATATTGCCAGGGTCCCAAAAACGTATTTATATGTTTTTTTTTATGCTGGAGCATACATTGATGCAGCCCCTCAACTGCACAAAATGGTTAAAGTAATGGTAGTTATTACAAAAACGGCCAGCAGGTGTCAGCAGAGTATAAGAGATCAACCAGGGCCATGTCGCAAAACAAGCTGATTTGTGAATAATGATGAAACTTAGCTATATTCGAATGCTACTTGCTGCGAATCGGAAAAACTGATAGAAATGTACTTTTTTTCCTGATGAAAGAAGAGACTCTGATCTTGCTTTTGGTCGGTTCCATGTTTTCATAGCAATAGAACACAATATTCTGTGGACATTGCAAAATCAGTCAATATCTAGTAAAACAGCCGGGAGCAAAGGGGGTTGCTTCAGTCAAAATGGCTGCGAGTGAATGAGTTAATCGGCGGATTTCTTTATTAATTGGTTTATCTGTAGGATGTCAAATTGGTTGACAATTGTTGATAATGATCGGCCACCGATATTATCGTGCATCCCTCGTTCCCGCTTTAGCTGAGTGAGTTAATAAGCATGCGTGCAACAAATATCAAAAAGGCGCTCAATCCCGTCACAATCCTGTTTTTTCTCGTAAGAGGCCCCGCCCTCTCTCAATGTTTACGTATGCGGCCCTCAGTGAAAAAAGATTTCTACCACATCAAGTCAAAGTTAGAATAAGAAGAGAGAAAAAAAGACTCAGAAAGTGAGCAAGCCTCCAACCGGGACAGAACTGACAGCGCACGGACCGCGCGGACCGCACGGACCGCAGATCCAGTCAAGAAGAAAGACAAATATTGTGAATGTGCAGTGCAAGACCAGTTGGCGAATTGAGCCCAAGCGACAGTCGGGCTGCCGATCGCCAATGGATGAAAAGGACGCGCCACCATTTTGGAATGAACAAAGTCAGGCCGACCACGACATCGACACAAAAAACTGTCGTCCTGTTGGCTCGCCGATAATATTGTTTGTGGTCGTGGCACCAAACGTGAGACGTGTCAAAGTGGAGAACCTAAAAATGGACGCGCTTGAACGTCACTCCTTTTCGCTGGCGTTGATTTCACACAAAAAGAGGAAAGTGACAAAATGAACGAGTGCAGAAATATGAACACGATTGAATGTGATGCCACGTACTCGATAGCATTAGCTTAGCAAAACATCAATCGGGAACATTCATCGTGTTGATGATTTGTTTTCTTTTGAGAAAGACACGTTCGGCGTTCCGTCGCGATAACGACGGATTTTTTTGCATGCATTTTCGATGGATTTGTCTTTTGACAGAAATGCACCGATTTGATCACATTTATGACGTTTGGACAAATGAGAGAAAATGTAAATGCCTGGATGAGAAAAAGTGTGGTGAATATTTGCTCACGTCAAACTACTGGGGTCATTTTTTATTTTATTTCAAGTTATGCAAGTAATAATTAGAAAAAGAGCCGGACGAGCAATTGAGCGGATCCAAAAATGTTCATCTTCATAACGTTAAATGTCAAAAGAATGAACACAAAACGGGTGCTCTTTAAATTTGGTGGGCAAAAAATGCGGATTAAAAAAACCCGATTTAATGAAGCGATTCATCGTGATTAATGATTACAAAAATGTGATCGTTATTTATGTATAGCTTGTTTAATTTAACGAATAAATAAAAGTGGGCGGCACGTTGGTGGAGTGGTTCGCACGTCCGCCTCCCAGCGAGAGGACGTGAGATCGAGTCCGGGCTTCGGCCTTCCTGGGTGGAGTTTGCGTGTTGGCTGTACCCCGCCGAGGGATAGGCTCCAGCACCCCGCAACCCTTGTGAGGATTAAGCGGTTCAGAAAATGGATGGATGGATCGAAATAAAAGTACAAAGAAAAATAAAGGTGGAAATAAAAATACAAACAGATTTCAATCAACCCATAAAAATCTCTGCTCTCATATTTATTTCATGCTGCAGATGCTGTCAGCATGGAATGTGTCATGGAATGTTATTCAAATGAGGGGGCGGTCCTAAGCGTGTCTATTCGCCGTTGCAATTTGCATTTCCACGGTGGAATTCTCTCACTCACACTCAGCAGGAATGTTTGGACGACGGACGAGCAACTCGTCCCTCGTCAGCACGACTCGCAACCACTTGAATGTGGCGAACGTCACATCACTTCCTGTGAACAACAATCCATTGTTTTGCGTGCGGGAATTCTCAAGCTTGTGGCACGAGTCTGACATACTGTCGATTATTGACCGAGATAGTTCAACACAAAACACACTTAGGACCGCCCCCTCATTTGCATAATGTTTTCATCTTACGTCAAGTGCGCTTCTCCCCCGCAGGCTTGCACCCGGACGGAATAAATGAACGAGCTCCCACTCAACAGGTGGCGCCACAACATTCTCACTCCATTTAAATGTTCACCTTCAACCCGACTCGAGCAGCGATGGGGTCTTTTTTCTGAAGACACGTTCAAATCGGCCATAGGGTCGCATTAAGATTTCCAGTTGAGAGGGATAAACAATGCGTTGCCACGGCGACTCGTCCAATCGGGGCTCCATCGATTGCGCTCTTTTCAGCGTGGTGGGAAGTCCAACTCAAATCAGCTGTCCTGGTTAGCGAAAATGCTACTAACGTTGCCAATCTCAGGGTTCGTCTCGGTGTTTGTTGAACCGGCTTTGTGAAGCGGAACCCTGACGTTGGTCACAAAGCAATCGGCATCAAAATCGCTAAAGAATTCACGGAGTTCGAATGAACTCGGAGTCAAACGCACCAAAGATGGCGGCTAGAAGCGCGTCATCACGTAGTCAATGCTTGCGCAAGCTAATGTATATCTATGGCCGCCGCAGCTAGCTACCAAGTAGTAGTGACGCTCCGATCCAATATTGGAAAATAAATTGGATCGGGAATCGGCGACAATGGTCCTGATCCACAAACGATCCCATTTGCACTGACAAATCCATTATAAAGAGTTTTTTCTTTACTGATAGCAAGCGAGCGGAGCTGTTGGTTAAAATTGTTTCTCAGTTATTTCATAAGCAATTCATAAAGTGGAAGTGTTGCGGATCGGTATCGGCAGATACGGAAAACAAGATGGAAGCATCTCGACCGAGTAGCGCGCAGGCTAAACCATCCAGTGGATCAACGACGCACGCCTCAGCACCGTTTCCACGAGGGGTGCGACGGTTCGAACGTCACGGTTCGATGCAAACACTCGACGACGAATGTGCAATTTCAATGCAGTAACTGCACTCCAAGCCAGGTGGCGGTAATGGCCTCAATCCGTTTGCCAACCAACAGTAGACAAAACCAGGAAGAAGAAAACATGGCCGTCATGACGTGCGATGATAACCAATGGACGACGGATGATGTTTTTGCCCGTTACAGACTGTACGACTTTCAAATTCACGCACGCTGCACGTTGACTCTCGCGTCAAACGGTTTTGAGTTAAGCGCGTTCGCACACAAAAACGAGGAGCGGAGCAGCTTTTAAGAAACAGTTCGGTTCACGTCTCATCGATTCATCGTTTCTTGAGCTCGTTTTTTTTTTTTAGGAGGCGGAGCAATGTTGAGTAGCGATGAGGATAATAGCCAACTCGTGCTAACGCTAGCCGCGGGTGTGCTAACGGATCTCTACGGTGTCCCAAAATGGACACAGTGTGAAATGTGCGCTTGTTTCATGGAGCGCAAAACGGCCAGACTTGCAAGGAGACGTTTTGCTTGCGACATAAAAAGACATCTTGCTAAAGACTAACTTTTATTTTAGAGAAGTAACAAGAATAACAATCGAATTTCCACCGAAAACTACGTCTGACATTGAAGAGGAGCTTTTTTGTTGTTTTTAAGGAAAAACTTGTAAACGAAGCTTGAGTACTTTCAAGTGGTCATTGGCATGTGAGACCAAATTGTCTTGGGTTCGAAATGTCGGACAAAACGTGACCTCCACGACCGTCTGCTAAAAAGAAAAGAAAATAAACGGAGAAATCTGCTTCTTGGAACTTGTTGTCGCTTTTTCCCGGAATACAAACTCATACCGAAACAGTGACCATAAAAGGTGCGAGGTACGTACTGAACCCGAGACTTCTGTGAAGGCATCGTGCGCTCGTTTGCTGCCAGCTTTCCTTTCCCTCATCGCACACAGCAACAAAACAAGGTCGTCTGTCCCAGAAAGGACGTCTCTCCAACGCGCTAGCGCGCTAGCTTAGCAATAGGATGCAGTGGAGCCTTTTCGTGTTGAATGGATTCCTTCCATGCAAGCAAGCGACCATATTGGACCTTTGGCCGCAAGGCGGGATCCCGGTTCAAGTAAAGACCTCCAAACAACAAAAGTCGGAACGAGTACGGACGTCGGTATGCGCCGTCTGATGAACTCGTTTGCTCCCAAAAACATAGAAATATGTTCGATTTGAAATATTACCAGCGTACCAAAGATGTATTTATAATTTTTTTAAATGTCTTTTTATGATCGAGCATACAGAAGAGGGGCTCCTTAAAGTATTAACCTTAAATCGTGTATTTAAAAAATGGATCATCCATATTTCGTTCCTAAACTCATTGTTTGTTTGTTTTAATCATGAAAATGATATTAGCTTGCATCTTCAATGTCATCCATCTTTTTTGGGAACTTCAAGAAAACACGCACTGATCATCGACACTTGGAGCGCACCTGTGCCCGCCGCTGGCCGCCTCCCCCTCGCGACAGCTGCCGAACCCGCGTCACGGCCTCCGAGGCTCGGCCCAGAAAGCCACCCGGAGGTCTCGGCGAGGCGGGGACGGACGCCGCCCCAACTCTTAACCTCTGACCTCAGATCAAGTGAAGAGGGCAAGCGTCCGTTGGCGTTTGGTTGCCGCCGGTCCAAGGCGAGCATTTTAGCTGGCGGGCTACACTCTTGTTTGTTTGTCTCTCTAAGCTGCGGTGGCGCAGTGCTGCCCCCTGTGGGTGAAGCTGATTAACATACGACTGGCTACGGCGCTGCACGCGTCGCGCAGCAATGTAAGGTCTTGAAAAGTATCGATACTCACTTAATGGATCGATACAAAGTATCGTGACGTGGAATCTCGTTGGCGAGCGTCTGGAGGACGTTTTCGCCAGATTCAACATATCGAATTGCGTCGGCCCGTCGTGACACGCGATGCCTCCGATTGGCTGCTAGCCCGTTAGCTATTAGCTAGCGAGTCCGCGCATGGGGCGAGAACGAATGTGGATAAGCAGTACGCCGTTCCGATACGCGACCATTCATATGGAGACTGCAAGTGGACAATTTTACAAAAAATCTTTTTGGTGTCGTTGCCGCAAAGCTCCGATTAGAGGATCTTTAACGGTTAGCATGTCAACAAGACGTAACGCTGGTCTTAACGGGCGAGACGGGAGTCGTTCGCCGCCGCCGCCGCATTCGTGCTTTCCATCGAGCGGATTTCCACGCAAGCGCTCCGTGGCTTGTAATCGGGAAATGCAGCCCCGGTTGCAGGCTGGCAGGCACGACGAGAAAAATGCTCCGCTTTCACAAAGTGTCCCGTATGGTTGTTGGACGAGACGAGCAATCGAGTTACGCTACAATTTATGAATTGGATTTTGTTTTGCTTGCACTGATTGAGCTCAAAATGTTATTCTTGTTATTTTTATTTTATGGTTTGAAGATGCCAACATTTGCACATCATTGTCTGATGACGTTGTTTTGAAAAATAAATCAGACTTCATCTTCAAGCAGTTACTCAATACTCGAGTATTCTTTTCAGCGGATACTTTTTTCCTGTGTTTCTTTTTATGACTACTTTTCACTTTTACTTGAGTAATGTTATTTTTGAAGTCATGCTTTTCTTACTTGAGTACAATTTTTGTCTACTCTGCCCCCTACTGGAAAGAACTGAAAGCGCGTTTTGGATTCTCGTTCTTTGAAAGTGGCATTACTATTTTTGAGTAACAAAAATTCCTTCCACTTGAAAGTTGAGGCCTAAAGTTGACATTTGTGCCGACATTTCATCCATTCGGCACAGACGTCACGTGGATGGCGCACGTTTCCACGTCGCGCCAACGACGTGACGTGGAAACGTGCGAAAAGCGCTCCAACAAGCTGGCCTCGTTTTCACTAAATATTATTTCTACCTCTTTCGATAAGAGACGGAAAAATATGAGCCGTGACGACGAACTTATCGAAAAGTTTGCGGCCCTGAAATGCTGCAGCATTTTTATTTATTGCTATATTCACAAATGAAGCTTGCAGAAAACGCCATTTTTCAACGGTATTAGAACAACACGACTCGCAGGTCAACGGGGTCACGCCCCTTTGGCGGCGGCGCGAGTTTTCCCGCACGCGTCAGAAGCCGAGATGGGACGACAACTGCCGCACATTTCAAGCGCGAGAAATGGACTTAAGCGCAAACAGGACATCGGAGAGCCAAAAGAAATGCCGTTTTTTGAACGTCAAGTTCTATCACGCGATTGGCTTGTTTTGGCCGCCGCTGCTTGTTGCCGTCAAATATCTCGCGACTCGTCAATCTTTATATCGTATGACGCAACGCTACGCAAATGAGACGACGAGACATCAGCAAATATGGCGGTGCTGCACATCGCCAACTGAAGTGAAAAAGCTCCTGCAGATCATTTTCCGGCATATCAACAATGAAGCACTGAATTGTCACCCTTTTGGATGGAAAGCAATTTCCTGCGGAGGAGACAGAAAATGGTGGAAGCGTGTTTTGCACTCAGCGACAGCGTCTGGCGGATTCGGGCAGGAATTCCTCCAGACGTTGTGTCACGCATTCAGTGCTGACCTTGCTGACCTTGCTGACCTTTGCTGACCTTGCTGACCTTGGCCGACGCACCAACTACCGTATGTTCTTTAGTCGCACCGATCGCACTTCCTGTTTTCCTCAACTTGTGCAGAAAATGTCCAATTGTGAGTCTGCTTGGAGGAAAGTAATCGGGAATGATCGGCCAGCGCGGGCGACTGATTTTCGTGGTTTTCCTGTTTTCACTCCAAATAGGCTTCCACGATCTTTCCTCTCTCCTCCGCACTATTTTGCTTTCCGTCCATCGGAGGGTTTTGGATGTTTCCCTGCTCCGACTCACCCGTTTCCAATCAACGGGTTCGTTATCAGGCTTGTGCAGAGCTTGCGGATGAGCTTCAGGTGTGTTGGAGAAGGGGACCATCCAAAACCCGCGGGACTCCGGCCCGAGAGGACCGACTTTGGACACGACAAGGTTCGGGTGCTTCATTGTTGCTATGCCTGAAAATTTCTCGTCTTTGTGATTTTGGAAATTGTAAGAATGAAAAAAAAATGATCACCATTTATCGGCCCGTCCTGCAGATCATCAAAAATGTGAATATCCTTGAAAAGTTGAATCATTTCCATAATTGCATTCAAAAAGTCAAACTTTCACGACTCACAATTGACGTGATTTCATCTTTACATGATTTGACAAAAGCCACGAAAACAGGATGACAAAAATTGGAAAACTGGGAAGAAATCCCGACGCGTACTTTCTGGTGTTTTGCAGAGAAAGAACGATGGACGATATTTTCAAAACGATACGTCAATCTTCGATAGTTGCTTGGATTCCCTTAATGACTTGCTCAATGCGGTCTTGGGGGTCCCGCAAGACCGGACTTTCACGATGCTTGCTGTCAGCTCTTTGTTTTGGGTCTGGTGGCCTTCGTTTCCCGTTTGTAAAATAGTGCCATCGAAAAAAAGGAAAGGAGAGCCACCAAACCCAAAACAACGACACATCGAGGCGGTGATGAAGGCAAAAGGAAGGCAAAGGGAAGGCAAAGGGAATTCACGTGGACGCTTGCGTAAAGCGACTGAGCCAGCGGTAAAAGATATTAGCGAGTTTTCAACACCCGGGAAACCAAATTCTTGATTTGAAGTCCAACTTTACGTTTTTCTTGCGAAAAATCATTTCAGATTCGAGCCGAGCGAAGCGACGACTCTTCCTTCGCTTTATCGTAGGCGACGTTAAACGTGATCATCACCAGGCGATCATCGATGAGCGTCCGGCCCGTCACTCGCTCCGATTGGCCGAGACCGACACCGAGTCCGTTGCGGATCCAAAGTCACGCGTTCGCAACAATGGCGGCCGGACTCGATTTCCCTTCGATCGTGTTTGGTTGCAGGCGCAACCTCGGATTTCTTTTCACTCGCACTTTTACGCAATTGGGGCGCTTGCGCATCCGCAATGGCGGCACCCTCGAAATTTCGAGTCACTTCAGGTCTATTTCCGCAATTCTTAAAAATGGTCCTCAACGAGGTGGACAGAAAGACATCTTGCGTTAGCTCGACGTTGGCCATCGTGACAAAACATCGAAACATTTGGACGAGTCGAGCCGAGTCGAGTCAAGTCAAATCAAGTCAAGTCGAGTTAAATCAAGTCGAGTCAAGTCGAGTCGAGTTAAATCAAGTCGAGTCAAGTCGAGTCGAGTCGAGTCGAGTCAAGTCAAATCAAGTCAAATCAAGTCAAGTCGAGTCAAATCAAGTCGAGTCGAGTCAATTTGAGTCGAGTCAAGTCAAGTCAAATCAAGTCAAATCAAGTCGAGTTAAATCAAGTCGAGTCAAGTCGAGTCGAGTCGAGTCGAGTCAAGTCAAGTCAAGTCAAATCAAGTCAAATCAAGTTAAATCAAGTCGAGTCAAGTCGAGTCAAGTCGAGTCGAGTCAAGTCAAGTCAAGTCAAGTCAAGTCAAATCAAGTCGAGTCAAGTCGAGTCGAGTTGAGTCGAGTCAAGTCAAGTCAAGTCAAATCAAGTCGAGTCGAGTCAAGTCAAGTCAAGTCGAGTCAAGTCAAATCAAGTCAAATCAAGTCAAGTCGAGTCAAATCAAGTCGAGTCGAGTCAAGTCAAGTCAAGTCAAGTCAAATCAAGTCAAATCAAGTCGAGTTAAATCAAGTCGAGTCAAGTCGAGTCGAGTCGAGTCGAGTCAAGTCAAGTCAAGTCGAGTCAAGTCGAGTCGAGTCGAGTTCATCCATCCAGATTAATTTTGGGCTCAAATCAATGCAAAGCATCCAAATTGCCGTTTTGACGACTTGACTACAATTTGAAATGAAAGAACATTTCATTGCCGCCTATCAGATTCAATTGGAGGATCTTGACATACAAAGTGGTGGTTCGACAACATTTATGCCCCCCTTATACACCAGTCGGATGCGGGTGGGGGTCCCACCCGGCCCACCCTCCGCATGCCCTTGATCACAGATGTAATATCATGGACTGAGCAAAAGTAGATATTATTTGAAACCAAATGATGACTTGAGCGCTTTGGACGATACGTTGCATGCAGAGACAATTAAAAAAAAGTAATCGAGTGAGTGAATTAACAACGTGATGATTTTTGGCTCGCTTGATATCAGAAAATGTCCATTTTTCAAAATGGCTGCCGTCCCCTCCCACCAAACTGGAAAAGAGGACTCAAATGGAATAAGTTGCCTTTGGAATGAAATTCCAAAACCAATCATTCAACTCCACAAACAAATATTTCAATCTTGTGAAGAATACGATGCTGACAACAACAAACATCTATTTTGTTTACGAAACATCTGGCCAAGATGCCGTGAACACGAAAACACACACAAGGGCGTGTTTTCCACCGACTTGCATGGACGGATTGCCGGCGTCATGCAAAGCCGGCGCTCGATCGCAACGCATTTGCAATCAACGGCGTCCGCTCGCCTCCCCGAGGCAACGGCTCGTCATCCGCAGTCTCCGCCCGCGGCGGCCAGCTGGGAACGCCACATTCGAGTCAAGGCGAGATTTGGCCCGTGAGCGCCAATCAAATTGGAAATAAGCAGAGCTGCAAAATAGACGCCATTTTCACACTCGGCTTCCAAAGCAGCGTCCGTCGGCCAATCACAGGACGGGTCACGTCGCAGCCCCGCTCGGCCCGCCGCGAAGGAGGAGCTCGCGAAAAGCCACAAAACGCTCTTCCGAGGTCAGACCCGATCAAACGCTTCGCGAGAGCAATTCTCGGATGAGCTCGCGTCCTTTCGATGCGACGTCACGCAAACGGCAAGTCGTGCTTTTGAAAACGACTCGTCAAACGTTGTGCGCCGCGTCGGGCGCAGGCTTGCGTCATGCGCGCTTGAGACTTCAATCCGGCACCGTTTGTCTTGTAATGGAAACGCAACGGAGGCCAAGCGGGGCCAAGTTGTGCGGCCCGCAAAAGCGACTCCGTGATGCTGCGACGACCTTGAATGCACTTTTGTCTTTTTCTTTCCGAAGATGCAAAGGAACGAACGCTTGGCGATTTGTCCGAACCATCGGCGACCTCGCGTGACGACGCCCGCGTGATGACGTCCGCGTGACGACGACGACATTTCGAAAATTCAATCATCCGTTTCAAATGCATTTTTCCTTTCCAAGCCCAATATTGATTGTTTGAATCTCTTTTTCACATCAATTCTTAAGAAAATTGAATTTGAAAGGTTTTCTTGAATTTTCTGTTCACGTGAATTTCAAAGCATTTTCTTACGTTTATGAAAGACACGACTTTTAGACAATTCACAATCTTTTCAAATTTAGATTTACAATTAACACGTGTTAAAATGGACTTTGGAAATTCATATTTGTGGAGTTTTTTTTTTGTCATGTCATGACATTTCAGATTTGATGTTCATAACGAATCGATATCAGACTGAAGTGAGTTGAATCGAATTGAAACGAATGCAAATGGCGTCGATCCGTTCCGGACCCAAAACTTTTTTTCGTTTTTTTTTACCAGTTTGTGGTTAAATGAAATATTGAGTTGTCCCTCGCGACTTCGCAGTTCGTTTATGGCGGATTCACGATATTACAGATTTGGGTCTGAAATTCATAAATCCCGGGGTTCATCTTGGGGTGCAGCTTTATTATTAACTCCGCCCCCTCCTGGCTTGACTGTATTCTTTACGTATGCTGCTATTTTTATTTTTATGTTTACAAAGTTGGCAAGTGTTCCAAAGGCTGGGAATTGTGATGGGCTTCGTTATGGCTCAGTCGAAGCAGAACCCAAATACAGATTTTTGTTTGTTTATATCCTACGGCACGTGGGAGGGGAACGAAACACCCGCAAAAAAGTGAGGGAACAATAATAATAAAATAGATAAATAAGTGAAAACACACTATTACGGTATTTTTTTTTAAATCCATCCATTTCCTGACGCGCTTATTCCTCACAAGGGTCGCAGGAATGCTGGAGCCTATCCCAGCTGTCTTGGGGCAGCACAGACGAACAAGCAGCCACACTCACAATCGCACCCGGGGACACTTGAACGGAGCTAACATGCCGCTTTCCTTACGGAATGTGGGAGGAAAGCGGAGAACCCGCAGAAAAGCCACGCAGGCGCGGGGAGGACATGCAAACTCCGCCCAGGAAGGTTCGAGCCCGGATTCCATCTCACGTCCCCGGGACCGAGAGGCAGACGTGCGAACTGCGCCACAGCAAAAAAGAAAAAGAAAAACACACACCAAAAAAGGGGCGATGATTACGACCTCGTAAAGTTGAAATCAAAATGGGAAAGGCGAGCAGGATCGTCTTCCATCAACAATTCTCATTCAAGTGCTTTGGCGTTGTTGTTTTTTTGACGACGTCTGTTTTTCAAAGCGCGTCATCGAAATCTTCTTCTTGGGATTCTTTTTCTTCAAAAGACTCGCCGTCTTCCGGCGTCAAGGATTGCGGACGTGACGTCAAATTCGGCAGATCGTTCGTCCCCGTCACTTTTGGGGCGCTATCTCGTGAAGTCAATGAATATGTAAATATGCAAATGATGTTGCGCAAGGCGACGACTCAAAAAGACAACGAGCGAATGGAGCAACATTTGAAAAGGAAGCAGCGACGTTAGCACTTTAGCCGCTACGAAGGAGCCGCGCCGCCACCGGACCAAAGCCGTCGATGGTGTCCTATCAATCTTTGGACGGCTCCGACCCGCGTGAATTGCAAATGCTTGTTTGAACCCGTCCGTCTGCGGCGCAACAAAAGTTGGGCTTGGGTCTTTAAGGCATGCAAATGATAAAAATGGGGGCGGCGTCACACGTTTGAGCTTCGGGCACCCAAAAGGGGAGCGGCAGCACCGACGGCGGCGCCGGAGACCAACAATCGGACTTCAGCTGCCGCCTGAAGTGCTGACCTACCTGTCCATTGTTTTTGACGAGACCTGACAGACGTTGGCGACCGCTGCTTTTCTGTGTTTGTCACTTTTGGACCCCGACATTTGTCACCTTTTTGTTGTCTACACGGTTGGAGACCCGTCGAGAAAAGACCCCGCCTCTCGCTCAGAAGAGGTTTAGCACAATGGAAAGGCTGACGGACGGACGTGGGCTTACCTTGCAGCTGCCTCCATTCCTGCAGGGGGCGCTGTGGCACAGGTTGCTGCGGACCTCGCAGTTGTTTCCGCTGAATCCCGGCCTGCAGGCGCACGTGTAGCTGCCCTGACCCGTGTTGGTGCACGACGCCCCGTTCTGGCACGGCTTGTGGTTGGTGCAGTAGTTGAGGTCTTTTTTTTAAGGGGGGGGGGGGGGCAACAAAAAAAAGGGGCCATCAGTCAGGTCGGGGGCTTCCCGCCGCAGTCCCCGCGTTTGCCCGGCACTCACCCTGGTCGCAGTAGAGTCCGCCCCAGCCCTCCTGGCAGTCGCACTGCCACGGCTGCCGGCAGGTTCCGTGCACGCATCCCGGGTGGCGCGTGCACTCGTCGCAACGTTCGCCCTGCCAGCCCTGCCGGCACGCGCACTCGCCGGGGGACTCGCAGAAGCCGTGCGCGGCGCTGCAGCCCGAAGCGCAGATGGCTGGTGGGGGGGCGCCAGACCACACACGTCAGTCACGGGGTGCGTGGGTGAGGGGGGGGGGGGTACCCCGACAAACAACAACAACAGGACAAACACACACACACGCATGCATGTGGAGACGAGCAGCTGACCGACCCGCGCAACAAACGCGACATGTCGTCTCTTTTCACGGCCGGCAGCGCGAATTAAGCTCAGCGCGTGTTCCGGCCCGGCCGGGGCCGCTGGCGGGACCCATTGTGGGCCGGGCCCAGAACAAAGGAGGCCATCACTTGCACGCACACGCACGCACCCACGCACGCACATGTGCGCGTGGGATGACTCGTGAGAAACGTTGGCGAAAAGGAGGGAAACGAGGGGACGATAGCCGGCGGCGTCCGTTCAACAAGTCGGAGTTTAGGGTTGCGCAATCAATCCAAATTCAATTATCATAATCATAATCAAAATCATAAAAAAAAGATTAAAACAAAATTTTGAGTTATTTAAATGTATACTTTTGCACCTTTTTAAATGTTAAAATAACTCATTTAATAATAATCATAATAAATTGTATTTGTAACGTACTTTACATCTACAAGAGATCTCAAAGTGCTACAATAAAAAATTAAAAAATATATTCATACATTTAGTTTCATCCAAAAGGAACTTGAATACTTCCGAATTTTATTTGTCTTCATATTTTTAACCCTTTTCTTGTTTTGTACCAAAATTTCAATTATTACCAGAATAATCGTGATGAATATTTTCTTGATAATCGGAGCAGCGCAATCGGAACGACGTTGACGACGAACATTTGAAAAACAATCGACATGAATTTGAAGACAAAATGCTACGTTGGGATTTTTTCATCTTTCGTTCATCAGATTTTGGATTTATTTTGGCGCTGAACAAAAGTCTGAAAGGTATTAAGAATTTCCTTGTTGAATTTGAATGGAGACGGCAAACAGGAAGCGGAATTGCACATGAAATGCGAGTAACAGGAAGCGGAATTGAAATTGCTGATACGCGTACAAACACCATCGAACTTAATTCTGTTACGAATTCTGCGTGTTAAGAGAAGACGAGCTGCGAGTGGACTCACGCTGCGCGCAGTATTGCCCCGCCCACCCGTCCAGGCAGCGGCGTTGTCCGTCGCTCTGGCAGGTGTAGTGTCCGAAGGTGTCGTTTCGCGGGCGGCAGTAGGCGGCGCAGCCGTCGCCGTGGTAGTGTTGGTCGCACGCGGCGCGGTAGGAGAAACGCAGGCGGCCATGTTGGCCCAAGTGGACGTCCGGCGACCAATCCTCGCCCACACGCAGCTGCCGCCGCGTCGCCACGCGGACCATCAGGTTGTTCTGCTTCTCTGAGGAAAAAAGGGGCGGAGTCAACGCCCACCTCAATGTCGCCGGCCAAATAAGCGCCACACGTGACGACACGGTTTGGAATCGAGGTTTTGTGTTGTTGTCGTTTGTTTTGTCGAGCGCAACGATCCTTCGTTGTTTCCTCAAGATGTCCGACGATGTCCGTTAAGAGGGATGCTCGTGATGACGTTTTTTTCAGACCAATACCAGACACGGACTCAAGTCAAGAAGTCACTGATACCAACACCGAGTACTGATACTACTCATACTTTTGCAACAACAACAAAAAAAGACATTTTAAAGTAAGACATCTATTATCCCAATAGAACATTTTTCCTTCAAAGTTCCTCATTTTCTCGTTCCTGATCATAAAACGTCCACAAGAGGGCAGCCGATATCAGTATCGAGTACTGAATACCTTGAAATAAGGCCCAATCCTGACACCGGGTTTCGGTACTCACCCATGCCGAGCCATCATTTATAGGATATCATTTATGCAATTTTACAGAAAATGCCAAATTGGGACATTCAAAGGCCAATCTTTAAAATCATCTGTTTTTTCTTTTTTTTTATGTATAAAAAAATATGAGTGATATCAGTGCTTGGTATCGGTATCAGTGACTATGCAAGAGTTGAGCACTCGAAGTCGGGCCACAAACGTTTTTTAGAACGCCATGAAAATATGCAGCAACCGCTGTTGAAAATGTGTTCGTGTCAACCCTGCTAAAAAATCATCATCAAGGAGCAAGAAACTGGCGCGCATGCGAGAGGCGGGAAATGCTGCTCGAGTGTGTGAGTGCGCCCCGCGGTGGTGAAGCTGTGGTACTGCGGCAGATTTGTACCTGTGGAGTCCAGGCCAGAAGACTCGGCAGACCAGGCCTCCAAGATCAGAGAGAAAGTTCCCTGGAGGGGAGCAAATACTCGCATTTACATGGATATATGCGGGAGGGGGGATTCGGGAGGGGGGGGGGGCGCCCTTACCGGCCACTTGAAGTGGAAAGGCACCCTGAGGGGCGCGCTCCCGCCGATGGAGTCGGGGTCGGCGGCGAGGATGTCGGTGAGCGCGGTCCCGTACGTGCACGGCGGCTCGGGGTCGATGACGTCCTGCGCGTGCTTGAGGCACACCCGGAAGAAGAGGTGGCACGCGCGCGAAGGTGGCCGGCACAGCGCGCGCGTGCTCGTGCCCGTCAGCGACTCGATCTTCAGCTCGAACACGCCGGACGACTCCGTCTGCGGGTGACGTCATTCGGACCAAACGTGGGACACACACGCACACACACAAACACACACACACGCGCACACACGCACCTGTCAATTGTTTCCATCGAAGTGATACAAACTATTTTATGAAAATGAAAGTTGAGACCATTTAACAAATAAATAGTAAAAGCCAGACAGTTAAATTATTATTATAATTATTATTATAATTATTAAGGCAAGAAAGCAAATCATGTCAAGACATTAAAGAGCAGGTTTATTATTTCCTGCTGATGTTATCTAACTGACCTGAACACGCACGCACGCACACACACACACACGTGCAAATATGAAAATAAGTACAAAGTCATAAATGTTGAAAAAAATCGCAATGAGCGAACGACTCGACAGCGATGGCAAAGTCAAAGGTCGCGCGTTTCGAGCGGGGTCAAGTCAAGACGAGTCAAATCAAAGCAGACGTCAGTCAAGCGGAGTCGTCAATGGACGTCAAAGGTAAAGTTGACCTACGGTGCGCGTTCGCGTGACGATGACGAGCAGAGCGGCCAGCAGGCAGCGCGACATGGCGCCTCCGAGTTGCATCCGCGGGAACGCGAGAACAACACCGCGACGTCGGGTCCCAAAAGTCCAAAGCAGGAGGACGACGGACGCGCGCGCGCTCCTGACGATAGCGAAAGAGGCGGGAGCGGGAGCGAGCGCGAGCGCAGGAGCAGCAGCAGCAGCAGCAGGTAGGCGGGTTGAAGGTTCAACTGTGGACTGAAGCGCCAGCCGGGAACGACTCCCTTTATAGCAGTCAGGAGGAGGTGGGGGCGCCAATGAGGGTGAGGTGGGGGGGGGGGGGTATCGGGGCGGGCGTCCACTGCAAAAAAAAGAAAAGAAAAAAAACGTCCACTTGCAGAGCCAACTCGTCCAAACGCTAAAAATAACAAACAATGAACGTCAAAGCGAAAGTGCTTTCACGTTAATCAAGCGCCGGCGGGATGTCACGTGACTTCCGGTGCTACGCAACACAATGCTCGGCAAACTTTTTCACAAGTTGGGACGAAGTCAAGCGACACCGCCAGGCATCGTGACGTCACCAACATGCAAGTACACACTTGCTTTTGATGTCGATAAAGTTCAACACTGGCCGGCGATTCCATCGATCGATGCAGATATCGTCAACATATCGTCAACATATCGTCAACATATCGTCAACATATCGTCAACATATCAACACGCACACGCAGATCCATGCACGGCGCGCAAGGGTGTCAAACGCAAGCACATTCTGCGGATGAAATGATTATGCACAGACTGCAACATTGCAAAGTGCAAAGTATCTTTTGGGAATTTGTTGATAGCAACCGCCTTTGAAAATAAATGTTTGGAAAAACACTTTTTTGGCTTCTCGGTCAAAACGACAACAGCACAAACGCCAATTTTACGAACACGCGCACACACACACAAACATGTTAAAATTATTAATGAAAGCTACAGCAGACGCCATGACGTCATATCAGCTTTTTGCGCTTTACTGGCCACACCCCCTTTTGGTTTCTTCTTCTAAATGAGGGCACGTGCCTCATATACGGGCACGCTTCTAATCTGCGCGCGCGTGTGAACAAACACACAATCCACAAGAAACGAAAGAGAGAAAGACTCTCCCCGTGAAGACGCGCGTGCACGCTGCATGAGAATGGAAGCGCGCCAGCAAAATGTATGCATATTCGATCGCCCGCCATCTGCCCATTGAGACCCCCCCCCCAAACACCTCCCGCCTTGCCACGCGCCCTTTTGTTCGCGCGTGGCAAGCGGGCGGCGTGCAGAAGGTGTGAACTCCACCAAGGCAAGGGGCGTGCATGCGTGTGAAGGCCTCGTGTCGCTCTGAGGTGGGAATTGGGGGGAAGGGGGGGGGGGGGGGTGATTATACCTCCTGCTCCTCTTCCCGGCGGGGTGTCGTGGGAACGTCTGCCGAGGTGCGACTACGCGTGACGAAAATGTCAGGTGCGAAGACGCACACTTACACGCGCACGACGGACGCCAACAAACGAATTGGGGTTGTGGGGGTTGTGTGTGTGGGGGGGGGGGGGGGGTCAAACACATTCTGTTCCGTCAATCATGAGAGTTTGTCTTCCTTCCTTTTATTTTCTTGTTTCATTGCAAATGGGGTCATTTGAAATGTAAAAGTTGCCATTGAACCTTCACCACTTCACTGGATTCAAATTCAACTCTCAAAAAAGAGGGATGTTTCATACCTTAGCTACCTGTGGAGTGCTCAACTCTTAAGTCGGTACCGATGCCATACCGATACATTCACAAAGAAAAATCACAAAATCAGTGACAGATCATTTTAAAGGAAGACGTACGTACTCCCAAGGCGGCATTTTCCTTCAAATTGCAAGAAATTAAAGGCAATTTTCTATTGTTTTTTTTTCTTCATTTGCACGTAAAATACATTTGTATAAAACCACAATAAAATGAATTACAATTAATAAATAAATAATCTATAAGTCCCAAACGAAATACTTGGTTGAAAAAGGGCATCTGTCAGACATGTTGTCTTTAGTTCCCGATCGTAAAAATGGCCACAAGGGGGCGGCGGTACTGCCAACGGACACTTTGAAATAAGGCTCGTACCGATATTTCGTATCCGTACTCACGCTTCCGTAATTAAAAGTAGAACAACGTCATCTTTAGTTACAAACGGTTCAATACAGTTTAAAAAAAAAGAAAAGGAAAAAAAAGAAGTAAATTTGCTCAAATGTATTAGAAACGCGTGAAGTTCAGCCTGAAGTTTTGATTCGATCGAGTTCTGAAACCGCATTTTGAATTCTGGCCAATCCCAAAAGTCTTTGAAAGCAGTTCAACTGAAGTGTGAAAGTGCCGGAGGTGTTACTTACTTTGTTATTAGCATGTTGGGTGGGGGGTGGAGGGGGGGGGGGGTCCTCGGGTGGGGGACACATGGTCGTCCTAAAGTCATAAAACGCGGCAGTGTTCACTAAAGCAAAAAAAAAATTTTTTACATAAAAATCACTTGATTGTCAAGTTCAACAAAACGTTCTCAATTGAATTCAATTCAAATCCATCGAGAACTTTTCACTCTTGCTAATTTTTTTTTTTTAGCTTTCATGTGGACAACATTTGCAAGCCGCACGTGAACCTTTGACGTGCGAGCAAACGTGTTCCTCAGGGTTCCATCTTGGGTTTGCTGCTTTTTAGGCTTTAATTCCCGATGTCACGATCATCGTGAGCTTCCAAAGCCGTCGCAATCAGACATTTTGGAAAAACTGAAAGTCAGGTTTTGTTATTCACACAATTTGACAGTAAGACAAGAAATAATGGAGACATTTTGCTTGTTTTTGTTCTTTCTTTTTTTGCAGGTAAAGCAATTAAAAAGAGATCTGGCTGCAGTTTCTTGGATTTGTGTGAAATTTGCCACAAACGACAAAGTTGAAACGCGACGCCAGCCGTCCAACTTGAGCAAAAGCAGAAAGTGAAGACGAGACGTCATCGCCAGGAAGTGCCAAGAACGCATGCGGCGGCGAGATGATCAGAGCGCTTCGGAATTCTTCCGCCGCCCTAACGAGCTTTCGCACCAAACTTTACGCGCTTGTAAAAGAACCGCAAGCGAATTTCCTACGTCGCCGTGCGGGCGATCGCGGACGGCGATTACAAACAAACAAAATGACTTTGGGGCCTCAAGACGGCTTCCCGCAACATTGCCGGCATTTGCAGCGTTGCGCCGCGCGCCGTCACGGCAGCACCGACATCTGCCGGATGAGACGCGCCGGAATTAAGAGAAGACGAAAAATACGCGCCGTAAGCTACAATGGCCGTTTTCGCTCGCCGTCTCAGGCATTTACGATTCAGCACGATCGGACGAAAGATGAACATTTCCAAATTTGGAGGTTTGTGCCCAAAATTGATCAACAATTTGGACATAAGAATTGCAACTGGACCGGACCGCATTTTAACGCGAGCTTTCCAGACCAAAAATGTGGACGTCCACTTTGTGCCTGAAGTTCAATTTCGAGCGGACAGAAACGCTTTCTGCCCAAACTCGAGCCAATCACAACTTTGAGCCAAGAACTGATTCATAAAACACATTTGAAAAAGGCCTTAAGAGGCTCACACAAAACGAATCCAACTTGAAATGCGAACTTCCTGCCAAGAAGAAAAACAAAGTAGGAGGAGTTTTTTTCTTCTGAGTGTTGTTTTTTAATTGATGATGTCATCATACAACAAGTGAGAGAAAAAAAAACTGAAAAGAAGACAGGAAGACGTTGGAGATGACGCAACAAGTTGGCAAAGGAATAAATGTTCATAAATAATACCAAAAAAATAAAAAATAATACACGCCAGGAAGAAAAATGGTCATGACAAGAAGTGGTCACATGATCAAAAGAGGTGCTGTTATCTTGTCCGCTTGTGATGACATCATCCGCCGCCATCTTTGTTGCGGTGGCTGCGATGGTGTCAAAGTTGTTTGTCGTTTGTCTTTATTGATGATTTGTCAGATCTGAAGGGGGCGGCGGCCACTTTCCGGGCCCCCAGCCCCGCCCCCGCCCCAAATCCTATCAGACGCTCCGTTCCCAGGAGTGGGAGGGGCTAGTGAAATCTGCGCTCACCCCAAAATAGCAGCAAGTGTTTCTTGGATTTGATTGGAGGCCCGTCGAGACGTGTCGCTCGCTCGCTCGCTCGCCCGCCCGCCGGCTCGCCCGCTCGCTCACTGCTGCTTGGAACGCCAAAAGCGCGTCGCGATGGAGCCCAGAGACAGACCCGATTTCTTCTGTTGCGACCACTCGCCCACGCGCTGCTCCTCCTCCTGCACACGCACGCACGCACATTGTTAATACGTGTTTGTCGCAGTCATCCCAAACATTGGCCGGCGACCAGTCCACCACTTGCTCGTGTCGAAATAGCAAGCAGCTCCTCGTTTATATACATTAGGATGTCACAAAAGTCAGCACACCCCTTACATATTTCATAACATCTTTTCACACTGAAGAAAAGTCTACAGCTGATTTTGTTCCCTCAAATACAGCCATTAACTCCTGGCAACAAAAGTGAGTACACCCCCAAGTGGAAAAATGTCCAAATTGAGCACACTTTTGACTGGCTCGTGTTACAAGGTCTCAGGTGTGTTCAATTGTCTCGCGCTGGTCGTCCAAAGTTCAACATGGCACAAAGTCTCAGGCCCCGCCCACGCAAAAGCCCGTTACAACGTAGCCGCACAAGTTTCTTAGCGCTTGGGCAGTTGGTCCACACGGCGGCGCCGTTTCGGAGCTTGAAAGCAATCACTTTTGGAAAATAAACAACGTGAGGTTGCTTTTCGGGCTCCATCACCAAACTGCCACTTTTCCCGTAGGGGTGCGCTCACTTTTGTTGCCAGCTATTAGCGGCTGTATTTGGAGATAGTTTGAGGGGGGCAATAAATGGACGCTGTTCTACAAGCTACACGCTTTTCATCGGGTTGTCTATGAAACGATAGATTGCAAAATGGAATTGATCGATTTGTCATTTTATTGATTGAGCTCGATAGAGAAACAAAGCGAGGCGTGTCCGAATAAATGTGCTCGGCATCTTCTGCATTCTTCAAAGTCGTTTTCATTTTGCATAAGACACATCGACGCAAGTTATGCACGATTTGTTATTTTGAAAGAAATGTTTCTTGCTTTCTTTCTTCAAATAAAATAATTGAGAATTCTTTTTTTGGACATATTGCTCAGCCCGAAATGAAAAGTATCTGCAGAAATGTGCGGGAGGGGTGTGTTGACTTTTGTGAGATACTGTACGATGTGCCCCGTGACAGCTGACGGAGTATTTGTGAGGTGGCAAATCCAGGTCCACAAAGTCAAAACCCTGCCACCGTTTGGCTTTAGCGCCAGATGCTAGCGAGCTAGCTAGCTAGCTGCCTAGCAGGTAAACGAGCACCATGGGAGCTAGCTCTAGCTAGCGGCTGGCGCTAAAGCCAAACGGGGGCAGGGTTTTGACTTTGTGGACCTGGATTTGCCACCTCTGGCGAGCAGCGCGGCTCCACCGGGCGCCACTGGACAACCGCAAACGCACATGAGCGCACGCCGCCGCCGCCGCCGCACACACCTGCGCCAGCTGCGCCTGCCTGCGCTTGAAGGCGTCGATGGGGTCGTCCTCGGAGGCGTAGTTCTCCAGCACCGAGCGCACGTCGTCCACGCCGCTCATGGCGATGGCTGCCGAGAGGGAGAGCGGTCAGGCGGTCGTCACGGCAACGGGCCGGTCGTCACGCGCGCGCTTACTCTTGAGGAAGTTGGCGAGGTCGTAGAGCGTGCGGTCGTCCGAGTCGCCGTCCCACTTCTTGAGCGCAACGCCGTTGAACGGCTGCAGGCTGAAGGCTTCGCGCTTGCAGTCCACAACGATGACTTTGCTGCCGTCGCGGTTCAGACACGACACGTCCTGAGCAAAAAAAGCATTTCCAGGAATCCCTTTTCAGAAAAGTCCAAACGGATCCTTTCGATGTCTTTCACTTCAGGAATTTGCAAATATTTTCTTACTTTTACAAAAACAGGACAATTCTCGTCACGTTTTCATTCATATTTACGATGATTGAGATCAAATTAAAGACAGAAAAAAGATTTTCCTTTTGTTCTTAATTTGCTTAAGTTGTGTTTATTTGTTTTTGTGTTTCTCCATCTTTTGTTTTGAGCGCCTCCTGAAAAAAAACTTTTCAAGACCGCCTGGAATCGAACACGCACACACTTTTTTAGTGGTGCGTGCGTGAGCGACAGATGGGGAGGCTCGGCCCATCGACGGAGATGCCCCGCCCCTCAGAAGCGCTCGTGTGCGTTTCATTCCCGGCGGACGCGTCAGTCAATCGTCTTCAGCGATCAATAAAAAGCAATCGATTGGACGTTTGATGACGTCACGTGACTGACGGCGCTCGCTGCGCAAATGCGAAACGATGGGTCGCGCACACAGTTCAACAGCTGTCCGCTGATGTCGGCCACCATTTTAACAGTCGTGGCGCCAATCATTTTCACAGAAATGAAAAAGGTTCAAGCTGACGACGCGCAACGATTGCCGATCACCACCTCGACGACTCCTCAGTCCAGAGCGCCTCTCACAGGTCAGCTTTGGTACTACACCGAAAGAGCGGCAAGTACGAATGCAAAACGATGACCCCTCGGGGATGATTTGTGCTCGGGAGTTTGTCCGATGCGACAAAACTCCGCTTCAGCTACTTTACTTTGAAGGGCAAAAAGGAAGTTTGACTCTCAATGATTTAGAAGCGCAAAAAAAATGCTAAATTGGCTCCTGCGATTGAGCACGAAGACTTCAAGTGGATTGAGGAGTTTCATCTGGACAAAAGTAGTGCTTTGACGGCATTTTGGAGCACATCGGCCGTCACACTTTCACTCAATTTGGTGCTTTGTGTTGTGTCGACATTACAAGTCACATTTGGTTTTGTAATGTCAACGACGACAGGATAAAAATAATAATAATAATAATCAATGAAAGCATGGGAATTGGGCATCCGGCACGCGCTGTGAACGGAACGTCCACACAATCATTGCGCGTCTTTGAATAAAGACCGCCGCTCTTGCGCTGAAAGGAGAGATTAGTGGTTGTGTGTCCTAATCCCAAAGTTGCAGGTTCGATCCCAGGCCCTTGTGGCCATGTCCTTATAAGGAAAATAAAAGGATACAAACAAAAGGATGGACATTTGGACTCCATCAACTAATCAGAAAGAAAATTGCCAGATTGATTGATTGTTAAAATCATCATCAGTGAAAAGCTCTAAAAGGGAAAAACTGCTCAAATAAGCAAAGTCATCGGCGCAGGAATCGTTATGGGCCGATCACGCTCACAGGTGATCGGCTTGGGAATCGGGAAGACGATTGTCAAGTGAGCGATGCTGCAGGTGGACACGCACCTTGACGTGATGTCCCTCCATGTAGCGCGTGGCGTCTCGGAACAGACGATACAGGACGAAGCCTTGAGGGTCGATGCCGTCAATCAGCGGGTACGCCGTCTGCGCCCACAAGAGACACAAAAGCGCTTTCAATGACTTTGCAAAACGTTGGAACGACATCGGCCACTTCCAGATGTTGACTCCACGTTTTTGCGCTTTTGCGCTCGCGTACTTCCAGCAGCCCGAAACGTCATTTGTGCGAGCGTCAGGTGCCGAAACGTCTGCGCCGATCTCATAAAGCTTCACAACGGAGACGTCGCTCACTTCAACAATACAACGGTCGGATTGAATAGAAAGTGGGGCTCTCCTTTCCCACAACAGAGGGCATCACGCAAATGAAGTTAAAGAGTGTAAAAAGAAATCCACTTTTGTAATCACTTGCAAAAAAGACGAAATAGCGAGGAACACTCCTAACACGTAAATGTGGGCCATCTGCAGGTGTGTGTGCGTGTTGCGTGTGTGCGTGCGCACGTGCGTGCGTGCGCACGATATCAAGTCTCACCATGCCAGTCTCTGCGGTGAAGATGATGATCTCGTAGAGCGGCGCCAGCTGCTGGAACAGGTAGTCGATGCCGGGTCGTTTCTTGAAGCGCCACCCGGTTGCCAGCTGAAACCAAGCAAATGTTGTGATTCCTTTGGGCGTCACGTCCAATCAAGTGAAAAATTGCAAGAGGAACGGACAAAACCAAAGTGTCGCCGGCATTCTCAGTGTTTTAATATGCGCAGAGACCCTTTGTGCTTAAAGTATGCTAACGCTGCCACTTTGATGCTAATTGTTAGCTCTTTTTGAGTTGACTTTGAAATAACGCTTGTTCTCGGTTTATTTTTTAGAATCAATTGAAATAAACCGCTTTTTCCCAAAAATGATTTGCTTATTGTGAAGCAAGTGGACGACAACGCAAGTCGAGGCAAACGACGGCAGATTGATGGCTCGTATCTGGAAAAATTCCCAAGTGGAGGTCACGCGTAGCTCAAGGCAGTGCTGCACTGAAGGAAGCTAACCAGCTAAGTAGCACCGCGAACATCAGCTCAATTTCAAAGTGTGGAAGAGAAGAAGAAATGTTGAAAATTCAATGATTGATTTGCTTTGTACCAAATATTCTTCCTGTTGAAAACAGACTGCAGGCAATGAATAAAAAATAAATAAATAATAATTTTTTTTTTTTTTTTTTTATCATCACAAGTTGATACCGGAACCTAAATAAGCCCGCGTGTGCGCACGCGACCGGAGCAGCGAGGAACCACAGGCCAACGTTTGCGTGCCGACGTACCGACCACTCGGGATGCAGCAGCACGTCCGTGAGCTCCAGCACGAGCGTGTACGGCGGTTGGTAGTACGGCTCCTTGACCGGGTCCGGCAGCAATTTGGGGCTGGTGGGCTCGATGATCATCTGGCGACACCGAGCACAAGGCCTGAGGATCTCGCCGGCCGTTCAGTCCGGCTCGGGCACCTGCGGCCCCCCCCCACCTCACCTGTCTGTAGTCCTGGAAGTACTTGGCGGTTCTCTTCAGCTGCTGGACCACCGGCGGTTCTGAAAGAGACAACGTCCGGCCGTCAACCCGCCCGAGACGACAGCGGCGGCTTCTTTGGCACGAAACGCACGACGCGTGTCAGAAAAGTTCCAGGACTGCCGTCACAAACGGACACTTTTCGCGAATCGCATCGGGTAAAATGGCCGACGACCAGACCGTGCCTCGGCGCACCCGAGTGGGAAAAATTCCTATGAATCCACAAGGTTTTCATTTTGGGATTTTTTTTATGAGTTTTGCCAATCCTGGGGTTTGGAAAGGGTTTTTGTTTGGAGTCAGGATCGCATCCAATTGTTTGCCAACCTGACGACGGCTGCATTTGCACGGCCTGCGACGGCCGTCAGTGGCCACGCGTCGCCGCTGATGAGCGCTCGCCGGCTCGCTGTCTGCTCGCGGCGTGTCCAGCTGCCGCCGCGCTAATGACGAATGCTAATTAAGACGCGCGGCCGGCGTCGCCACAATAGCGACACGCCACACGTGCGCGCTCCCTCGGCGCACCGGGACGCGCGCGCCGATGCTCCCCGGGGGCCGCCGCGGCGTGCTCAAGCGGGGAGCGGCCATCTGCCGCAACTCGCCATGACGACACTCGCAACACAAAATCAATACGAGGGCTGAAGAACATCATTTGCAATTTACATATCTTTGGAAAAATGTACACATCGTTTCAAACGTTCAACAAATGAACATGAACGAACTAACGGTTATTAAAGTTTGGGAAATCTCGATGACGTCGCTTCTGCGTGACACTTTCAAACGTCCTCGCTCCGTTGATATCAAAATAAACGGACTTCAAATCACATTTGAAATCATCCCGACATTTTGCTGTAATTATAGTTTGAGTTTGTTTTATAAACATAAAATGTAGTTTCAGTTAATTTTGGTTTTTTTAAAGCATTTTGCTTTTGATTTTATTTCGTTAACAAAAAAGTTTTTGGGAATTTTAGTTATTTCGTTCGTTTTAGCAAACTAAAATAACCTTGCTAACTAACTAACTTTTGTCAGTGATGATTAATCGAACGTGTTAAAAAGTGACTTATGCTGGTCACTTTGCTTGCGAACACACCGTGCAGTCACTTCCTGTAAAACCTTGTCAACACTTCTTTTTTTTTTGCCCGCTGGAAAAAAGACTAAACAAACTACGCAGGGAAAAAATGTGACGTGAATTAACTTAATTGAATAAAAAATGCAATATCGCGTGGCAGTTGAGCCGTTTTTAAAACAGGCCCATGTGTGCAGCCCATGGGGGGGGGGGGGGGGCAGAAGGGGCATTTGGACACCCAAAGACGGAGACAAGCAGCAAAGGAAGGAAAGAGGAATAAAAGCAGGAGGAAATTGACGGCTGAAATTAATCTGATGTCTTTTATTGAGCGTAGAAAATGAAACGCAAAAATGACGGCCATTTGCGTCGTGGCCGTGTGCCGCCATCACGCACGCGGGAGGAAACGTCCGCTCGCGCGCGTCAACGCTTTTATTGCAAATGTTTCACAAAATGACATTTACGTAAACGCAGTCAGTTATGTGGAAGGAGCGCACGAGGAGGCGGATGTTTATCAGCAGTCATCTGTTGCTGACTCCTCCTCCTTTTTTTTGTCCATGGTTTGGTATGCACGTGGCCAACAAACAAACGCCCCCCCCCGCGTGCACGTGCGCGTTGTGTTTATGTTGCCCACATCAGCAAGTGAAATCACACGGCAGGAATGTTCTGGAGCTTTAAGAGAGAACAACAACTACACACGCACACACAATCACAGTACACGCAAACATTCACACGACATGCACACACATTACACACACACACACACACACACACACACAGACCACAAGTATGCGCGCGCACGCACGCACACGCACTTTCCAATGAATGAAAACATTTCAAGATGCACTGTAAACGCCGACGCAACATCCAAGTTTGACGTCTCCATCAGATACACACACGCACACAAACGCACATTTCAAGCTTGCGTAAGTAAACACACCGGCCAAAAGTCATTCCGATGTCTACGCAACACGCGAGTCTCCAATATAAATATAAGAATATAAATGAATATCGTCTCTCAATGTCGGGTATCGGCCTCAATGTTATGAACGAGTGTTTCCCGCGAGATCCGTTTCTCAGACGCTAAGAAGCTCATTTCGTTGTCGCTTTTAAGCGCTTGTTAACATTCGGGTCAGACTTAATAATGACATCAACACGATTTGTAGCTTTCGGTGACATGGAGTCCAGCTGAGCGCTGATCTTGGACCGTTCATTTTTTGGGCCAAAACAAAAAAACAAAAAAAACAAATCACTTCCGTCTCGATTGAGCTGGAGAACATTCTGGTCCATCCACTCATTGATTTGATGAATACGCGTACTCAATGAATGCAAGTCATGACACCTAAAGTGTGATAAGAAGGGGCAGCGTGTCGATAATAAATACAAGGGGTCCAAGAACGGAGCCTTGTGGAACCCCGCATTTGATCTTTGTTTGCTCATGACTTCCAATTGAGACAATTGGCATTTGAAGCAATGTTGCGAGTCTCAGCTCACTCTCGCAATCAAGTGTCAACTGGTACGAAAAGCCTTCTTCACATGTCAAAGCACGTTTTCGTCGGTGTTGCAATTTAAAGGTGTACCGAGAGAGTTCAACTGTAACGAGAGCACATTTTTCTTGCTCTTAACGGTTCTCCGTAAACAAAAATCGGCCCAAAACTTTCTTGCCGGTGGATTGAAGAGACGACGTGCTATGCGGCGTTCAAGGAATCTCACACTGAGGAGCTTCGGCTGCAGCGTCGTCACGCGCTAAAAGGACAGAAGGAGGCGTTCGCAGCACTCACCTTTGTCAAACTCATCGGGAATCTGCGAGACAAGCAAAAACAGACAACTATTAGAAAAACACGTGCACGCGGCAAACAAAAGTGTCAAGTGTGAGCAGCGGTGCTTTTGATTGGGAGCAAAATGGGAAGCAAGTTGAGGGCGCAAGAAGAGCGACACCTGCTGGCTAAAGGCCGACAAGGATGAACGACGACGACGCTTGACTTTCGATGATTTCTCGCTGGATTGTGCCGCGTCCATTTCTGCACACGGACTCAAGTTCGCAATAAGCGAGGCAGGAAGAACGAGAGGTTTTGATGCAGCTTCTGACCTGAAGGGGTCCCTTAACGCAATGGTGGTTATTGCAAAAACGGCCAGCAGGAGGCAGCAGAGTTTAAGAGATCAACCAGGGCCATGTGGCAAAGAATGATGAAACTTAGCTCTATTCTAATGCTAATTGCAGCAATCAGTCAAAATCCAGTAAAACAGCTGGGAGCGAAGGGGGTTGCTTCCGTCAAAATGGCTGCCAGTCAATGAGTTCATGTGGAAAATATTCTGTATTTTGTTTTGAAACCAAATAGATGATGTTCAATGGGGGGGGGGGAAAAGCCGTTTTTATTGACCCAAATATTCCAAAAAGGTCATTGTAGTGCACTATCGTTTCAAAACGGTGATACTGCGATATTTTTCTTGGGAGTTCTCATCACGTCAGACTTTAATGTCAGCCCATGAGCCTTGCCTGAACCTAAACAAAACTTTAAAAGGATCTGTGGGAACACTGACAGAAAAAAAAAAAAAAAAGGAGGAGGTGCGAATGAGGCCATTAAAGCGTCGTCGGCACCTCGGCATGAGGCGCGAGCGGGGGAGACGCGTTCCCGCAACCTGGCCCGACCCCCACCCCTCGTTTTCTCCCAGCATGCAAACTTTGCACCCCCAAAGTGTGACGGGCACGCCAGAGTCGCAGCTGCATTTGCATCATGAGCTCGTGGCGCCTCGTTAGCGCATTCGCTCAAACGCTCCTCTGGATTTCGCCGCTCACGCGGCAAACACGTATTTTATGACGACTGCGCTCGGGAGCATGAAAACACAATTTGTGTTTCGATTTGAATGACGGGCGAATATAATGTGTGGCACGCAAAATACAAATTTGGGGGCCATGAAGTCATGTGCACAAATGAGCAATATTTGGGTCATTTGGGAACTTGACATGAACCCAGCGTAAGCCCAGTAGGAGCTAATCATTTACGGTCGTGTCCTGAGGTTAAAATGAACAGTTAAGAAGCGAGTGTGCTTCATACATATTTAATCATTTCAAAACAAATGTTGCCAACAAACTCTTTTCTGCGTTTTTACAGGAATTGTTCCGACTGGATGCGTCTGATGCCAGGGAAAAAATATTCATGAGCGAGAACCGTTGGTCACAAAAGTCCCTTCAAACAATCGCGTGCATTGTTGGCCTCTCAAGTTGGAGGAGGAGGAGGAGGAGGAGGTGAAGTGAGGAGAAGTGTGCCTGCACTTTGAAGTGAGGCGCAGGAAACAATCAAGAACTCCACACAAGAGTGCGAGAAACATCCCGCAGCATGACACGTGCGCAACGTTGCCCTCTGCAGGACAAACAGCGGCAGACATCAACCTGGAGCCAAAGGCACAATTCATTCATTTGTATTTTTTTTATTTCGTTTTTTAAGTCGTGGCTCTCATTCGTGCGATGCTGTCACAATTTGGACCTTGACGCAGAGCAGAAAATGGAGGCAAGCATTTTCGCCTGTAAAATCTTTATTCGCCACGTTGTTATGAACGGAAATGTGAATTGTTTCGTTGTAAATAGTATATTGCATATTTTGAAAAAAAACTCTACAGTATATAAAACTTTTTGGGGGGCCAGATGTAATTTTTCTCATAAGCCGCGGGCCACAAATGGGCCCCCGGGCCATGGTTTTGGGACCCGACTTGTGGAAGGACCAAAGACGATTTGCGAGTATTTAGCGTTGCGGGTTCGGCCACAAAAGGAGCAGACGTGACGTGCCAAGGCGCCGCAGCCCATTCAGTCACGGGGACACCTGGCATGTTGACGGCCGGCGCCACAAGTGTGGCGGCGCGGACGCGCGACCTGTGCCGCCGCAAGCAGACGCGTGACCTGTGCCGCCGCGAGCAGACGCTCCTCGCGCAACTGTGATAAGTGTGCTCGTTGGCGCCCCCGCAGGAAGTTCACCGCACTAACGACGGTCGTCACCATCGCACGTCTGCGGCCACCAAATGTCTCTTCTAAAGTCGGGCGGCATTTGAACAAATTACAACATTGTTGTTACACTTTCAAGTCAATATTTCCAATGTTGGAGTTTTGGCTGCATGTAAACATAATAATCAGGTTTCCATCCAATTGTTTCAAAATAAGTTCAGCGTATTTACTGAAAATGCGCAAAACGGACACGCGACTTCTGCCGTTTCCATCTGTTGTTCCGTTGCGAATATTGAGAGGGGACTCCGGCGCTGTAGGTGGCGCTATACACCAAAGAGATGTGATCCAGCAGCAAAAGACCAGGAAGCAACTGCGCCGTGCGATGACGTCGTACGAGTTTGCTTTTGTACTTTTCGATAAACCGCAGCGCTTCTTCGCCGTTTTCCATCTTGCGTTAATATTCGCTTCTTTAATGAATTCCAAAAAGATTTCCGTTTCGTCGTCCCCCCAAACGTACCTTACTTTATTGTCCGACATTGCTTTTGGGACCGCAAGCGTACGTGTGACATGTCTCCGGTCTTGTCAGCGATTATTGGCAAAACCAATCGGCAAAATTCCCATTTTCCTTTTTTCAATACGCTTCAAAAAGTGTAAGAACTCTTTTTGCGAATTTCTAGTGTTGCCATTCCGTTTTATTTTTGCTTTTCTTCAAAATTTGAATAAAAATGGGCGGATGGAAACCCAACTGATGATATCATTGACAAAGACACTACAGTCAATATATTTAAAAAAAATCATCATTTCTGTTCAAGGTCCAGACAGAACATTTGAGAGCAAAACAAAAGTGCTTGACAGCATCTTTGAAGCCGACGTGCAGTTTGCAGTCTTCTTTTTGGGTTCTTTTGCATGGTTTGTATTATTTACGGGAAACATGACAAGAATCAATAAAGCCTTTTATGTTTGTTTTGGGAGGAACACAGATGCTTTTTTCCTCCTCTTTTATGTCGTTTGTTTCCCAGAAAGAAAGTCAATTTCACCAAAATAAAGCTTTGTTTACAGAAAGTGCCTTTTTTATATAGTTACGAGAACAAAACCCTATTAAAAAAAATAATAATTTAAGTCTTAAGATGACAATTAATTGGTATTGTCTGAAATTTTTTTTTAAAGTACCGTTTGCTCCCCAAAGTAAAAAGTTGGAAACAACAAAACAAAAAAAAAACGTATTTTCTTTAAAACAGGAATTTGTTGTTTTCATTTCATTTAACCAAGTCGGTCCCGTTGAGATTTAAAACCTCTGCTACAATAATAAAATAGCTTTTTTGGGCTAGTAAAGTTTATATAATAATTAAGAGGTACTGCTTGAAATAAAATGTATTTTTCTTTTTTTTTAAGAAAAGTCCTGTTTGTTTCCCAAAGTAAAAAGTTGTAACATTATGAGAACAAAGTTGTTGTTTTTTTTTTTTAATAGAAGAATTTGAGGGTGAAAAAGTCATGATGAGAAGAAAGCGCTTCAATTGTGCCAAGCACAACATGTTGTTTGAACCTTTGAGCAAAATATTGCCGTTTGCAGGCCGCGCGTTTGGGAAGCGCAATCGTCATAAAACGTTTGTCACAAGTGGCGGCTTCAAAGCCGAGCAGGAAGCGTCCCGACAAAAGGCCGCGTGTGCCGTAGTGGGTGTGAGAAGTGTGCCCTTTGAAGCCAAGTGCCGCGAGTGGGCCCGTCGCCCTCCTTGGCCTCTTTGATGCTGCCCAGACAGACGCGTCGTGCAGAAATTGTCGCCTCGGGCATCAAACCAAAGCGCTCGTGTCGCACGTACGCGTCGACGCACGCGTTGAACAAAAGGCGAGAGAAGTGTGCTGCGTTGGGGTTGTCGCTTGAAAGGAGACGCGTTTCAACGACGCGCGCCAACTGCGCAAAAAAGTGTGTCCGCTTATGAGATCGCGCTCGCTCTAAAGAGATCATGTTTTTTTTCCCAGGGCCAATACCGTCACTGATTATTAGTAAAGTCAAAGTTAACCGATATTTGGATATTGTGACATTTATTTTCCGTTAGTGAAAAAATATTGGTGTCCAATTTTTTTTAACACAAATTCACATTTTGAAATGTGTTGAAAAGACATAAAGTATAATGCTTGTCATCCAAATGTGCATCATCCTCACTAAGGCCTGTTGAAGGATTCACTTGTTGGCCTTTTTCGTTTTTCACACGTGCACGTGCACGCGCACGCGTATTGTGGGAGGGCTTGATTTCAGAAGCTTTGCTTCTCATTTTGGTGTTTATTTTGGCACTTCTTCAATTGGACAAAATATATTATTCAACTTGGACCACTTGTGTGTGAGTGTGTGTTTTTTGTCTTTGCTACATTGTGGGGCCCATACAGTCGTGTTTTTCCAGGTTTAACTACCATTGTGGGGACCGACTTGAAATTGTGGGGACATTTTTTTGGTCCCCACAAGTTCAGAGCTCTTTTTGGAGGGTCAAGGCTTGGTTTTAGAGTTTAGGTTTGAATTGGGTGATGGTTGAGGTTCGGGTCAGGATTGGGGGTAGGAAATGCATCATGTCAATGAGATGTCCCCACGATGACACAAAGACAAGTGTGTGTGTGCGTGCGCGTAACCCACCAGATGTCCTTGTTCGTCCACGGAATTGGTCCCTGAAAATGAAGAAGAAAAAGTAAACAAGCACGTCCTTTTTCTCCAAGCATGAAGTCGATGAACGCATTCCAAGTAATCTTCATCACCTCATTTCAATTTTTGAAGAAATATCCATGACAATATTCAGCATAAAAAAATGTTGGTTGGAAATTGTGATGAAAATTTTGCCCAACGCTAGAGATGCAATCATTCTTCAATTAAACAATAATTATTTTCAATTCTTCAAATTGTCCAACTGATGCGATTTCAGCCTCTCAACAGTAAATATTGGTCCATTTCTGTTGTCCTCCATGAAAGCAGACAAATTAGCTTTTGTGCGTCTGCTTTGGATGAAAGATCAACATTTTTTGCTGATCTTCTGACGGATGTTTACGGACCAGACCAATGCAAGAATTTATGCTTGTGCTTTTCCCGGACTGTCAAATTGAAATAACGGCATTTTGTTTCTTAAACAAAAGGATAGAAATGAAAACACGTTTTTCGAATCCAATTCATTGATTAATCAAAACAATACTGATTGCTAATTAAAGTAATAGTGAGTATATTATTATTATTATTATATAGTGAATATATTTGAGACGGGCTCACACTCGAAAGCTTTCCCCTCATTTCCCAGACGCATTCCTGCCCGTCTTCATACTTCCAGGAGGAAAAAGGTTGAATCCACGCAGCATCGGCGCGTTCGTCACGAGGACGCCGACGGCCACATTTTCCTTCGCCAACCCAAAAGGAGCCGAAAAGAGCAGCTGGCAGCGGCCATCGGGGTCGACCTTCCCCGTCATCGCATCTTGAAAATTCCTCACGGTGATTTCCTCTCCCGGGAAAAAAAAAGGCCCGACAACGCGGCGCGCCGCCGCCTCCGGCTTTGTGAAAAGACGGCGGCCGGCAGTTCCGATGGAAAAGGTTGGAAAGCGACAAACAAATGAACGTCGTCGCAACTCGCCGCTTTCACCATCCAAAGTCTCAATGCCGTTCAACTTTGCATGACAAGCTCCGCCCACAAGCCACAATGGCTGGGCGGGGGGCAGGAAGCCAATCATGTGCCGGCCTCGCTCACTGGAGCACGGTCCAAGTCAAGCGCATCACTTTTTCCTTTGTTTTCTCAAGAAACGCAAAAAGAAGAATTTCCCCGCGTGATGCATTACAAGCACTCCATTTCCCTGGATGGTTCCCTCCTCCAACACAGATGATTCCAATGATCAGCTCATCAGCGAGCTCTGCAGGAGCCTGATAACGATCCTGATCATTGGATTCAGGCGTGTTGGCGGAACAATGCAGGACTGCGGCCCTCGAGGACCGGAATGTAAAAGACCAACAGTACGACTTTGTGAAGCAAGGCAACGTGCAGCCGACCGAAATGTGGACAAGCCGAAAATGGCGTCCACTTGACAGAACGAAGGGCGTAACTGCGCATCTTTTGGCGTCTTGCACACGCGCACGTTGACGGACGCTCACCGAATACGTAGACGACGCTGACGGCGCCGCCCAGGCCCATCAGGCCCGCCAGCCTCAGCACCATCTTCTTGGCGTAGGCCGTGTTCTCCTTCTGCTTCTTGTCGCCCGTCGCCTGCTCTCCGCCGCCGCTCGCAGCTTCGCCGCCCTCTGCTGGAGGAGGCTGGCCCTGCATCACAACGCATCACATGTCACACTGGACACGTCATCTTGACTGCTCCGCAATGGCTTGAAGTCGAATCACAGGCGCTCGCACGTTTTGGCACGAACAAAATGGACATGTCGCTGAAATCAACAACAGGAAGTTGGTCGGCCCGGCAAACTGTCAGCGGTGCCTCCGACGTGCGGAAATATTTGACTCAAAATGATAGCATGCCGATCCTCAAATAGTGGAACCTTGAGTTCCAATTGATTTTGCTCCGCGATTGCATTCTCAATGCGAGGTATGTTTCCCATTGAAACAAACAGGAAGGCCAATTCATTTGACCTTATTTCGATCATTGTATGGTAACCAATAAAATTTCTATGCAATATAGAAATTAGAGGTACAACGATTAATCGGCAACTAATCAATTATCAAATAAATTGATCATTATTTGTTTCGAGGCCTTGTTCAATTGCATCTATACTTTGACTGCACTACTTTTCAACAATATGTCGACACTTTTTCAACTTGAAAATCAATTGATTATTATTTCAGAATAAACGCTCATTTTAAAAACGCCCAAGACTTTAAAATGGACCAGGGTTCACCTGGATGAGTCTCTTCCTATCTAGTTTAATGAGACTTGCCCTGAATCCAAAACACATCCAGACAATGAACGCCTTTCGGACGCACCAGCTCGTCTCCGTTTTATTTTATTTTATTTTTCACTTTCTCTTACCCTGACTTACTTCTTGTTTGACTAAATGAAGCCTTGCCGACGCATTCGCATGCTGATGGTGGGCTGACTAATCGCTTGAGTCAGTGCTTGATGAGAGACGCAGCAGATTTGAAAAGCTAATCGCTGATGGTGATGTTAATTTAATCATGGCAGTCGAAAATCACGATCACGGTTGAATTGTGATGAATTGCACAGTTCTAGTTTACTACAACTCATTACCAAAAACAAGTGAGCATTCAAAGGAAGAAGGAAGAGGGCTATTGAAATCCGAAGGGGTGGAAAAGTGGGAGAACACGAGGCTCTGCTCCGAGTCCTGACCTTCATGCCAATCCAATTTCAGTGCTAACACAACACATGCAAGGTTCAACACATGATGTTTGAACTCACCTGCGGTGTAAGTGAGAGCTGAAGATCCTTCTTTTTTTTTTTTGTTACATACACACGTGTCCACGAAATGTGACCTCTGCATTTGACCCATGTGGGTGGCCACGCAGTTAATGTTAGCCACTGGAGCAGTTGGGAGGTTTTGGTGTCTTGCTGAAGGGCACTGCAGCCGTGTGGCCGGAAAGAAGCAGGTTCCACCAGGTGGTGGCTGACGATCTCGTCTACTTAGCCATGCCATTTTGCAGGGATCATCCATGCAACAGCCATGATTGAAAAGGTGCACACACGCATGCTTATATAACTTTATGTCAATTGTCATCACAAGCACACACATAACAACATCGAAAAGAAAGGAAACTGCTGTGTTTGTTCAGGTTCTACCTCTAAAAACACTTTGAATCGCAGCTGGTGACAGTGCTAGCATGCTAGCAGAAGCTAACACCCCATCGAAAGTTCATAGAAACGTTGTAGGACACACGCAACGGCTTAACAACTCATACTTTTTTCGTCCACGTACCTTACTTTATCATCTCGGAAAGAAAGAAAAAATAATTTAACGTAATATAAGCTAACGAAAGGTTGGACATGCCAGTGGAAATGCTTGTTTCATGCACCTGGACGTCCCGATAAGCACCTTGGCGTTTAAGTTCAGCCGCATTCACTCGTTCCCCACCAAGCCGACGTTGACTGTCTGAGCAAATGGAGCGCACCCAATCCGGCGCCTCACCTGACTCTGCTGTTGGAGCCGCTCCTGAAGAATCGCCTGCGCCAGACCGCCCGTCGCACCGTCGTGGCCGGCCGGCGGTTTGTCCGTGGACAGTATGCGTACGACGTCCATCGCGGCGTGCGCGCCGCTGCGAAGCCTGAGAAGGCCCCGGCTCGCTCGTACACACATGGGGAACACACACGCTGCCGACATCTTGGATGACGGTTACCGGCGAGCGCCTTCTTCCTTCCACTCCGCCGAGCAAAACGACAAAACCACCCGATTGGTTGCAGCTTGTGACTGACAGGGGTGACAACCTCTTAGCGAGGGCGGGGGCCTCTGGGAAACGAGGAAATGGGCGTGCTCTGTCTGTATTGGCCAATCAGAAGCAAAAAGGAGTGTGTCCTTCGATTGCGACGCAATTCTGCCATATTGGTTGAGGGCAAAATCCCAAAAGTTATTACAAAAACACCTCAAATGTGTCCTGCAAAGGTTAAATAAACACATGTCGCTTAACTTTGCACAATTACAATTAAATTCATACTAAATTACAGCAACACATTGATATGTCTGTCAAGCGTCAGTTAATATCACAGGACTTTATTCCCTCCTTGTTTGACAGTCTGATTGAATTTGTATCGAATACAAACAACAGAAATGATCCTCTTGAAACCAGAAAATTAGTGACAACAACACATGACTGACTGCTCGCTGTGTCGTTCTTCCGGTTATGACGTATTTTGCGTGCACGTAATAAATCTCACAAATGTCAGCAGTGGGTGACTCTTAGTTTGAACGAACAATAAAATAAAACGTTAACGTATATATATATTTTTAAACATAATTGCCGAGATAGAGAGAGAGAGCGCGAGAGAGAGAGAGGGAGAGAGAGAGAGAGAGAGAGAGCGAGAGAGAGAGAGAGAATTGTGTCCAGCATCATCAGCATTCACCACCATCCTCATCATCATCATCCGTGTTGTTGTGAGAGCGGATCGTACGTCGCCTTTTACCAGCAAGTGGCTTGTTTTCAGGTAAAAAAAACCGAAACCTTTTTTAATGTAGTATGTTTCCTTAAATGAACTGCGATTGCTGATGTGGCGTGCTCGTGCGCGCGCTCACGACGATGAAGCGGAACACAAAAGCGTTGTCAAATAAATACAAAATAAAAACATCGTTCATTTGGCTTCTCGAAGCATCTTGTAAAAACAATATTTGATATGATCATATGTCCTCGTGATGGCGCGTGCGTGCGTGCGTGCGTGCGCTTTTGCTGCGCACGTTGGCCTTCAAAGCGTCTCGCTTACAAATGTTGTTTCGTTCGCCAACACGATCCTAAACTGTTTACAAATGAGAAGTAAGCCTACAAAGTCAGACGTGTGTTTGTTGTTTATTTGTAGCGACGTTTTGTGTGGATGTAAAATGGAGGCTGAGATATGGAGGGGGGAGGGGGAGGAGGGGGGGGGGGGAGGAGGAGGACGCCATGGCCTCCTTGCTTGTGGTCCACACATTTACACGATGTAGTCAGTGGACGTACACGAGCCTATATGCATATTCAAATACGGAAATAGCATAATATGCATGTGGACTGGACCCTGTTCCAATGAAGTGTTAAACATTTGTGAATTATATGTATTATTATTATTATTATTATATATAATATTTAATTGAATACACTACAGCACGTGACAATGAAATGAGTGGTCAATCCAACTGCATTTTTTTTGTCACCGCTGTTACAAAAACACAATATTGTGCTTTTTTTCCCCATTATTGTGAGTTTTTTTGTTTGTTTGTTTTTTTACAACATTGTGAGCTTTTTATGCGGACACGTTGCGTTTCATCTTACTGATCAAATTTGAACAAACTCGCTCTACTCAAATGTGCTGTTTTACAGGCAAAATTGCTACTGTGGTTCCGACGTGATTGGATCTTCTACTCACAAATGTTTGTAGAAAAGGAAAGCGCACTAAAAAAATGTTATCTAAAAAATGATAAACAATTGTTCATTCATTAAGTGTTATTTCCTCTTCTTTTCGGACGCGCTTCTCCTCATGAGGGTCGCGGGCGTGCTGGAGCCGATCCGGTGAGATATCCAAATCGCAAAATATTGGACAAATCAAGCTCGACTATCGTGTCTGGGAGTGCGTTCTCTGTTGAAGCCTGGCAAAGTTCCCTCATTGGCTGCTGGATGTTGAAGTTCGACATCTCAGCCAATCGAGTTTATTCCTCCGGATGTCGTGCGCTGCTTAAACACTAACAACAAATGTTCTTTTGAGTGCTCGTCAACGGCGGCATCATCGCGTGCGCTTTGAGATTGTATTTGAAGGCACAAGAAGGACGCCGGAAGTTCCGTTGTCGGCGGATGGACGTTTGCGTTGGGAAGGGGGAGGGGCTGCCGGTTGGATTTCACGCTGGTGTCCATTTTGCTAAGTGCATGAGGAGCTGTGACGGACAAAGACGTGTTTGCGGAAGCTTTTAGCGAGCAAAGCTTTCGGCCGCTGTTGATGTTCGCAGTCCAAAGCTGCAGCCTCGTGAGCTTTGGTGTTCTTTCTGCTTGCAACAGTAACTGAATGCAAAATGAAACACGACTGAGCAATTCTTCTATTTTTGTCTCGACATGGCGGCCAGAACCGGCCCGACAATTCATTTTCTATGCTGTGCCAAAGCAAATCAAGTCTCTCTTACGGGGTTTGTTATTTGAAAATCTGTACCAAAATTGCATTCCCCCCCGCTACTTATTAACAAGCAGTTATTTTCACCAAACCTTCTCTGAAATTAAATTAAACAATATAATGTGATTGGGACGTCACTTTGCACGGGTAAGTTGCAGTCCAGTCAGAATACAGGAAGTGCACGAGAATGAATGTGCAAGATGTGATTGAAAACGTGCACAGTGACTTTCTCAACACACTTGAGTTGTAAACGAAAACCTTTGCTTGCCACTCGGCGCAGGCAGAGATGACAAACCCAGAACGCGAAAACCCTGCCACGGTTCGGCTTTAGGCTCAGGTGCTGCGACTTGCCAGTTTACCTGCTGGGCTAAGACGTGGCCCACGGTGACGAGGAGTAAAAGGCCTGTGATGCAAGCGCTGACTTTGGTGTGCACGACAGGCCCGACGCAGCGATGACCAAAGAGGAGAACCTGGAGATGCAGGAGAAGGAGAGGCACGACCGCGAGGAGCAGGACGAAGGCAGGGTGCAAAGAGAGGAGGACGAGGAGCTGATGGAGGAAGAGGAGGAGGAGGAGGAGGGCGATGAAGAAGACGAGGAGAGAGCAGACGACGAGGACGAGCCGGCCGAGGAGCGCGAGGACGAGGAGGAGCGGGAGGAGGGAGGAGAACGCCAGCAGCCGCCGGCGCCGCCGCTCGAGGAGTCGGCGGCCAGAGACGGCGACGGCGCACCCGACGAGAGCGAGCCACTGTCTGTGTCCGCGCTCCAGAGTCCGGTCCACGAGAGCCGACGTCGGGCCATGGTGCACCCCTCTGCGCAGGCGCCCCTCCCAAAAGACTACGGTACGCCAAACAGTCTTCGGAAGCGCGCGCACATTTTGCGGCGGCGCGGCGTGCCAAGTGCGTCATCGCATGGTCTCGCGCGTCTTTGTTGCTCTTCACAACATTGACTTTGCGTGTGTCGGGTTTGCAGCCTTCACCTTCTTCGACCCCAACGATCCGGCCTGTTTGGAGATCCTCACGGACCCCCGGACCACCGTCCCGGAGCTGTTCGCCATCGTGCGTCAGTGGGTTCCGCAGGTGCAGCACAAGATCGACGTCATCGGCAACGAGGTGAGAACGCCGCCGTCGCCGCCGCCTGCCCGCGCGCTCAGTGCCGCCGTTCGTTCGGATCGAGCCGCAGCCGCGTAGCAGGGAGGCCATGAAGCGCCGCACTCCACCAGATGACCCAGTTGAAAAGCCGGCATGGCCTGCAAAAGCAGCAGAGCGGAGAGATTGGAATCGAGCGAGGCGCCGTCGTGACTCGGCGCGGAGCAGACAGACAGTCAGAAAAAATACGACCACGCAGATCGTTTTAAAAAGATGCCAAATTACGACCAAGTGTTACGTATTTTAGTTTAGCGACCTCTAATGGCCATGTTAATCCATCCATCCATCCATTTTCTGTACCGCTTGTCCTCACAAGGGTCACGGGGTTGCTGGAGCCTATCCCAGCTGGCTTCGGGCAGTAGGCGGGGTACACCCTGAACTGGTTGCCAGCCAATCGCAGGGCACACAGAGACGAACAACCACACTCACAATCGCACCTATGGACAATTTGGAGTGTCCAATTCACCTGCCATGCATGTTTTTGGAATGTGGGAGGAAACCGGAGTACCCGGAGAAAACCCACGCAAGCACGGGGAGAACATGCAAACTCCACCCAGGAAGGCCGAAGCCCGGACTTGATCTCACAACCTTTTGCACTGGGAGGCGGACGTGCTAACCAGTCAGCCACCGTGTCGCCGGCCATGTTAAATAGCGCGCAAATACAAAAGTGAGACTCGAACCCGGACTCGAACCCCTCAGCGTTTATCTGACTGAGGTATTTGTCCAGTGATTGTTTTAGTGTTGACTCCATGTTTTGTAACGGTCTACGTGTACAATCTCACGGTGCCTTTTGCTAACCTCAACAATTAGCGTCCCGCGTAAAGACGTCACGTCTACTGTACGACATCACTGAAAGCATAACGCTAACCTCAACCGTTAGCCCGTGACGGCAAATTGACATGCATGCCAACACTAAAAATGAACACTAAGATCATGACTGGACTGTTAGCGCACAATCCGGGTGCGAGTCTCAGCTTTTTCGCTATTTAACCGATGGCCGACAGAGCTCGCTAAACTTCAATACGTAACACTTGGCCGCATTTTGCTGCATGGCAAACCAATATGGCCGCGTGGGGCGGATGCCACGGACGTCCGACTTCCGGCTTTCACACATCAGCGCCGCTTCTGGCCACCGCTGGCCGCGTTTTAACATTGGCATGCCCACCCCTGCGCCCCCCAACCGCGCATCGGCGGGAGCGCGCGGGGGGGCCTCAGCTCTCTGAAATGCTTCGGACAACTAGAGACACGACGCACGACACACTCGCACCCGTCGACGGGAAGGCGCAACCGAGAGGCACAAGGGCGCAAGCGCAAGAATTGGGACGCGGCCCACACGTTGCAAACAGGAAACGGAAACAGCGCTGATGTGTGAAGCCCGGAAGTCAGAAGTCCCGCCTCCTCCGGGAAATATTCCCCATTGTTGGAGGACTTGTTGAGCAGACAAAGAATACGACTCGAGAATAAACAAACTGATTTTGTCCACATCCGAGCGTGTGCTTTTCATACAGAACATTTGAACCTTGTACCTCACAGGCACAATCAAAGCAGCCTGTCAACTGTCACCAGCAGCTTTGCTAAAATGACGGACCCATTTCCGGTTCATAGTCTTATAATCCTCAAAGTCTGGAGACTTTTGAAAGGTCTCGTCTCCGAATCGAAGGCCTTTTTACTTGGCCTTGCCTCGACCCCGGACAGGGCGGACTCGAGACCGGGTCAATACAACTGATCAGAATCGGCTTAGATTTAATGTCTTGTTTCATTGTACTATTTCAAAAACAACATAGCAGAATTTGTTTTCATTGCAAACATAATGGGGGGGGGGTGGTGGGTAGGTACTGGTCGTTTTTTGGGGGCGGGGTGTATTTTTCCTTGATGTATACACTCTTGGTCTCATCTGGATCTCGACCTCTGAACGATTTCTGGAGTGACACAGGATGAGCAGGTCATCACCTCCTTTTGATGTTTAGTTCATTGGTACAGCCCCCCCCCCCCCCCCCCCCCCCAAAAAAACTTCAAGACTGACTCCTCCTCACCATGTATGCAAGCCGCACCATTAAAGTGTGTCTGTGTGTGCGTACGTCAGATTCTGAAACGCGGCTGCCACGTGAACGACCGCGACGGTTTGACGGACATGACCCTCCTCCACTACAGTTGCAAGGCGGGCGCGCACGGCGTTGGTGAGACCTTCCCTCCGGTTCTGACGTCACGCGGCGGTTCTGTGGTTGTTAGCTTGCCGTTTTTTGCTGCGCTGCAGGCGACCCGGCTGCGGCGCTGCGTCTGACCAGCCGGCTGATTTCTCTCGGCGCCGACGTGAGCTTGAGGAGCCGCTGGACCAACATGAACGCTCTGCACTACGCCGCCTACTTTGATGTTCCGGAACTGGTCCGAGTCCTGCTGAAGGCCGCCAAACCCAGAGGTAGACCCGCAACCAACGGTCGGGCTGAGCCAGTCGTCACGCAAACTCATTCCCGCTCATTTTTGTGCGGCAGTTCTGAACTCCACATGCAGCGACTTCCACTACGGGACGGCGCTGCACATCGCCGCCTCCAACCTGTGTCTGGGCGCAGTCAAGTGTCTTCTGGAGCACGGCGCCAACCCCAGCGTCCGGGTCAGAACTTGGTTCTTCTTCTCTTGCTTTCGGAAAACGTTGAAAGACATTCAAATGAAAACGCGACATTTTGTCACAAAACAAGCTTCTGACGTTTGCGTCATTTCAGGCAAAAGTCCGGCGGACTCAAACGTCAGAAAGCAAACGAGCTCGCCGCCGCCACGGCGAGTGAAAATTCACGAGTAACCGACACCCCTCCTAAAAAATGTTAGCATTGGCCAAACATGGTGCAAACGACTGCTTGTGGTAACTTTTATAGCGCGTCTAAATGCAGCTCACTTCCAACATTGTTCCTCGGCACCGAGATGCCACAAGACGGCCCGAACGTCGGCGGCGGAGAAACGAAAAAGAATCCATGTGGACATGTGACCTCACTGCCAAAGCACACATTTGCAGGTTCGCTGTCAGCTTGCGTATTCACAAACAAAAGTACCTAAAAGGCAGCATCGAAAATGCTAACATCGCGCGACCTCTGACCAGGAACCAATTGCTGAGGACACGTCGGCACGGGAAAGGAGACAAAAGCGTCCCGCACAATCGCGTTTGTCTGCTGGCACTCAAAAACGAGGCCTTCGGCGGCGCGTTAGTGCTGCCACAGGATGTTACAAAAAAAACACGTAAACATACTCGGAAGAATGGCGGTAGGGAAGCGAAGTGAGCCAGAAAGGAGACATTTGTCTCTGGAAAAAGTGCGACCGTGTTGTTAACATGCAAACGCAAGGGCGGCGTTTTCAAATGTTTTCACGCTGCGACCCCCGTTTCAAAATTCACACCTTTGCAGATGCACTTGAACTCGTTTTCACGTAGACGCGCTCCGAGAAAATGAAAAGCGGCACCCGGTACTAACTAGACTGATAAGACCGGAGCGGACAGAGAGCGAGCTCCCGGTGGAGACAAAAGACAGAAGGAGCAGGCGGGACACAAGAAGATGCAAAAACTCCAGATAACAGGAGACCAATCGTAGTCGGGTCGCAAATCCCAAAATGTCACCAAAAAGCACAGAACCCGACACACTTCTCGTCTCCTCTTTGCAGAATGAGAACGGCCACGTCCCCGGCGAGGTGGTCCCCGACCCGATGGACATGAGCCTGGACAAGGCCGAGGCGGCCATGGTGGCCAAAGAGCTGAAGCAGCTGCTGCTGGACGCCCTCCCGCTGAGCTGCAACCTCCCCAGAGCCACGTTGCCCAACTACGACAACATTCCCGGCAACCTGATGTTGTCCTCGCTGGGCATGAAGCTGGGCGAGCGCGTCCTGCTGGACGACATGAAGGTCAGCGGCGCGTGCGGCGTGCGGACCCCGTGAGAGGACTCCTCTCAGAAATTCCATTCGATCACGAATTGAAAGACTCAAAAGGACCCCCCCAAAATGTGTGTCCCAATTTGGGAACCCTTGCAAGTCATATTGGATCAAAAAAATGCTTTTTGAGGAACACAACAAATCTTTTTGTTGGTCACAGAATAGAATTGAACTCGAAAGTCAAGGTTCCACCATCCTTAAAAAAACGAAATGATCGTTCTTGCTTTTGTCATTTCACTTCTCGACCCAACAAAAAGTCATTAGAACATGTCCAATGAGGTCTGAGCGCCACCACCGGGCTTTTGTCTCAGTCTTGATGGTAGCCTTACTTGGACTCTGATCCTGGACCACTTTGCGTCCAAAAAAAGCATCCGGCATTTTCTTGTCCAAAAAGCATTCTCTCGCTTCGCCTGTCCCGACAAAACGTCATTAGACCGTCTCCAATGATGTCCAAACGCCATCGCCAGGCTTTTGTCTCAATCGCAATGATGGACTCCAGAAGGCCACTGGTTGGTTGTCTTCTCTGGACTCTGATTCTGGACCACTTGCCTCACTCTACAGAACACGCAGAGGATGACTGCTGCCTTCTCACAGAAAGTTGTTCTTGTCTTGCAGACTGGGACGCTCCGATTCTGCGGCACCACAGAGTTCGCCAGCGGGCAGTGGGTCGGCGTGGAGCTGGACGAGCCGGAGGGAAAGAACGACGGCAGCGTCGGCGGCGTCCGCTACTTCGTCTGCCCGCCCAAACTCGGTAACGCGCTGCCGACGCTTCGTCTGCGGGCGGACGATACGGACGCAGGAGGTTTCAGCGTTTTTCTCTCTTCTGGTCTCAAGGGATCTTCGCTCCGGTGTCCAAGATTTCCAGGTCCGCGGAACAGAACGTTTCCTCCGTCACCTCCACCCCCAGGACACCCCGCATGGACCTGGCCTCGCGCCTCGCCGGGAAGACCAAGAAAGAGAAAGAGAAGAAGGAGAAAGGCAAGACAAATATTTGTTATCATTCCAGGCCTGACGTGGGTTCGAGCCAGTTTGGGTTCGGTTCCCACTCAGTGACGGTGTGAATGCGAGCGTCCGTCCTGCGACTGAATGCCGACCAATTTGTAGGGTTTTGCTCAAAGTCAAATGGGATTCGAACTCCGGCTCGCTCATGACCTTCAACAGAGTGAGCGGTTTTGGCTAACGGACGGACGGACGGACGGACGGATGCATCCATTTGAGTTGTGCCCGCCAGGAAGAACATTTGTTCACGTGTGCTGTGTGTCGGCAGGCCTGAAGAAGAAATCGTCAGTGGTCAGTCTGGACCCAGAAGGACTGAACGCCGAGGTTGGAGATCAGGTCTTGGTGGCCGGGCAGAAGACTGGCATCGTGCGCTACTTTGGAAAAACCGACTTTGCTCCAGGTTAGTTTGTTGGCTCGAGGACACCAGAAGTGACGGGAAATCGCAATCTCAAGCATCTGTAAGCGGGTCCGGGTTTCCGTGGCGTTGCTGAAGTCGATTTGACTCCAGCAAGAAGAAATCTCTAAAAGCGCCACTGCTGACTACCGAAACCATTGCACAGATGGTGACGCGGTCTGACCAGAACCCCAAATTCAGCAGTCATACCCGCCACCATCCCGGCTCTCGTGGGACTTGATTCCGATTCTCGATTCCGATTCCGCTTTTCACGTCCGCGCTTTCGATGAAGGACGCTGCTCGCTCGTACCGCACGCGACCTGACAAATTGACATCCCGCAGGCTTGTGGTTCGGCGTGGAGCTGGACCAGCCCACCGGCAAACACGACGGCTCCGTGTTCGGGGTGCGCTACTTCAGCTGCCTGCCTAAATACGGCGTATTTGCCCCGCCCTCCCGGGTCCAGAGGTAAGGTGCCCCCCCCCCCCCCCCCCCGTCTGCTGACGTGACGTCAAGTGTCAGGTTTTTACCATCTTGTTGTTCCTTCAGGATTGGAGGACCGAAAGAGGGCCCGCAGAACGAGCAGAACTCCACGATGAAGAAAGTCCACCAAGTCACCAGTGAGTATCCGCGAAGACGCGACTGTCAGCTGCATCTGGTCTTGAATGCGACGTGATCGGCGTCCTGGCTGTTTTTGCCGCAGTGTCCCAGCCCAAGCGGAACTTCAACACGGTCCGTTCTCCCAAAGATCTGACCTCCGAGAGCTCCATATCAAGGTAAGTCGGTCGCGCCGTCCAGCGCTCGCACCCGGAGCCACTTCAGCCAAGGTGCCACGTTGTGGTTGGTCTGCTTCAGGTTGCTCTTCTGCTGTTGGTTCCCGTGGATGCTGCGGAGCGAGATGCAGTCCTAACCGCGTCCGTTCCCGCGTCCGGCAAATCTTCTAGCTGCCGATGGCCGCCGTCGTCAAACCCGGTGAAGCTTTTGTCCCGTGCTCTCAGCTCGCCGTCCTTCTCCAGTCTTTCCTCGCACTCTCGTGTTCTTCTCGCTTAGCCGTTGGAAATCTTTAGTGCCTTGTTGAAATGTTGATCAGATGTTCTGCGTTCCCGCTAAAAAACGACAACAACCCCGTTGGCCACAAACTCCTCCCATGGTTAGCATCGTCCCTCCTAGCTCACTCTTTCTTCACTAGGCTAACAATTAGCATTAGCATTAGTACCTACTCCTCCATGTTTAGATTTTCCCGCCGCATTCTAGCGTTTGTCGTGTATGTTCGATACGAGACGACATTGATGCTTAGTGTTGTTGCTGTTTGGGTTTTTTTTTTTGGGGGGGGGGGCATTGATGGTCAGTTGACAGCTCCATCGTGGACGCGTCTTTCACAATGTGAAAAGCAAACAAATCTTTTCTAAAAGATCATCATCAAGTTATCGGTTCCCGAATGTGTTGATCTGGAGCAGAACCAGTTCCACTTGACGAGACTTCATTGAAATCTGGTTTATCATCAAAACGTTGATCCAAACTGCTCGGCGAGCCAAAACTTTTCTGCATGTTGACAATTTGAAGCCTTTATTTTGCTGCCTTTCTTTGAAACATGTTTCCACTTGAATATTTATAATAATCCCAACTTTTCCTCAACATCAGCTTCATGTCGACGTCTTTGTTCATCTCAAACAATCAACATGTTTCTGAAGGCCTGACTAACTTTATTCATACGTTACCCGGAGTATTTTCATTCCGCCCCCAAATCATCTCTTTTTCCTTTTTCCTTTTGTTGCGTGATCCTGAAAGAACTTCACCGAGAAGCTGCTTTCCGCTGATCCCGGATCTGCTCGTAATTCAACATATTATGCAGCGCTCGGCTTCCTCTGCTTTGGCCACTAGGTGCCACTAGTGAGTCGCTCGTTAGTCGTTAGTTCAATATGGTTACACGAACAGTATAGAAATAAATATCTGTTATCTTGTCGAATGACCACCAGGCCAGTGATGAAGATTCTTCACTTCAAGTAGACAATTTAGCGTCATTTAGACATTTGTGCATTTGTTTTGAACAAAGTTGTCAGGTTAATAACAACAAGAAAAAGTGTCCTGTAAACGTAAAGTGTTGTCATTATTATTCAAAAGTGCAAATGACCTGAAAAACAGTTTGGTCCCACGAAGCTAAAAACAAGTGCAACAACAACGTAAGTGTTGTTTGATAACGTCACCAAAAAGTGTTCTTTTGTTCTTTCTATCGTGTGTGTGCGTGTGCGCGCGCACGTGCGTGTGCGCGTTCCTTGCGTTCACTGCATGCTGTGTACTATAATCTGTGTATTTTCTCATCCTCTCATGTTGTCATCAGCATGAAAATGTATCCAATAATCTTAACTGCAGTAATTCAGTAAATATTATACAAAATAAAGCATTTGATGTTTGTTTTTAAATACCTGTCAATTGCTTTGTTTTTTCTTTGTTTTGTGATTCCAGACCTGCCGTGCCTGATGACGCACGTGCAGACATAGACCACCAGGGGGCTTTTCAGGGTTGACAACCGATATTTGAAGCCGATATTCATTTACAGTAAAGTAGACACCTCCATACTTGAGGTAGTTTGAGATTTGGTCGTTTATTTTTATACCTGAAATGTTAAACGTTCACTTATTTTTGGTTCCAAAAACAAAAAGTGCAACGGGTTCGCATGCAGGGTCAGGAGCGTCTCGTAAAGTTAAGTGACAATTTCAATAACCGAAAGTTGAACTCACCACATATAAAAAAAAAAAAAAGAAAGAAAAAAGAAAGTTTGATTCGGCGATAATCGGTCTATTACCTGGCGTAGAGCCTGATGAAAAGGTCACGCTTGCGTGATAGACGCCAACGTCCGTTTCTTCGACGCACCGGAAGAACGAGCAAGCAAGCAGTCAAGTGAATTTGTGCCCAAATCAACATTTATTTGCTTTCAATGGTGTTGAAAGCACTCCTTGAAAGAAACTCAAATCAATTTCAGAAAACTGCCACTGACTGGCGACCGGTCCGGAGCGGACGCCGGCTCGCCTGCCGCCGCAAACAAACGCGGGAAAAGCAAATGAAGGCGTTCGGCTTCAACGCACCTTTGGCCGTGTGCATGAAGACGATGACGACGATGACGACGATGCGTTCAGGTGCGTCAGGGGAGGCCGCTGAAGGCTTTGTTCTCCGCTGCTTCTTTTGGCCTGACCTTTGACCTGCTGCACTGGCGTCTCCTGCGTGCTCGGCGGTTCTTGAACCAAACCTAAATGTCAACAACCCAAAAAAGGACAGGATGAGGTCGCTGCACAGAGGATAACGAGGCACTCTAAACAAGTTTTTATAGAGTGGAAGAGGGGAAATTCATGCCCAATGTCAAATGGTAAAAAACATTTGAATGCTCCATTTCCATAATTCAGAAACTCTTGTATGAGAGAAAGAAGACACACACAAATACCGACGGAAACGCAAAGAATGACTTTGTTTTTGTTTTGCTGAATGTGGAAGTCAAAATGATCACGTTCAAGTGCGACATGTCCTAACGTGCTATTGAAGTTGGTGCGAGACCCCTTGCAGAGGTTCAAACTCACCCTGACGGTCTCCTCGTCGAGTCGGGCGGCGGCGGCAACCCGAGCGCGCGCCGCCGCCGGCGGGTAGTCGGAGACAGCGAACAGCGCCTCCAAGTGGCGGCTCTGCGCCGACGTCAACGTGGTCCTCCGCCGGGATTTTGGAGGACGGGGTCTAGGGGGGGCCCGGGGTGACGGTCCAGGGGGTCCGTAATCCTGGCAACCGCAGTAACTGCAGTAACCGTGGCAACCGCACCACAAGGCCACTTCTGCGCAAGCAAAACATACAAAAAACGTCATTAGTAATCGTGAGCAACATTACCAGAGGTGGCAAATCCAGCTCCAGAAAGTCGAAACCCTGCCACCGTTTGGCTTTCGCCCCTCGTGCTAGCTAGCCCCGTAGCAGGTAAACGAGCACCATGGGAGCTAGCTAGTTAGTCAGCTAACTAGCCCTGAGGCTAAAGCCAAACTGGCAGGATTTTTGCTTTCTGGAGCTGGATTTGAAATGACAACTTTGACTGCTTGTACTCGAACGTACCTGGCAGGTCCGGGTTGAAGGAGATGAAGACCGAGGGCCTCGTGTCGAAGTTGGCAGGTTGCAGCAGCCCAAAAGGGTGCGAGGTCTCCGCAAAGTTGCACACGTGGGGCCACGTTGCAACTGTAGCACCAGCACAAGTACCAGCGGAAGTACCGGGACCGGGAAAAGTACCGGGACCGGGAAAAGTACCGGGACCGGGAAAAGTACCGGGACCGGGAAAAGTACCGGGACCAGGCCTTGGGTCAAGTGCATCCACGGGCGTTCCCGGTTCGACGCTGGACGGCTTGCGTCCCGGCTGCAGGGAGAGGATGCGCTCCACGCTGAAGTCCGACAGTCTGCGGGCCTCCATGAGGACAAAAACCGGCAACACAAAGTCCTACCACGTCTTCAAAAGTTCTGCAAAGTTCCTCCAAATCTGTTGAGCAGCAATGAGGGTGCGAGCAGTGGCGGTCCAACGGGGCTCAGCGTCCGCTTTTAAGGCGGCGGCGAGGCCGCCATCAAAGGGCGAGCGCATCTTTCGTATGCAAATGAGCGTCTTTGAATTCCCAGACATGACAAGAAGTTTCCGCCTTTGATCGGCGAAACTCGTCGTCGTCGTCATCACACTTCGCACCCTCATCAGTCGTCTGCACGTGCGTGTTTCCATGTTTGGGGGTTCGTCGCATTGGGCTTCTTCTTTCATCTGTTGCAGTCATGAAAAAAAAAAAAACAATCTCAAGTACCTCGTGTGGAAAGAAACTCGGGTAAAAGTCACAATTTGGGATTGAGGAAGACTGAAGGAAGAAAAATATTGGCTGTGCAAAGTCACGAGACTTAAACGTAATAATGAGTGTTGAAAGGAGTCATAAGGTCAAAGTGTGCAAAGTAAAAGTAACTCAAAACAAAAGTAATGACTCAATTTCACTTGCAAACAATTGAGGTTTCCTTTTCTTCTGTTGTGATGATGATGATGATGATGATGATGATGATGCAGCTGCACACGCGACTAAGTCCAAAACAACATGACGTCAAAAGTAAAAATGAAAAAACAAAAAACAAACATGCAATCGACTGCAATATTGAGAATGTCCAGCAGATGTCCCCACAGGAGCGGCAACCGCTTGTGACGATGACGTGTTTGTGCGTTTACGTCACAATCGTGCATGTGAGCGAGATTGTTATGACATCACAGCTCGAAGAGAAGCGCCACTTGAAAGCACGTCAGAGATGAAACACAAGTCAACTTTGAACTTTGGCTGTTCAAAGGTCACGCGAGTCACGTGGCAACTTGCTTCAATCAACTTCAATGAAACTTTTTTCTTTCTTTCTCTTTCCTTTTCTTTTGTTGTCTCGTTCATTTGCATGATCAGCGAGCATATGGAAGGATCCCCTTTTTGCTCTATTTTCTTTGTCCTTTTCTTTGAATTGATCTGAATTAGATTTATTTTCTTGTCTTTTTTCTTCGTTTTGATTTTCTTTGATTAACTTTCATTTTACACAAGAATCGCAACTTCAATCTTGAACTGAATGGAAATCAATTGTATTTATAACGCACCTTTCACAGACAAAAAGCCTCACAGGTCAAATTGATCACAACAATATCAAACAATCAAATTGTTGAATTCAGTATTTTGAACTGTCAACATTTTTTCAAGAATTAAAAAAAAAAGAAAAAACTGAAAATCTATTTAATTTGATTTGTGGATTATTTTTTCATTTTTAATCCCAGTTCAAGTTATTATGAGCATTTTTTTTCCAGACCAATATCAGTACGAGTACTCAACTTGAATGGTCACTGATACCGATACAAAGTAATGATACCACTGGTACTATTAATACATCAAATTCCCCTCGCTCCGAAATAAATGCCAGTTTGATTTGAAGCACATCTCCTTTGAAAAGTTGACTTTTGGGCTGACATGTGACACGTTTTGGCCCGTCGGCGTGTTTTGGGAGTAGAACCCACAACAACGTTTGGGCCGCGCATGGAAATGCAAGTAAAACATGAAGGGACGCCGTCATGGGAAGAAACAAAAAAGGCAGTGTCGGGTGTCAAGTGGGCGTCAACAACTTTTCCTGCCTGAGCAGTTTCAGGTGCGTGCAGTGGGCGGGGCCTGTGAGGACACCTGCATGCGAGCGAACCTGACGTCCTCACCACTCCACACCGAGTTTCTCTCCGCTTGACGCGACCTCACCCGGCAGCAGGTAACTTTGCTTTGGCCTTTAACCTCTTGCCGCCAGTCAATGAACCCTCGCCAGTGTTGACTTTCATTTCACGTCTCCCAACTGCAAACTTCCTGTTTGTCGTGTGAGCGCGCACGCGCACGCGACGCAAGTGCTCGTTGTGTCGTTTGGTGGCGTGTGCTGTTTTTGTCTCGTGTGGAAAGTGAAAGGTCATCCTTTACACCACACGCACGCGCGCACAACTATGTGTGAGTGTGTGAGTGTTGAGGAAGTGCACCACCCTCTGTCGCCGTGGTAACCGGGACCGGCGTCACTCGAGTCAACTTTCCAAAGACGTGTTAGCATGTTAGCTTGATTGCAGACCAACAAATTGTCCATTGAGGCGAATGGGAGTGACTGACGTTGGCGACCAGTCCGTACACACATCTATATGTGTGCCCTGCAATTGGCGGGCGACCACTCACTTGTTTATTAGATGATAGACCGTTATGGTTTTGTTTTTTTATAGACCGGTTACAGATTATTAGGAAGCCGAAAACCAATATTTGGAGTAAATATTAATTTTCACTAAATGGGAAAATATTTGCATAATAATAATAATAATCACTTCCCCGCCCCATAATTTATTATCATTATGATATTTATTTTAATCTACTATGGTTGAAAGCAAATTCAATTGAGTGGATATAACGACGGATTTGTCATTATCTTCTGCTCATGAGTATTATTAAACACCAACCAAATTAGCTTATGCTAAATGGTTAGCAATTGCAATTAGCATTAACGGGCTAGCGATGAGCATTTAAGGTAAACAAACGCTACCTCGCATTTAGTTGACATCATTATATGAAGATAAAACATGTAATGGTGTCTTAAAAGTCATTTTTGCTTCAACAAGTAAACGAGATCAGCTCAATAACTTCCTGTCTTCTGCGTGCGTCTGCAAAAAAGCTCCGTGTAGAAACAAGGACGGCGGCAGACATTTCAGGTCGACCTGGCTTTTAAGTCAATTTATCCAACTTGGTCGACTTTTTTTTCTAGCCCTAAAAAAATACTGCGACTCTTTGTTCAATTATTTGTTTAAACATGTTTATTGAATTTTTTTTTTTTTAGATTTAATAAATATATATTTTTTTATTATTTTAGTCAAGAATCGCCATCTTTGTTTTCACTTTTTTCTTCTTCTCGCCGCTCATCCGACACGTGTTGCAAAAACGTCACCTGCTCCTCAGTTTGCGGGTGCCGTGCAGCATTACGCCGCCTCAAGAGTTCAAGGTTCGATGTTGTTTTAGACAATGACGAGAAACCATTGGGTTCGTAGCTGCATTTGAGTATTTGTTGTAAACGGGTCCCAATCATGCTTGAGCGCTAAAGGAAGCCACAAAGTTACGTTTGTGATCAACAGCATCAGGCGAGCAAACAAGAAGAGCCGCGTTAGTTTTGGAGCACAATGCCGACCGACCGACTGAATGGTGGGCGTCTTGTGGCCCCCGGGCGCTCGGAGTCAGGTGTCGTGCGAGCGCAGCCCGTCACCTGACCGGCCGGCCGGCCGGCAGCCAGCGAAGGTCCGGATGACCCGCTTCCCAACCCGGACAAACAAAAGCAGCGGTCGTCACGGCAACGCACACTCAATGGACCCATTGTGAGGACGGGAGACGAGATACTGCGAGCGCAAACCAAGATGGGCTCGGGTGAGAGATCGGCAGGTGTGTCGTGGGAATGGATCCGATTTCGCTTGCTTGGTCTGAAAAAAGGCTGGTTTACGAGTCCAAATCATATCTATCTATGTCGGCGTCGTACAGTGCCAGGCACGTTTTAAAAAGCTCTTCCGCGAGATGGCCGAAGGCGCAATTATCCTGTTGACATTCCGACCGCCCATGAAAGCAACAGGTTCAAGTAAGCAAGCCAACATTTCACACCAAGCACAACTGCAGGAAATGGAGACATGATCTGTTTTTGTACTCAAGTTAAAGATGCCAAGGAACCGTTGGCATGCGTTGAAGAGCTTCATTTAGACAAGAGTAGTCCTTTGCCGCCCTCTTGTGGCACCTCACAGAATTCCAGCGCATTAAAAAGCAACCAGATTCATGCGGTCCACATTTCTAAACTGCGACGTTCTGGCCTCCTGTGATTTCCTTGATTTCAAAATTAACAAGTCACATTTGCTTTTTCTTATAATATTGAGTTGTTGTTTTTTTTGGGGGGGGTATTCAGTGTTTTAATTTTCATAAATAATACCATAAATGATCTGATAAATGTTTATCCTCGGAGAACAATTCAGGAAATTGGGCTGTCACTGTCAAAAAAAATTCGAGCATGGATTATTCTGTCGAAGAATCCGATCAAATGTAAATTTTGCACAAAGTGTATTGCAAAACATTGACTACTTATTGACCAATTATTGTTAATTAGGTTTTGTTTCGTGATTTTAAAAGACAACTTCAGCAATAGAACACGAGAGGGATTGATGTACTCGACCAACTGATTCAGCTTCTGCTTCGGTCATTGTTTTCCAAAGTAAAAGCAGAAATATATCATAATAATAATGATATCTTCTAATGTTGATGAAACAAAAGATAATCACTCCGCTTTCAAAGACGACAGAAATCAGAATAATCACTGCTGAGGCTGAAATAACAGAAATTGGACTATTAAATTAAAACAATGGCTCCAAACGATTACTATATATAATAGATTAATTTGATAATTAGTTGTTGATTAATTTTGACACCTATTTTTAAACAGGCATGTAAACCCTTAACACAAATTTAAATCAGTTCTTATCCACTAAGAGGCACAAGCACGTCAGGCCTATAATTCAGTGCAAATTAAAGTTTTGTTTCAACCAAAAATTATAATCATTCTGACAAACATTTGAAGTAAAGCAGCGTAGACAAATGAAGCCTAATTTCGTTTCAAGTCATTCATCTTGCACATTCCAAGTAAGAAATCCATTTCCTTTACCTTCATGTAACGTCTGAGCACGAGCGGGCCGACCTAAAACTGCTCCAAAATCCTTCTGGAGCGAACTTTCGTTTCCGTTTGCTCTTCAGCAGCCGTCGAAATTCGTCGAATGTTGCCGACCTCGCGCTCGTCACTCACTTCGCAAGTTCCAGTCGTGAGACGAATTCGTTGGCAAGCGCCGCCTGATGGTTCGAAAGGCTTTGGCCACATCGTGCTCTTTTGAGGCGGCTCCTGGCAGGACACAAAAGTTCTGGTCCGTCCATTGATTTAAGAAAGGAAAAAAACGCTTTTCGGATTCAGCTTTCCAAACTTTGAAGGAAGGAAGGAAGGAAGGAAGGAAGGAAGGAAGGAAGGCATGCGGCATGTCGCGTCACACACGCAAATCTCTTCCGGTAAACAAACGACATGATTGGCTCCTGACGGTCACATGATCACAACAAGCGCGAATGCCGATGGGCCGCTACAGTGTGACACGGATTTACTATTTTTCTTTTACGTATTTATTTTGTATATTTTATCTTTTACATATTGTTCATTTGTATTTTCTTTTTATGGTAAACTGTGTTACAAAGTTTGTTTGTTTAGCATAATTTTAAAATAGTTATTGGGAGAGAATGAAGCTGTTAGGGCTTAATTATTGTACAAGATTCCACTCGCGTTCAAAAAGTGATTATGAAAGATTGCTGTAACAGTACAAATGAAAAGAAAAAATAAACTGTAGACATAACAAGTATAGGAAGGCGGACTTGAGATTTGATTCCAATGGCAGTGCAGAGGAAAATAAGATCAATACTTTTTCATGCGTGAGAATTTATGGCAAATGAAGTTTGGCCTGCGCTCGCCGGATCTGCCGACATCACTACCTGTTCGCATCACCGCGTCCCGATCGCATCGGATCTCAGGTCAGCTCAAACCTACGCAGCTTTCATCCCGGATAATATCATCATCATAATTATCCTCATTGGAGTTAAATCGCACAAGCTCAGATTTGGGTCATGAGCAGAGAAGGAAAAATGATTCATGGCAACGTCACCAACGTTTAGTCCAAAATTGACAGAAGCACGAAACACACGTGTGACGTGATCCCATTTGTACTCATTTATTTTACCAGGTGAGAAGGTTTGAGGCTAAAAGATGTGGTTTTTGGGGTCTTTGTCAAAAGCTGATTGACACCTGACTCAACGTGGCTCGCTTCATACTTCCGTTTCTCTTTAAAGCAAGAAAAGTCGTTTTTGAATGACACCTGAGAGTGAGCGCTTCCATTTTCCTGTTCTGCTACCCGAGCAGGATTCCTGCTGGTTCGAAGTGACACCTGACTCGAGATATCTGCTTCACATGACTCGTTCTTTTATCAAGGCTTCAAACGTCCCGCTCTTATATCAAAGCAAGAACCCCGTCGGTCCCGAGACGGTTGCTTGAGACTCCTTCTTCTAAAAGAAAGACCTCCGCTGCGAACGTCACCTGCCGGTGGCTGCTTGGACGCATCGCAAAGAGCCAGACGATGCGGCCCGAGCATCCGACGCGATGACTGAACCAGATCACACGAAACCATCGTGACCGAGCCGCACTGGCACTGACTGAAGTGGACCGCAGTGCAGCTGAATGGACTCAAGTGACTCCAAGCGGACTGGACTCGACACTCGGAGCTGCTGCACATTCCTGGGGAAAAGTTCTGGGCTTGGTCGGTAAAGACCTCAGTTGTGTAACGATACAAAAACATGTTTACACCGTGAGCTTCCTTTGGAAGGGAAAAGCTCCTCAATGTTCCGATTATCGCCACCGTTTCCGAGGAATGTTTCTGAACATGATCAGATCGTCACCTCCAACCGTCCGTCTCCGTTGGCCGTCGACATATTTTGGCGAGCGAGCCAGGTAAAGAAGGCAAGAAGTGACAAGGCGGAGACAACCGCCACGTGTGCGATTTTCTTTTCCCCCCCCCAAACTGACGAGCAGATCGCGTGTCATCTGGAAGGACGCGCCACTCGGGATGATGTCGACTCAAAGAGTGACATCAGTGATGCGAGCTGGCAAACATCACCACACGATGCGCAAACAGAGCCGGAGGAGGACGTCTTAGCAGCCTTAGCAGCTAGCATAAGACGAGTCCTGCTTCTAAATTGCGGCCATGATCTGCTCTAGTCCTGCAGGGGACAGTAGGTACTGCGATTGACAAAGGCGGAAGGAGAAGAGGGGACGGACGCCGGTCCAACGCGGCTGAGCGGGACAGCGTCTTTTCACGACAACATTCTCTTCTCCAGATGCTGAAAAGGCCTGAAGTCAGAATGTCTGGATTAGACACGCCCCTTTCACGCCGCCACGATAATGTCAACCCTCAGCCTGAAGACCACGCCACCCACGAGGAGCCAACGGACGCCCGCAGCCAAGATGGCGACCTGCTTGAATGCCACCAGTGAGTTTGACTGACGCTTGAGACGCGGTGCCGAGCGCTGACGTCACTTGCGGTTGCGGCCCGCAGGCTGGAGCGGCGCTGGCTGCTTTGGCACGGCTTCATGACGGAACACGCCCGCTTGGACGCTTGGCTGCGATTGGCCGAGCGGGCGGTCTCCTCCCACAACTGGACTCGGGTCACCTGCGCCGGAGCCAAAGATGACGTCGGGAGGTTTGAGGTGACAAACGCGTATTTGAGACGATCTAATGTGGACGTTGCGTTCGCAGTCCGTGTGAACGTCTCTTTGCTCGAGCATTGGTTGTTTTTAAAGTGCGAATTTTGTGTATTTCTACTTGCGTGCGTGTGTTAACGCACGCGCCAGAGTCTGCTGTGCGAGGCAGCCTCTCAACTGGTTCATCTGGACGCGCTGACCCAGAGGAACCGGACCCTGACCGTGCTGTTCCAGGGCGCCATGCGGGCCCGCCTGCTGGCTGCGGCCCGGGACTGCGGGCACAGATGGGACCGCCTCGGCGTCAAACTGGAGTCCATCAGCAGGAGGCTCAAGGTCGCGCAACAGAATCGAGAAGAAGCTAAACAGAACCGCAACAAAATGCGTGTGACCTCTTGCAGGGTTTGGTGAGCGAGTGGAAGGAGTTTGAGGAGGAGACCGAGGAGCTCGCCGTCTGGTTGGCTGAGATGGAAGTCCGGCTCGTGGGAGTCCAACACATGGCGGGAAACACGTGCCACAAACTCCGACAACTGCAGGTGCCTTTATTTAAGTTAATGGGATGTAGACTGACTGACTGGACCAGACTGGACCCAACTAGAACCAACTAGACCCAATATCCACCTTGAGACCCGATTCAATCTGTGGCACTAGAACAGATTTGGCCCAACTAAATCTAAATTAGAACCACGTGCACTTCAATGGGCCAAAGTGGACTAGACAGGACCTGGATCAAATTGTACATGACTGGGATTGGACTAGTTGGAACTAACTTGACCTGACTAACCCACTAGAGCAGACTGGACCCAAAGAAATACATAAATGGGCTCAGACAGACACAAAAGGACGCAACTAATCTGGTAGCAACCGACTGCACTTGGCGCCACCAATGGAACAGATTTGGCCCAACAGAATCCGACGATAGTCTAAGATGGACCCACGTGGACTAGAATGCATCTATCGTCACCACTGGACCCCAGCCTGGCCAAAGTGGACCTGACAGGACTCAGTACTGAGAAGTTAAACCTGCAGCCGTTTGTTGAAGGCTAAATTGAAAAACGAAGACCGTGGCAAGGAAGTGCTGGAAAAACCGCACGCCGGCGTGCGTTTGTTTGTGCAGTCGTTCCAGCAGAGCGTGAGCGCCAACTGCGGTCGCCTGAACGGCGTGTTGGAGCGCGGCGAGGCTTTGATCCAGCGCAGCACGGCTTGCGACGCGCGGCGGGTGGAGCGCCGCCTGCTGGAGCTTCTGCGCCAGTGCAGTCACGTCTCCAGCAACATCACGCGCGCGCACGCCAGACTGCTCAGCATGCGGCTGGTGCGTTCCCAAGAGCAAGTCTCACGCTCGTCCGTCCGTGTTTGTCGGACTGTCTCTCTTTCTGTCCGTCTTCGTCATGTTCCTCCTCTTCCTCACCGTCCCTCTCAGGTCTTTGAGGACGACTTCCTGCTGACTCTGCCGCCGGATTCCGGTTGTCCATCGGAGACTTTGTTTGAGGAGGACGGAGCGCTTGACAAAGTCCACCAGGACGTCCCTGCCAGTCGTAGAAGTGAACACGTTGGTCAGTGAAGACGCTGATGATGAGGAAGATGAGGAAGAAGCGATGACTCCCAAGTGAACGTGTCCATCTTCTCCCATCAGACCTCCATCTTCATCATCACCGTCCTCCTTCGCCATCCTCGCCTTCCCACGAGCACTTGGGTCTGGAGTGGGACCCCTCAGTGGATGTGGGACGCTCCGTCTCCTGCAGCGACTTCTCCTACTACAGCGCCGGCACAGGTGGTAAAAACCATCAAGCAGGAAGTCGTGACTTGTTTGTAGGGATGGAAGCGAACTTTCAGAACTTCGAAGTCATGTGATGTGATTATCGGAACGATGACTCAAACTTTGAGGTAAAACTCAAAGTCTACTTTGGCTGTGCAGGTCCCAGAGAAAACCCAAATAGGTGGAGCTACATCAGTTCCCTCAGCGCTGATGTCATCAGTAGTGACATCATCAAGCAGGAAGAAGCGCTGGTGAGTCGCGTGCGTTTGAGCAGCGAGCGGTCGCGTGATCCGTGACGCGACTGACGCATTTTTGCTGTCGCTTGCGTGCAGCACTTGAAGTCGGCGCCGGCGCTCCCGGACGTCCTCTCACCCGAAGCAGACGTGACGAGCCCTCGCCGTGAGCGCTGGGCGACCTCCACGCCAGAACACGACGGCGGCGGGCGTGTGAGGGCGTGGCTCGGAGTCCACGGCGCCGAGCGGCCTTCCTGCTGTAAAGCCGTGCAGACGGACAATCAGGTGAGCTTCCAAAGTTGGCGTCCATGATGCTTACAATGTTGGAGTTCCAAAGTTTGCTCACAAAAGTTAGCATCAACGGAAGCTTTCAATGTCAGCTGCTGAAGCTAACCGCTAATGTTATAAGTTAGTTTCCAACAATACGTCTAACGTTGGCGAGAAGAACCATCAGTAGTTTCCAACATTACCTCCATTAGTTTACAATGTTAGCTTCCGGGGTCAATGTTAGCTTTCCAAGTTAGCTTTCCAAGTTAGCTTCCACTGTCATGTCTTATGTTTGAGGTAAGACCAAGTTGGCATTCAACGTAGGGTTTAAAACGGGCTTTACGACGATCGGATCGGCTGATATTTAGCATTTTATGCAAAATGGGCGATAGACTGTAATGTCTCAATTTGCCCGATCGTTGATCGGCTCTACGGAAAACACTTTTTGTTGTATTTAATGTTTCGCTTAGCAGTGTTTTTTGAAGCATTTTTGGGGTTCCAACATTACCTCTAATGTTTGAGACAATGAAAACGAATGCTAACAAAAACATTTTTTTCCCAGCGTCACCTCTGACGTTAGCTTCCAATGTTAGCTTGTGAGTTAGCTTCCAGGATTGCATGTTAGCTTTTGTTTGTGTTCAGTGTACGACCGTCGGCAAGAGGGATCCCGCAGAACTTGTCACTCGCATCCCAAGTTGCCGCGGCGACGACGGCGACGACCCCTCTCTCACTTGGGCCAGCTTGTCGTCACATGACCCAAACTCCTCGTCCGATTGGACGCCGGCGCAACACCAGGCACGGCTCACTCAACGGCTTCAAGGATGTGGTCATGTCTCTGTTCAAACAAAAGAGATGTTTTCTTTTTCAGACTCCAGAAGAGGAGGGAAAGGAGGAAGAGGAGGAAGAGGAGGAAGAGGAGGAAGAGGAGGAAGAGGAGGAAGAGGAGGAAGAGGAGGGAGAGTCCTTCTGCGCTGAAACACAGCAAAAGTGAGACAGTCCTGCAATTTACACACACAAACTGTCCGAAAAATCTTGAAATTTCACTCGCGCATTGTAAGCAAACCTCCATTTTGCACATTTTGCAAACAAACGCGCACAGCGTCAACCTCGTCACTTTCCCACGCATACTGTCAACAAATCTCCACATTTCACACGCACCCATTGTTAAAAAACCAACTCCAAATGTGCCACGTGCATTGCAAAGAAGCCATTCTAAGAATGTTGGCACCCGGCAGGGGCGGCGTGGCGGCGCGGGCCGCGTTGCGCCGCACCGCCAAGTGCCTCGTGCTGGCCGGCGCCGCCGTGTCTCTGCTGGCCTGCCTCTTGTTCTTGTGGAGCTTCCTGGAGCCGCCGTGCCGCCGCAGCATCGTCGGCGCGTCGGGAGGCCTGCACCTGAGCTACGTCAACGGACCCCCGCCCACCTGACGCCGCGGCCCGCGGTCACGTGACACCGGTACCGCTGGACTGCTCGGTCAACTCGCAGCACTCCGCCAGCGTTGGCTCATGTCGTTTCCAACATGCTACAAAGTGGTCGGAACAAATTGGCAAAATGGAGGCCAAATGCTGGAAAAGCGCGTCCCCACCCCCCAAAAATAAACGCTACGGGTCAATACCGCAATTGTGCATGCGCAAGTCAGCGGCAGTAGCGCAAACACGTCATGTTTTGAGCATTTGGCTTCCATTGGACCAACACGTTCCAACCACTCTGCGGTACGACGGAGGCGTGGCCTCAACATTTGTAACTGGCAAGAACGCACTTGAAAATATCTTTAAGCATGTTTTCAAGTGCGAAATGCTACAAACGTGGCATTTTTCCTGTAATACCACACGGTGTTGACTTTCGCTTGCATTTGGCATTATGGGAAAAAATGGACTGCCGCCATAAATCATAACAATTATGAATATGCAATGTTTACTTAAATGATGAACAAATTGGTATATTGGAGGCCAAATGCTTCAAAAACAACGTTTTAACTTGTGCGAGTGCAACTTTTTTGCATTTAGCATACAAGCACGTTGGAACATTTTTGACCGTCACAAATGTTTCCTCCACATTGACACAAACAAGTGAAACAAAGATTTTTCAGAACTTAACATGTCAATGAGTCGTTAGCTTAGCTTGTTGCTAAGCTTGCGACTCCATCTTGGAGATTTTCAGGCGAATGTTTGGGAATTCAAGTGAAGAGTTTGTTGTAAAAAAAATCCAAATCAATGTCAATGTTTTGTATTATTTTGCCAACTGAAGTCGCTTACAACAACATTTTTTGACATCACCAAACCGAGCACTGCTCGCGATGTTGGGTTTGCGTCTCTTACGTGTGAGCTTTGAGGAATTCAAAGCATTTCACTTTGTTGATGATTGTCAAGCTTTATGATGCTTTGTGAAACGTGTCAATCAAACCACGGATTGTATAAAAATGCCTTTTTTTGTACAAAGGATAGCAAATAAAAAGGACACGTTGTGCCTTGCGTGTTGACAAATGTTGTGCGTTGACGAGCGCGCCTCTCGTGCCGCGCTCACGTGTCGGCAGAAGGTCTCGTCACGCCGCTGGCTGATGCTGTTAATGCATTAAGTGGAGATTAACGCCACTTGCTGCGTGCGTGCGTGCGTGCGTGCGTGCGTGCGTGTGCGCAAAATGGGAAGTGGTCACAAGACGTGTGTTGGTGCGTTCATGGATGGACGCGGACGTGTCAAGTGGACGTTTGCTTTGCGGTGGCGACAGTCCAACAATTTGGGACGTTCATGCTGAGAAGATTCCAGCAATTACGCTCGTCCCGTCTTCATCGGGGCGCCTTTGTTCACACGCACGCACGCACGCACACACAATGACTTCTTTAGTGTGGTTAGATTGAAGTCAAAGTAACCAAATAACTCAGTTGATTTCTCATCAGGGTTCGTTCAAGGTCGCAACGGTTGGCTAAATGTTTTTTTTTCTTGTTGCAAAGGGAATTTTGAACATGGCGACTCTTGGGAAAGTCCAATCTCTCGTTGGTAACTTTTATGCCAGCCTTTGTTGGATGACGTCATCGGCTCAAGGAGAGATAAAAAGTTCGTTTTTAAAATGACTGCTTTTTTGCCATTATTTTTAAAGTCTTGAGTGTGAAACTCAAGGGTTTTTGCGTAGCATAATATAATATAATATATCTATCCGTCCATTTTCTTTTCTGAGCTTTAGCATGAAGCTAGCAGAAGTTTTGAATTCTACAATTTCTTCACGTGACTTGCTGATCGCGTCCATGAACACGTTTCCTGACGTCGTCATGACGACAATAAAACATCAAGCCGTCGTCATGGCGATCCAACATGGCGATCCAACATGGCCACCGGAGAAATGAAAGTAGGGGGTTACATGTCACTGTAAAAGTTTTTGGGGATGGGTTCTCCCCCTCAGCCCTGTTGGGGGCGGGGCCATCTAACGAGATTACCGCGGCTAATCAGCCGGGATGCTTCCTATTGGCCGTCGGCATGGCAACGACGCTGATTGACAGTGGCAGCTCGTTGCCGCACATAATGGGATTATGCAGCGGGAAGCGAGGACGGCGTTGGGGGGGTTGGGGGTGAGCGGGGGGGGGGGGGGGGGGCTGTGAGGAGAGGTTGTGTCATCGTGAGCGTAAAACAGGCGACCTCTCACTCTGCAAAAATGTACACACACAAATGTTTCTTTTCTCCCTCAAGAAAGGTAGCGACATCCGAAACACGTCTTGGCCGTGTTTGTTTTGGAGTGTGTGTCTGTTTGTGTGAGTGTCCACGTGTGCTTGTGTATTTGTGTGTGTCTTCTTGTGTTAACGTGTGCTTGTGTATGTACCCCAACGCGGTTCTGTGGGCCTTTTGCGGGCGGAGGACGCCGGTCGGCAAGCTGCCAACTTCAGAAGCATTCAACCTGTTTGTACAGTCAGGGTACTATTTTTTTTATTTTTTATTTCTGTCTCCATTTTGGGGAAACGTGAAAAAGGAGCGCACTTGTTAGCTGGTGTTGCATTTGCGGCTAATGAAGTGCTAAAAGCAAGCAGGTGAGTCAAACACGCAAATTCGTTGCTCATCTGGTGGCGCTTTCTTAATGGCTGCCGCTAGATGGCGCCGCTTGTAGACACGCACAAATGACGGCAACTGCAAAATCAACGCGTACATTCAAAATCAAAAACAAACAAACGTTTGCGCTCGTTTTTGTTACATTTGAAAAATCCAGTTTCACTTTTTGTTTCTTTTTGACTTTGAATGAAATATTTGTTCCCGTTGCTCGGCTCACGGAATCAATTCACTGCCGAAGCCGAAAACAAACGACATTTTCGCTAATTTAGTTTTTTATTCGATTTTGTTCACGTTTGTTAGTTTTCAAATGCAGAGGTGAGTGCGTCAATTTGGACAGCTCGTCAACGGCCGCGTTTCCGCCATGGTTACATTTCAGGACCGTCGGTACAATTGATCAGTCCGTCACTCTGTCATCATTTTTCTCGTGATGAACTAGTGAGAGACGTTTTCCAAATAAATTCACTTTATTAAGTGAAGCTGAGATGTTCTTACATTTTGCAGTTGTGGAGGAATTCTTCTGCTTCTTCTTTGTCTTTGGATTTCAGCCTTTGGCTTAGTTGCTATTCTCCCAGACTGTAGGGGGCAGTGAAGAAGCCCTGCGGCATATGAACAACACTTCAGAGGTAGAAAACAAAAAGAGTTTGGGGTGAACAATCTGATGAAAACAAAGAAGCGAAGTACAAAACAGAAAACATTGTTCGTTCACATCAGCTTTGGCTCGTCCGCCATGTTTTTAGACGCAAGCCGTCCACATAGTTACAAACGGAGCTCATAACTACCGACCTAAATATAGGACTGGATAGCCGATAGCTATAGCAAGCTATTCAAGTCACAGGGCGGCCATCTTGCTCCTCCCATCTCACGAGCAGACTACCGTATAAACTTGTAAAAAAATTAATAAATGAACAAGTGGACGGTATGTGCCGCTTTGAAGACCCCCTTGTTGTTTTAGCACCAATATTCGATTTGGCATCTTTTGTTGAATTACAGTTATAATTCTTTCATAAGAAATATACAAGTTTCATCATTACGCATATATACATGTGTTTAAGGCAAGTTGTAAAATGTCTAAGGTCCTCTTGCTTATGTTTAACAAATTGAAAACATGATAAATCGTGCCGTTTCTACGAAGTACGTTCTCAAATGTTCTCCAGTTTCGAGACTGTAAACGTATAAGATCGTATGCCAGTGAAACCTTTGTTGGGAGGAGCAATATGGCGGCCCCGCAGCTTCAAAAGTCTTGGCCTATCGGCTTTCCAGTCAAATAGTCAGATCAGTGCTCATAACCTGAACTGTTACTGGCGGCCATCTTGCGTTCGCTCAGATTGCTCAACTTGAATCCGATGACATTTCCTGCGACATTTTTACGTTATTTTCAGTCTCTACGGCAAAAATGCCGCAGCGTGCGGCGTTGAATGCGAAATGCAAGTTATTGACGATTCCGCTGATGGACGAAACTGCTTAATCCATTCATTTTCAAAGTTTGCCATCACGAAAATGGACGTCCGTCATTGGCGTCCGTCAGGTCCACCTCTGGCCTGCCACCAACGACTTGTAACGTCATTTTGTGAGAATTGCATAAAGGGAGCGTTCCATGTTGTCATAGCAACGACGTCTCCAGCAAAGCGACATCTGATGGGCGCTCTCGTTCATTTTTATTACCCACAATCCTCTGCTCTGGCCTACTAACAACCCCCCCCCCGCAAGATCTCCGTCTTTAATGAGATCCCGTTATTGTGTCTCTCTCAACATCTGCTTGCCGCTGCTTCTCGCTAATGTCGCTCGGCCTTTTACAGCTGACTCGCTTTTCTTCGCCTTCTGCCTCGCTGCCTTCGTCGTGGGTTCAGACACGCACACGCGCACGCGCGCACACGCACAGTTTTCTGCCATCACACGCGACTGGTGACAAAAAAAAAACAATGACAGATCATTTGAAAGAAAAACCTATATGATAAATTGCAACATAACGTTTTCACTTAAAATTGCATCAATTTTCTGTTGTTCCGATTTTCCATTTCCAGATCCTAGTATCGATAACTTAAGTATCAGCGCCGATACTGAGACCGGGTATCTTTTACTAACACAATACATATTGAAATGTTTTTTTTTTTAAATCTTGCAAACAAGAAATGCACATTTGTTTAAATGAAAACTAAGACTAAATAATAAAATGAATCATTTTAGAAAAAATCAAAACGAACAAACCCGCTCTGAAAACATTTTGAGCGGCCGATTTGTGGACATTTGGATTTTTCCGAGCGTCATTGCAGACATTTTCGGCTTCATCTGCTGCAATGTGGCGACGACACGACGAATTGTGGGAGATTCTTCGGTTCCCAATTGAAAGGGTGAGAGCTGACCCCCCCCCCCATCCCACCCTTTTCTTAGTCAGCCTGATGCTTTGCTTCTATTGTTCACTCGTGCACACGCACAAACAATGGCGTCAATGGAGACGAGCCATGGGGGGTGGGGTGGGGGGGCTCCTGAGAGGGCTACAAGGGGGCGACACTTTATCGTTTCTAGAGAAATTATTTTTCTTGCTTATTTTTAGCTCACACGTCGGTGCAGTTACCCCCCCCCCCCCAAAAAAAAGCATCGTCCATATGGACGTAACGTTCAAATTGTTGAGGGTGGTCTTCATCGTTGCTAGGGGCAACCAGGGGAGTGAGCGCGTGCGTGCGCGTGCACGCGCAGGACTTGCCCGTGTCCTGCTGTGCGACCCCTCGCGCCCATTGACAGACACAAGAAGGGGGGGGGGGGGTGGGGTAGAGACGTACAGGAGGGGAGGGGGGAGGAGCGAGAGACAGAGAGAGAGAGAGCGAGAGAGAGAGAGAGAGAGAGAGAGAGAGAGAAGGTCTGGGCGGATTTGGCGCCGGCGGCGTCTTTGGCAGCCCAACACAAGCCGCGCTGCTTATTAGCGAGCGAGCTCCCGAACGGATTTACGCGCACGGAAGCAGGTGAGTTTGCCGCTTTTATTTCCATTCGGTCGTCATTCTTCCACTCCCACTCGGGCAGGTGAGGCTACAGGTCCTCCCCCTCCTCCAGGACCTCCTCCAAGGCGACAAAGCAGACAAACGCGCGCATTCCCTTCTGATGCTCCGCATGCACGCGTTTTAGGTTTTTTTGTTTTTCTTGGGCTCTCTTTGGCGCGGCGGAGGAGCACAAATACAATCAAGCGGTGGTGGGGCGGCGGATTTGGTGGTCTGGCGACGTTTGGCCCAAAACGCGTGCGCGTTTGCGTGCTGAACACGATTGAGATTTTTTTTAGTAATCGTCCTCCTTTTGCAGCGCACGTGTGCGTGTGTCATACATGTGCGCGCGTGCGCGACGAGGAAGCATAAATCCCTCACGCGCACACGCACACACTTGTTTACGCGCCTCGACAATAAAATGCCCCCCCCCCCCCCCCAAAAAAAAAGGCGAAGCCAGAATGACAGCGTGCGCGCGCACAGACAGACAGAAGGGAGCGCGTTGGGGGTTGTTGGCGTTTGGGGGCGCACTTTGGAAGGGGGGGGGTCTCAGCCATTTTCAAATGATGGAAATTTGGAATGAGATTTGAATGCGATTTGCTGGACTTGACTTGAGGCTGCACGCGCACGCGCGCGCTAGACAAGGAGGCTGCTTGTTGGGAATTTGGCGCTTCACTTGTTTTGTTCAATGAGAAATTCAGTGGGAGCCCCCCCCCCCTCCCCCAAAGCCACTTCCCGCCCATTTAGCCCCCCCCCCCCCCCCTCATCCACCCCGCCCACTCGTCACCACTTCTTGTTGGAGGTTTTTGGGCGACTATTAATAAAATTGTTGGTGTGAATAATATTTGGACTTTGATGGTGTGAGCAGCGGCGTCACAAGCCTTGATGGCGCCGAAGGAGAACCCCATTTGACCCCCCCCCCCCCCGCCCCCACCCACTGCAGTGTCACCACCGCTTGAGTCGCTCGACTGAGACTGAAGTGTTGCGATTGTCGGTGAGATCGAAGCGAACGTCGCATGTTGGTCATCGGGTTGCACATTTTGGAAGTGTTATTGGATTTGAAAAAATGAACATATTTTATGCTTTTGCTATCGACTTAGAGGCTAAATGCTAAAAACTTCTCCCATAATGCCACAGGGTATTAACTTGCACGTTTAAAAAAAAAAAGGAAGCTTTTTTAGCATTTGGCCTTCGTTGCACGTATGTTGAAAAATGAGGTCAACATTGTTTATTCCTAAATTTGACAATTTATTACATCTGCTGTGCATGATTTCCATTCATCATTTTTTTCCCCCATAATGCCGCGGGGCATGCACATGCACAAATCAGTACCCCGTGGCATGATGGGGGAAAATGCTAAGTTTGTAGCATTTAGCATACGTCGCATTGCCTCCACGCGGGCAATCGCACGCGAGTGCAAAGCTGGCGGAAATTTCCAGAAGAAATTTGGTGTCGTTTAACAGGACACCAAAAAAAAGAACAACGTTTAACTTCACCGAATGAGTTTGTCGGTTGACCACAAGTGAAGTCAATTCAAAGGAATTTCGTCCTTTGTCATGTTTGGCAAAGCCGCTTAATAGCGCCACCATCTGGTTTGTTGATTTCCACTGCAAAAAAAGCATGTGATGGCGCGATGCACTCGTTTGGCAAATTTGTGCTTGTATCTCAAGACCAACACTTGACTCGTAATAATCAACGTTATGCGCATTGGCCTTTTCATAGCTTAGCTCATCTTTGACAGACCAATCACAACTCAAGTTCCAGACCAACAAACGCAAACGAGCACAAGCACAGAACAATTGAGAGAAAAAGAAACAAGCCCAAACAGCAGCTCGTATGTGGAAGACCTCATATGTCAAGGCGCTTGTATCTCAGGGCGCCACCGTCCTACTTTTAGCACCTCAGGCGGCATCATGTCATGAGAAGACTTCGCCAGTCGCCATGTTAGAAGTTTGCTGCGCCCCCAAAATGGAGGAGAGGACACAGTGAGGAAGGAGCGAGGGAGGGGCTTATTAGAAATGCTAATTCGTTTCATTTTCCTTCCCCTTTTCAGTGGGACTGGAGCACCTGCTGTCTCCAGCGTACACCCCCACTTTTCACCCCCCCCCCTCCCACTGCCACAACTTGGGAAGGGGGGGGGGGGGGCTAAAGAATCCTCACTTTTCAAGTTTGGGTAGTATTTTTCTTCACGTGGTCCGCTAAAGGCGGGTTGAGGCCACTTGGCACCTCCACATGCAAGTCAAGTTCACCACAAAACAAAGACAGCTTTTGCTTTCAAAGCTACCACATTGTCTCCGTTAGCTTAACGCTGACATACAACGGGAACCCTCAAAGGCCAACTATGATCATTGATGTGTTGCTAGGATGAAACACAGGCACAAAAGGTGCCACGACGCATGATTGGAGACAACGTAATACTGACAGGCATATCTTCTTTATCCTCTGTGAAGACCAACTCATATTAATGCTGCGCTGAGAACCTGTGAGATGAGCTGGGCCCCCAAACGTAGCATAATCCGTCCGTCCGTCCGTCCAAGGTGCGCACACGACGAGCAACGCAGTTGAAGGACAAAGCTTGACAACAATTATTTAGATTTTCATTTCATGAAATCATTTCTGTCTGTTTTTCCAAAGACTGATATTATCGAGTGTTGCATTTCTCATTAGAAAAAAGAAGAAGCTTTGCTTGCTTTTTGTTGGACATTTTTTTTGTGGGGAGTTTTGATATAAAAAACAATTCTGGCGCGCTGCAGCGGATCAAGGGCATTTGTTCATCATTTCGGAACTCTGATTAGCACGTCTGCCTCACAGTTGTGAGGCGCAGGGTTCGAGTGGGGCTCCAGCCTTCCTGTGTGGAGTTTGCATGTCGTCCCCGTGCCTGCGTGGCTTTTGCGAATGTTTTTTCCTTCCTGTGTGTCCTGCGATTGGCTGGTGACTTCAGGCCCGCCTACTGCCAGCTGGGATAGGCTCCAGCATGCCCGCAACCCTTGTGAGGATAAGCGCTTTGGAAAACGGATGAAAGAATGAATTCAAATTGTGTTTGTAGCACACAGCACCTACCTCGGGTCCAAAAGTTGCCAAAAAACAAAACATTCGATCTTTCTTAGTCCACTCAAGTGTTTTTGTTCACTTTTGACGCAGTTGGGTTGACGATTTGGAGGCAGGAGATTGGTTTTGGGCAGGTGGAAGAGGGGCGTGGCTCAGTGGTAGAGTGGCCGTCTCCCAAGCCGGAAGTTGTGGTTTCGATCCCATGCCATTGTGACCACGTGGCGTCATCGGTAGGTGAGCGAGTCGTCGAACGCAAAGCGCTTTAAGGGCCTTGGAAGGCGCGAAAGCGCTAAATCAATGGAGTAGCTAGCATTCAACGTTAAGAGCTGAAGCCATTTTGGAATTGTGACCTGCAGCCGAATTCAACATTCTTACAAAACAAAACGTTGGCGGCGGCTCGATGGTGAACACGGCTGACTTTGCACTCGGGGTTTGGGACCTTTGTTGTTTCTTCGTTGACGCTGGGACGCAGAGACGAAAACCTCACAGGGCTTAGCTTAGCCTAGCTAGCCAGCTAGCTAGCGGTAAGACAGACGCGACATGGAGGAATTTCAAACTTGCAATTAGAGTAAAAAGCAGAGGTGGCCATTTACAAAATGTTGCTGCTTTGTCATTTGTCATCGATCCGCGCCCCATCGGCCAATGGCAGACGGGATCCCGCCAGTGCCGATGGAACGCTGACCTCAAAAGGAAACGCGGCGCCATCCGTCTTGGTACGCCTCAAAATGGTGTTGTTTTAAAAACCCGAATATGAGGCTTGGCAAAGCGCTTTGGGCAACATATGATGATGATGATGATGATGATGATGATGATGATGAAGCACTATACAGTACAAGTTCACTTCCCATTATTATCAAATCAATTTTTCGTGTTTTTCTGCAAGTCATAACTTATTTGAATGGAGTCGGTGGTTCAATTTGAAACAAACACGTGAATGTGAATTTGCGGTGCGAGTCGTGACCGTCTCGTCTCGTACGTCGCGAAGATTAGATGTCGCACTGACTCGGAACGGCTAATATGCGTTAGCGTGTTCACATTTTAAAGATGGAATTTTAAGGACCGCTTATAATTTCGTTTCAAATTTCTTTGTGTTCATTCAAACAATTAAGACTTTGTAGCAATTTAATGAAAGAAGACAAGATTCTTCTTGCAAATATATTCAACAACAAAGACAACGTTGAGGTTTCTGTTGACTTTCTGCCAAATTCATTGGCCGGCCTCGCGCGAACGCGTTCCGTGCTAGCAAAACGAGCATCCAAATCCTCAACCCAACATGCTGGCTCGAAATAACCCAACATCGGCTGCTTCCATCTTGGACTCCACCAATCCTGGCTCAGCTATGCCACGTCACCATATTTGGGTGACCACGCCCCCTTTTAAGCGTGTACGTCCACATTGTTAGTGAAACAGCTTGCCAACAGAATGATCAGGATGAGGAAGAGGAAGATGTGGAAGAGGAAGATGTGGAAGAGGAAGAGGATGAAGAAGATGAGAATGACTCACCGTTGCCATGGTGACCAAAGGGCCCACCAGCCTGGCGTGGCCCCCGTGTAAGTGGATGATGTCATCTCATGACATCAGGAGTGTGCAAACAAACACAGTGCAGCTCAGTTACTCCCAAAATGGAGTACTTGAGTCCTTTTTGTTGTTTGACCTCATTCCACTTGACGCTGATATTTGGAGGCCGACTTGTGACTTTGACTTGAGCGTGATTGTTTGAAAGCAGCAGTACTCGAGTACAATTTGTGGCTACTCGGATACTCTCTCCCGCCACTTACTTGCTTCCGAAATGCGACGGGGCAGTTGCTGCAACTCGTACGAAGCGTGAGCTTGCAGATGATTGACGGGTCAGCGTGAGCCAATCAGAGCTTGAGGAGCGAAGAGAATCCGCAGCTGAAAGAAACGCTGCGTGGGACAAAAGACGCACGGAGGAAAAGCGAGACGGAGGGAGGCAGTGGACAAGATGGCGGGCGGGCGGGCGGGAGGGGTTGAACAAGGCTTAGATTGTGGGAGCGGTCGCCGAGTCGGGCGTCACGTGCGGGTCACGAGTTGCGCCAGCGGAATGTCAAGATGGACGCAGCGCACAAAGACAAGCGACAGTTGGAAGCGACGACTTTTTTTTTTTCCGGGTATTCCAAGGATCAAATATTTGGTGCTCCCAATCAGTCTTTTCTTCTTCCCTGCCTGGTATATGTGCCCCCCCCCCTCGCCCCCCCCCTCGCCCCCCCCCCCCCAACCTTTATAGAAAAGGGGGTGAGGCCACGGCGAAGGCGCGCCAGCGAGCGCGTGACGGCACAGAAGGCGTCTGTGTGTCCCTCCAGGCCATGAAGGGGCTTCTGTTCCTTCCGACACAATCGCTTACTCATCAACTTACTTTCTTAATCACTCGATTGACACTCGAGTCCATTTGTTACCGATTGGCTGATTGTTGGCCCTTCGGTTTTTTTTGTTTTTTTTTTGGCTTTGGTTTTTGTTTGTTGTTAGCAATGGGCGAGTAACAAGGTGTTTTTAAAACTAAAACTAAGGAAAAAACTAAAACTAAAATTCAAAAAACAATTTCGTTAACAAAATAAAATGCCTTTTAAGAAACAAAAACTAACAAACCACATTTTATAATTACAAAACTAACTAAAACTAACTGCAATTATAGCAAAAATGTCCTTCGTTTTAAGTCTTTGGTCATTCATTTAATGCATGAGCCTTTGGGGACGATTTTAAATGTGATTTCAAGTCGATTTATTTGACCAGAATAAGGACGTGTGAAAGTGTCACACAGAAATGACGTCATCCAGCAGCAGCCAATAGAAAAGCATCTTCAGATGACGTCGCTCCCATGGTGGCTTTTAAACATTGCGCACAAGTAATACACTTTTTTTTTTTAAACTCAAACTAAGACTGAAACTAACTCAAACTAAACTAAAACTAAGCATTTATTAAATCCCTAAAACTAATCGAACCACCCTGAAAACTAAAGACTACATTTAAAAACAAAATTCAAAAGGAAATAAAATGAAAATTCTAAAAACGACCCTGGCGAGTACAAATGTTGCTCCTGAACTGATATCGGCCTTAACTTAAGGCGCGTGCGTGCGTGCGTGCGTGCGTGCGTGCGCGCGCGTGCGTGCTGACCCTGTTGCTGGACTGAAGGCAACTTGAATGGCGAGTGACTTTCCTTGCATCTGCTCAGCTCAGCAACATCTTCAGTGCTTAAGCTGCTTTCGGCGGCAACACACTCAGGGACAGAGTTCAAAGGTCAAGGTGGTGGCCGACTGGCCCGAAATGAATTTGTTGCAAAGGAGCATTATGCGGCATTTGACGGGAGAAAGTTGGAAAATGTGCAGCGCCGCCAAGCCGCCGCTCTCAAACCCAAATTGTTGATTTGATTTTTGTGTCGCTCAAAGCGATCATGTGCGACGCATGCCACGCACATTCATTGAGCTGGTTCGAGCCGAGGAGACGTTCAAGAAAAGAAAAGAAAACGTTTCGGAAGAGAATGAAAATGCAACAAGTTGCCAAAAGTGAACGCGAAAGTCAAGGTGACGTCTCATCGCGACACATTTCAGGAGACAAAATCAAGAACAATTCCAATTGGTTGATAGTTTACAAATATTGATGACGGGCAGGAAAGTGGAATTTCATCGGGGGGGGGGGGGGGATCTGGGGGGGCGCAACCGCACTCAGAGGAGTTTTGGCGTGCGTGTTTTTGAGCAAACCCAAACGAATTCTTTAACATGTTGAAAAATATTCAATGTACGTTTTCAAACCAAATCCGAAGAAATGTTTTGGTGTCTTCAGCAGTTGACGGCTGCTTTTTATGCGTTGGGACAAAATGGAGAAATAAAAATCCCAGCAACTTGTTTGCTCAAAAGGATTTGTCGTTGGATCACGTGATGACAATTCATCTTAAATGATTTATTTTGCACAGATTTTGTCCTCGTTGTGGTGTCGCAAGTACGGGACCTCAGTGGCCCCCAGCAACGCAGATGCCAAATTGTGGCCCCCAGCAACGCAGATGCCAAATTGTGGCCCCCAGCAACGCAGATGCCAAATTGTGGCCCCCAGCAACGCAGATGCCAAATTGTGGCCCCCAGCAACGCAGATGCCAAATTGTGGCCCCCAGCAACGCAGATGCCAAATTGTGGCCCCAGCAACGCAGATGCCAAATTGTGGCCCCCTCTCACATTGAAGTCGACTCAAACGTTGACTTTTTAAACTTCGACCTTCAAAATCTTTTTTTGTTACATGCAAAAATGAAATTTGAATTTGGAAGCAGTTGGTGGATTTCTGACAGGTCAAAACGACAACAACTGTCCATGCAGCGTAATCCCGACTTTAAGATGACAAGAAAAGGTTTTGTTTTGTGATTGTAACGCCAACGTTCTTCAAAATATTGAGGATGAGCGACGACGTGACATTTGCACAATGCGAGATTTTTGGGGAGATTTGACATGACATTTATTTTTGCGTGACATTTGACATGCAATTCCATTGTCGGGCATGGCGGCCACCTTTGACCTTTAAACAGGACATTTGCTGGAGTTGTTTTAACGCGTGTGACATTTGTGGATCGTCTCATTTCATTCTCAGCGCATTGAACGGACGCTTGTTTCGCGCTCTCGCCTTTCGTCAGTCATGAAGCGATGAGAGGACAAACTTGCCGTCCATTCAACAGCCTGACAAAAGAGCACGACGTGAACGTTTGCAGGAGATTCCACATTTGTGTGACATTTGACCTCCACTTGGCTTCACTGGAAAGGTGAAAAAAAAAAAAGGAAAAAGGATGAGCGGAGTTTGACGCGATTCTGAACAAAACAGCAGAAAGTGGAGGAAAAGTACGATGATGTCATCTTGTTGCCGAGCTGCGGTCCAATCAGCCGTCGGCCACGTCATCACCATGACAACCAGCCAGTCACTTATGAAGCAATCAACTGGGTCACGGCTGACTTATTCTCCGTGCTAATGTTAGCATCGCCAAGGCTAACGCTAGCGCTGACGGTTAGCAACAGAGATCCAAAAACGGTCGGGGCCGTCAATCCCCTTTAAATTGGCTGCTCTCCTGCGGCGGGATTAGCGGCGCGCTAAAGCCGGCGCGCTAAAAAGGCCGAGTGTTCTGTGAGGGCGGGCTGGCGCGCACACACTTGCACGCGCACACACGGGCGGGAACGCCGAGATGGCGCTATAAGCTAAGCCGCTTCACAAAAAACAACAACAGCAGCAGCAGCAGCAGCACGACACGTCACTCTCGAGTCAAACGTGTCAACAATTAGCTTCAAGGTGAAAAGTCTTGGAAATGAAAGTGGACCTTCATCTGCCGGCTAATTGGTTGTCGTCTTCTACTTCCTGTTAGCGTAGCTTAGCTGCGTCTGACGTATGATCTGTAAATCCGAAAAACAGAACGAGGATGTTCATTTCGTACTTCGGCCCCCACAACCGGCTTAACGACATGACATTTGGCAGACACGTCCGCTATGAATGAACGTGACGCGCTCGGGTCCGAGAGAGCCGGTTCCGGTCCACTTAAGCGACCGCCTCCCTTCGGAGGAGGCGTGTTCATCATCCGGAACGTCAAGAGAGTGACAGCGACGCTCGCCAGCCGCACGCACGCCATCAATTTTCCAAATTTCACCCGGTGTCGCTGAAGGTGACACATCGGTCGTTAGCGCATAATTGCTGTATGCAAATGAGCTTTGAAAAGGCCACCAGTCAGTGATCAGTGACTTAATGAGCTCATCATATTGATATTAATACGTTCATGATCATCACGGCAGGTGTATGAAATCTGTCATAAGTCGCAGCCTTCCCCACAAAACAGGCAAAATAGGAACATGTGCGTGCGTGCGTGCGCGCATGTGACATCATCAGACAGGTGGGAAGAGCAGCCTAAACCGTGATTGGTCACAAGTCCACCGCCAAGCAACAGCCTTTGCAAACGACTTAGTCATATTATTATGGCAACTCTTATTTGCCGATTACAATGCATTTCCCTTCTCTGAATGCAGTTTGGTGGCAACTGTAATATTGTGAGATGATGATGATGATGATGATGATGATGATGATGATGATGATGAGGGAGAGACAAAGATGGAGGAGAAAAATAAACCAAAGAGCAAATCAAGCGAGCGGTGGCAGGAAGCATGAGGAAGAGGAGGAGGGAAGACAAATCCAGATGAGGAAGATGAAAGCAGAAAGAGGGAAAAATAAAGAGAGCGAGGGATGCAGACAGAGAGAGACGGGGGGCGGGGGGGGGGGGGGGGGGGAGGCGGGAAAATGAGCGGCTGAGGACGAGCCAGACAAACGAGGAGAAAGGCAAACGCTGGCGCTTGTCGTCACGCTCCCTCCTCATCCTCACTCCCTCCATTTTGTCCCCTTCATCAGTGTGAGGCGGCGCTCCCATCCTCTTCCTCATCCTCTTCCTCATCCTCATCGCGTCTTCAGCCAAACATCAAAACGTCACATTCGGTACACACAATGACAACAATTACACACACACAAGAAAATGTGGCCTTTGGGTTGACGTGACAGTCGTCACACATTCACACAAACTAACAGACACACACAAATGTCTGAATCTTTGTCAACTTTGGCCCTCGAACCCAATTGACAACACAAAATTGTTCAGGCCAGTTTGTGAAAGCTGCAGTTTCAAACAAATCCCGCCCCTAAAATGTGGTCGATGCGTCTTTCACGAGTTCAAAATGGCCAACGGACCGCATTTATTGAGCGCTTTAACATATGGCGCCCAAAGCGCTTTACAATTAAGCCTCACATTCACCCGTTCATACGCACACACTCTGGTGCTCGCGGTCGCCTGCCGGCAGGTCCGTTTGGAGCACGTCGGGGTTTCAGTGTCTTGCTCAAGGACACTTCGACACGGTCGTCAAGCGTGAGGATCGAACCCACAACCTCACGGATGGGAGACCACCACTCAACCGCGCCGTCCCCGCAGCCACAAAAAAAGTCTTGCCGGGTTTGAAAAGACACAACAAGTCGGCCATTTTGGTTTGGAGCGAGCAGCCATTTTATGCTCAACTGACTCGGTCGCTTTTGACAAAACAATTCAGCCCCCAAAGCCTTACATGAAATTTGCCTCTCTCAAGTCTCAAGTCTGAAAAGACTGAAAAGAAGTTTTGTGGTTTTGGACTGATGGACGAGTTTGTGTAAATTGTGAAAAAGCTCCGCTTTTTTTTGTGGTGGCAAAGTTTGATGACTCGGCAAAAAGACTCAAGTCTTAATAAAGGTTTTTTTTCAGTTTGACATTTGGAGACATGGCTCAGCGGTAGAGTGGTCGCCTCCCAACCGGGACGTTGTGGGTTCAACCCTCCCGCCATATGGGAAGCGCTCTATAAAAAGCGGTCCATTTAGCATTTATGAGTGGACACCCCAAGAAAAGAAAGCCCGAAAACATTTGAAGTGACCAAATGTTGCTCGCTGGGAGCCGATCGTGTTAGCGTGAGCAGATCTGCGGGGGCGCGACGGAGTGGAAAGGAAGGAGGTCGTGCGAAGGCTGTTTGGACAAGTTGAATTATTCAAGACGGGACGCACGTTCATCTTGACGACCTTCACTTGGCACAACTGCAGGACCTTTTTGCAGAACATGCGCGGCTTTAGAGGAGCCCTCAGCAAACCGACGTAAATCCTCAATTCGCGCAACAAAAAAGTCAACCATTTGAAGCAACACTAAGGAACTTTCCGTTTACGTTGATTATGGTGCCGCCATATGGACAAAGTCGGTAATGTAATGCCTAAAGGAAGACCACGTTTCCCATGAGGACAAGCGCACTGCGTCATTTTTTTAGCTCATGACATTCAAATTGACTTCCGACTTTGTAACAAATGGGGAAAAAGGGATGTGACGTACGCCATCAAGCAGTCAGCACATTTGTCGTTTGTCCTCCTCAAAGTTGCCAGCCAAAATAATACAGACCCCCTCAGGCCAAGGCAAAGGTACCATTCAACCCGTTTGAAGTCCATGTTTCATCAGAAGAGTTACGAAAATATTTTACGGTTGAAAAATTCCTTAGTGCTACTTTAAAAGTACACTTTCAGTCTGCTGACTCAATGCTAACTAATTAGCATCTAGTGACGCACTGATGACCTGAGAGCAGAGTTGAGTTGGAGGCGGGACTCACACTGCCTGCTGAAATGTTATTGGCTGACAAATTCAAGTTTGTCCTGCAGAGAAGTCACAACAAGAGCATATTTGTGACCGTCCCTGGAAAAATAGGAAGGAAAAAAAAAGTCCTCATGTGACAAAAACATCACAATTGAGAAGACTCGCGTTGTGCCGTGTGAGATCCGCCGAGCCAGAAGCAACATGGCAGCCAGTGCGGTTGGTGTCACGTTCGTCTTCACGCCGCGCTCGCTCGCTGACTGTGCTGCCCCGCGTCCCTCAGCCACATCACTTTTTGCACCCGAGACCCTCACAGTGCGCCATTGTCCGTCTGTCCATCCGCGGCGTCTCAACGTGCGCTCGCTCCCACCCGCCGCCTCACGTTCGTTGATGCGACGACTCGCGCGTGTTTCAGGCCCTGCGTTTAGCGTCAGGCTCGCTTCTCACGTCTGAAAGTCTTCCGGGAACTCGTTGGCGCTAACTCTTTTGAAACCTTGTCCTCCGCAGGAGTCAGGAGGATTCGTAGGATGCTGAGGATCTTCCCGCCACGCTGCTTTCCATGAGCTGAGAGCGCCACCTCGCGGGAGCAACCAATCAGCAGAGAGAGCGAGGAAGAGGAGGGAAGAAGGCCAGGGAAGGAAGGAAAGAAGGAAGAAACTTTTTTTGGGGGTTGCAGTTTATTTCCACGTCGTAAATGGCGGCAACGGAGGCCAGCGCGGCGCCCGCGGTCCAGGAAGACGGGAAGAGTCCGGAGAACAAGCAGGCAGAAGCTGAACAGCCCGCCCACAACTCGGAAAGCGTCAACAGTGAGCCGGTGGACAAAGATGGCACCGCGGTCAACAGCGAGGTCGTCCCGGCCAAAGAGACCGTCGCTAACGACACGTCGGTGGAGGCGGCGAGCGCCGACGAGGAGGCCGGAGCCGTCAGCGGCGAGGCGGCGCCCCCCCAGAGCTCGGAGAACCACGAGCACAAGACCTCCTTCCTGGACTCCTTCCTTAACAAGAGCGGCCTGGGTAAGGTGATGTCGGGACGGAAAAAAAAAGAGGCCGGCGCCGCCGCCGCCGCAGGACCCGGCTCGGAGGAGAGCGCCGCCGAGGGGGCCGAGAAAGAGCGAGAGAAAACCGCAGACGAGCCGGCGGCGCCTGAGGCGGGAGCGGAAGGAGGTAGCGGGGGGGAGGCCGCCGAGAAAGCGCAGGAAAACGGAGAGAAGGAGGACGAGAAGAAGTGCAAAGAGTCCAAGTCTTCGGTTCGGGATCTGATCAGGAAGCCGGTGGCCAAGATCTTCTCCCATCGGAGCACAGAGAAGAAGGACGGCAACACCTTAGAACCTCCTAAACAAGTCAAGGTCCGCTCCAAGTCCCTGGACCGCCTGGAGGATCCCGAAGCGCTTAACGCCAACGCAGACTCGGCCGCTGAGGAGGCGGGAGGTGCAGAAGGAGGAGCGGAGGCAGAGATGGAGCAGAAAGCCTCCTCGTCTTCCGCCAGCGCCGCCAAGCACATGAAGCGCTGGCACTCCTTCAAGAAGCTCATGGCGCAGAAAGCACACAAAAGGAGCGGCGGCGGCGGCGGCGCCACCGAAGACGGCGCCGACGCAGAGGGAGGCGCAGACTCCTCCACCCTGGACTCCAAGGAGTCGGGCCAGAAGAGGTGGAAGCTCAAGCGCTCCTGGACATTCCAGGGCCTCAAGAGGGATCCGTCCATGGTGGGCATCAGCGGCAAGACCAGGAGCTCCGACAAAGACTCGGCCGACGCGCCCGAGGAGGCGGCGGACGCCGACCAAAGTGCCGAGGGGGGCGGCGAGGAGGACAAGGCCGACGGCGGAGGCGAGGAGAAGGCGGAGGCGAGCGAGGAGGAGAAAGTGGCCGGGGGGGCCACCGTCACGCAGCACGCCAACGAGATCTGGACCTCCTTTAAGAAGCGCGTCATCCCCAAGTCCAAACGCGCAAACACAGAGTGCCACCCCAGCGCCGATGATGACGGCGCCGCCGCCGCCACCGCCGCCACCGCGCCCGCATCAGGTCAGAAAGCAAAACTTTTGTTCCACAGGATTTGAAGACATTTTATAGCTCCACAAATGAAATATATATATATTTTTTATTAAATATTCAACAGCTAGCTAGCTAGCTAGCTATGCCTACAGTCCGAGAACGCACAGCCTCTTTGATAGTCTGCGGGTGTGACTGCTTTAGAGCGCCTCGTTGTCAGCCATGAGTGCACGCATGTCACATTGAGGAAGGTGGAAGTGCCAGAATGGGGATGGCAGGAAGGGGTTGAATTTATTGATTTCTGGCGAGCGTGGAGCTTTAGAGCGCCTCGTTGGTGTGCCGTGGAAAAGCACTAAGAATGACCACAGCAAGACCGAATATGGATCAAGTAGCGTCCATTTTTCCAGGTCAAAGTCGAGGAACTTGATTCACAATTTCTTTTTAACTAAGTTGCTTCCAAAAACGTATAAATACGTTCTATTTGAAATGTTTTAAGTGTCGCAAAGACGTTTTTATGTTTTTTTTTATGCTTGAGCAAACAGAAGGCTTTGATGCAGCCTCTCAACTGCAAAGAACGGTTGAAGAAATGGTAGTTATTACAATGGCCAGCAGGTGGCAGCAAAGCAAAAGAGATCAACCAGTGCCATGTTGAAAAAAGCTCACAATTCTAAACAGATTTGTGAATAATGATGAAACTTAGCTATATCCTAATTGCTGCAAAACGGAAACAGATAAAAATATAATTTTTCTTCCCGATGAAAGAAGAGACTCTAATCTTTCTTTTAGTAGGTTTCACGTTTTGATAGCAATAGAACACATTATTCTGTGGGCCTTGCAAAGTCAGTCAAAATCCAGTAAAAGAGCCGGTGTGAAGGGGGTTGCTTCTCTCAAAATGGCTGCCAGTCAATGAACTAATGCATTCAAATTTGTCAGGGTCGTTAACAACACTCTTTTGTTTTCATTTGACAGTGACTTTAAATTCAAGTTCTAACTCTTCTTAAGACGCTCCGAACTCAAGTTGGTCCTTGTACGTTTGAATGTGGAATTGTTTAGTGGAATAAATGTAAGAAAAGATGAATTCCATGGGATTTGTTTGTCATGGAAAGCAAGTTTGACAAGGACATAAAAGTGAGAGAACGATTGTGCTAACAGAAAAGTGTCAAAGTGTGAGCAGCCGTCTGGAACTGAAATCATACGTGACGTGGTTTGTGTGCTTCAGGCGAGGACGGCGCCACAGAGGACGGAAAAGACGCAAAATCCGCCAAGGCCAAGCGTTCGCACTTTGGCCGGGCTGTCTCCCTCAAGAACTTCATCCTGCGCAAAGGCAAGTCCACCAGCGTGGACACGGGCGACGCCGCCAAAGAGGATGAAGAGGAGGCCGCCGATGCCGCTGCCGCCGATGCCGCTGCCCCCGCCGCCGCCGAGGGAGGAGACGGCCAAGGAGACACTCAAGGAGACGGCCAAGCCGCCAGCGCAGAAACCGATGACAAAGGCGTCCAGCAAAAGGAAGCCGAGGCCGAGGCGCCGAAGACGCCGAGCCACGCTCCCGTCACTAACGGCGAGAACGGCTGCGAGAACGGAACCGCCGAGGACGACACCCACAATCACCAACAAGACGACGGCCAGAAGAACAGCAGCCCCGTGAAGAAGAGCAAGGAGCTGGGCGGAGCCAAGGAGGAGACCAACGCCAAGGTCATCAACACCACGGCGCCACCTGTGAACAGCGGTGAGTTACTACACCACCACCGAGACGACCGTCAGAACCACGGCCGACAAGGAGATGCTAACGACAGACCGCCGCCGCCGCTAACAAACATTACCAATGAGCTGAGGGGGGAGGAGGAAGGGGAGCAAGATGAGGATGAGGAGGAGGTGAGGAAGAGGGAGCTGCGAGATGTGGCCGTGGCTATTGTCCGGAGTGTCATGTCAGCCGCCGCTGACCAATTAGAGCGCGAGCTACGCCGCGGCGCGCTCAACGGCCGACACGCCACCTCCACCTGCTAATATGCTAGCATGCTAGCGCACAACACACATACGCCAGTTAGCACAGAAAAAAACGGCCAAAAATGAATCAAGTGAAAAGGTTCGATTTTACAGGCTCAAACACAAATAAGCTTGGCACAGACAGTTAGCATTAGCATGACTGCCGTGCTAATTAAAAGTTTCAAGTAGCAATGTGACAAGTGGCCGCCATCTTTACACAATTTTCTAAAAAAAAAAGAAAAGGTATTGAGCACTTCAAATGCTTCTTAAATCCTCCATAGCAAACAAATTCAGAAAAAAACCACTTGTTGATTTAAGCAAATGATCTCGTCTGCTGCCTTTAGTGAATAAATTCCGTTTACACTTTGGGAGTGAAACTTGTAGGCAAGTGACGCCGTTTGAAACGTTGCGTCACTTCCCCCATCGAGTAGCAGACCAAACCAAAGCGTCCAACAAGACGTGTTGAGAAATAATGAAGGTTGGCACAAAAAAAAAAAAACCCCGATGTTTTTCAATCTTGATCATTAATTGCTTTTATAAAACTATTGTTTTCAAAACGCCAGTTACAAAAAACTAAATATATTACATATTACTTCAACATTTTATTAACATTTAAAGTACTGTAAACCCTAAAATGTAAAAAGATAGACGTGAGCAATTTTTTTACTCAACATGCCCAAAAACCAACAACTTCGGAAGCATTCCCCGGAAAAGCGCACACACGGATTTGTCCGGATGCTAGCATCCGATTTTCCAAATTCTTGCTGCATTCTCGTCAGGTTGAAGTGGACTCGGCATTTGAAGATTGTCATTGCAAGCAACTATTGTCACATTACTACTTAAGAGTTTAAAGGCAAGTACGCTATTTAGCTTAGCGTAGCTACCTAGCATCCACCCAAAGACAAATACGTTAGCGTCATCGCACCTCAATAAGTGAAAAGTTGAAAGGCCGACACACTGCACACGCGTTAGCTTAGCGTTCACGCTGTCAAGAGACTCGCCGTTTACACTTTCACATTAGAGGACGACTAAAACACGATGAGCCCAATTGGTGGCACGAGACTGCGCTCGTTGAGCTCTCCTTGCGCTGCAGACACACGTTGACTTCTTGATTCCCAAACTTCATATTTGACATTCCAAAGATCTGGCGGAAAACTGAATGGTCGCAAAAAAAAAGTCGTCCCTCGCGATATCGTAGTTCACTTTTTGCAGCTTGACGACATCGCCGATTTGTCTTTCGTGTGTGTGTGTGTGTGTCACGGATTATTTGCACAATGTTACGCAACACCAAGAGTGAGCCAGGTGGGAAGATGGCGTGAAAGACAGACAATGTCCAAAGTTTGGGATCATTTCACGTTTACTACAAGAAGCTGTCGTCCAAGGTGCAAATTAGTTTGACGTTTTTTTTCATTTGCAAATGTTCAGTTCAGGCCATCTTGGCCACGTCGCTTGGAGGATTCGCACCAGAAAAAAGCAAACAAAAAAGCCCACGCTCGGTGATGACGACGACGACGCCATCAAATTCACATTTAACGTCAAGCCATTCCTTCTGGACTGGCGTGTAGAAATTTTTATGGCTTACTCATCAAAGTAAGAAAAAGAAAGAAAGAAATAGGCCAAGTGTTGATCAAGATTCAAAAAGAACTTTTGCTTCATCAGCCGAATGTGGAAGTCAAACTTATCACACATTCACATGAAACTTGCCAAAGTGTGAAAAACATTTTTGACTGGCAAACTCCTGCAAATACGTTTGACTGGACATTTTCCCCATAATGGGATTGACTATTGAGTTAAAAAAGTACAAAAATAAATAAATACAATTATTATTATTTTTTATCATTTGGTCTACATTATATCAATACATTTGAAAATTTAATACGTAAACGTTGATTAATAGTGATTGTTATTGTTTTATTATCCCCCCCCTCCAACCGTAATGCCACGAATGATGCGCCTTGTGGCATTATGGGGGAAAAAAATGCTACTTTTTTAGCACATTTAGCCTGTGAGCACGTTGGAAGGATTTTGCCAGTCAAAAATGTTAATTTTGAGTTAATTTAAAGTTCCTTTCATGCCACTTAACACACGATTCATGAGCGCTCCTTACTTGGAAGCCTGTAATGTGGGAATTCCAGCCGTAGCCCAGCAGACACGTCCACGTCAACATTTGTAATAATGCATATTTTTGTGGAGACTGGGGTCACGTTTACATTTGAGTAATGTGCAGAATTTCACAAGTTACTTCATGTTCAAGACGAGATAACTCTTAATATGAAAAGAAAATGCATTGAGGTGGTTGTCATCGTCTTACAAATGCAATCATGCCATCTAGTGGTAGAAAAATGACCAACACAAATCAATATCACACTCGTTTTTTACAGTACGTCTTTTTAATTTGAATTCAATGCTATTTGTTATTATGAAATGACAGGATCAAAGACTAAAAGATGCAGCCATATTTCTATTCTATAAAACCACTTTTATGTTAACTTGAGCTTGAAACTTAGAAAAATAATATTTTATTGTACATTTAGAACATATAAAAATGTGCGATTAATCATGAGTTAACTATTGAAGTCATGCAATTAATTATGATAAAAAAATATATTAATATATCACCCAATGTAAATTGGCAGCTCCACATTTCTGTACATGAACTTTTGACTTTGGAACATTTATTTTTTCTGGTGTGGCATCAATAAGCTTCTGTAGAAACCGGCTTCCAACAGAGTAAAAAAAACACAACAACACATATATAAGCATTTTCTTTTACAGTCCAGTATTTTTTTTTTACTCGCGCAAACGGAGACGTTTTTTAAAAATCTCTCTATTATTTTTGTGATCTGTAAGCGCATACGAATGTGGCGAGGTAGAAGAATTCGTAGTGGGCTGTCGTCGAACGAGCCCAAATGTTGATGGGATGGCGATGCCAGCCGGCGTTTGTTGGGACACGCAAGCGATGACGCCACCGGCAGCCCGCAACGTTCTTCTTGTTCTTCTGCTAACTGCTCTCTTCATTTTTGCACACCTTTTGACTGTCTTCTGTTATCATTCAGCAGACAAAAAGGCGGGAAGCGCGTGAGGCCGCACAAAGAGGATTAGAACTTCCCGCCCGCCCGGGAGTCGCTGAGCAAGGAGCTCTGAGCACCCCCCCCCCCTCACTTGCACCCACCCACCCCCACACCCAAATCCTCATTTATTGACACCCCCAACCCCACCCCCACCTAAAAGGAGTTATCACGTGTTAAGAGGTTGCCGTGGTGACCAAGAATGAGCGGCTGGGAGAGTTCACGTAGATGACAACCAATCAAAATAGAACAAATACTCGGAAAGCAATAATCCACCCCGCCCCGTTCCATTTCCTCTGCTTGTCTGTGACATTTTATATTGTCTACAAGAGAAATGCAAAGGTAGCAAAAAAATGCATTCCAGACCCCCACCCCACGTTTGTACCGAGCCAATTGTTGGATGAAAAGGCGTAAAAAGAAGGATAAGAAAAAAAAGAAAAAAAGAAAAGAAGACTGTTAGTTTTCTATTGACAGCCGTCCGTGATGCTTTGTAGTCCCCTCCCCAAATGTCCATGGAAGTAGATTGGACTTCAGTACATAGACTGCTCCAGTAAATAGACCGCCCCGAAGACTGACCCCCCCCCCCAACGACACTGCAAATGTCTCCAGCTGTGTGTTGAGTGTTTAGACTGTTCTGTCGTGGACATGATGATGACATCAAGACAAAAAAAAACAAGCTGATTTGATTCTTTGTCTTATTTTGTAAAAGCACATCCTGTCACTGTTTGTTCCTCTGCAGTCATTTACACTCTCATGATGATGACGATGACGTTTTGTTGGTCCAGTTTTCATGTCTGCTAGCAACAAAAAAAAGAAAAGGAAAACAAAACAAAAAAAAACCCCACAAAAACAAATAGTCCAATAAAGAAGAAAATCTAACAAGTCAACTGTGGTGTGTGTGTTGGGGTGTTTATTTTGGGCCGCGTGCTGGCTGGCTGGCGGCCAATGGGATGGGGGATGGAGGATGGAGGGGGCGGGGCTAACTCATGGGGGAGCGTTTGGCTGCGCTCATTAATCCACGTATCGATAATCTCATCCGTTTACGTAACCGCCGCAATAATAGCACTTTTCTTTGTATGAAAGTGCGTTGAAAGGAATGACACACAAAAACATGCCCGTCCACGTTACTAACACACACGCGCGCAACCTTTTAGCTCCTAAAAACTAGTGCATCATCACAAGTTTGAGAATAATAATATGCAACGTTGCAAAGTTGTGTTTGAAATGCACTATTAATCCGTTCTGTTTTATTTTTATTTTATTTTGGAATAACCCCTGCCCGAGGCACTGGCTCGGTAGAGGTCTTAATAATAATGTCGACAAATGCGGTCGTCGTTCGTGTATAAATACCGCCTCCATTTCGGATCATCATTTTGCAGAGAAAAAATGAACGTTATTCGTGAGATTTTACGGTAAAATCCTTTCGTAAAGGTTGTTCAAAAGCAACACAAAAAAATATCCCGTTACCAATAACGATCCTGATGAGCCCAGAAATAAACTCGTGTTGGCTGACGGTCACATGACTCACCGATGACGTCATGAGGCTTCATGCTGACGTCCGTGTGCGCTCCCGCGATGATGATGATGATGATGATGAAGTTGGATTCTCTCTCCGGCAAGCAGCAACTGTGAAATGTTGTCAAAGGCAGCAATTAGGACTTCACACTTTTGTTTGGATGGCAAACAAAAGTTTTTTTTTCTCACCTTCATCTTCGAACCCCTGCGATGTGCCGGCTGCTCTTCTTCTTCCACAAGACGCCAACGCGACAACCTTTTTCCACTCAACACTTTGCAACTTTTAATTGTCAAGTTATTTGAGATGTTCTTATTATTCTCCTCACACTAAAGCAGGGGTGGCCAAGTTGGGTTCTGGCGAGCCCCTACTTATGCAGCCTGTTTTCCATGTCTCTCTCCACTAACACCTGATTGATGATCAGGATCGTTATCAGGCTTCTGCAAAGCGTGCTGATCAGCTGATCATTCGATTCAGCTGCGCTGAAGGAAGGAGTCACGGAAACCAGGCTGGATAGGGGCTCTCGAGGACCCAACTTGAGCACCCCTGCACTAGAGGTCAGTTGTTGAGAGATTGAACATTTCATCAAGTCGTTTACTGGCAACTGATGTTTACTCACAAACTAAACATGGAACAAAGTCAACACGTGCGGTTTATTTGAAACAACTACATAGCTTTGCCTTGGGACAATTCACTTAGCTTAATGCTAACAAACAATGCTAAAAACGGCCCTGACATGCTAACGGTTTGGTAGTGGTGTTAAGAATAATTGAACACAAACCTGCGGAGGAAAAAGCAGATAAAATATAGAAGAGTACCGAGTAGCATCGTGCCAAAATATTTTGGGCGCGTCGCACCTCTAAATTCAGGTAAAAGAAATTCAAACACTACAACTTCATTATTATGATTTCACTTCCTCCACCCTCGTTTTGTCTGCGAATTGGGATAGCCTTCTCTGATTGGCTGACGAGTTTCCGGTCAAAATATCCACCAATGAGCTCATGCGGGCAGGATGTCAGACGTTTCAACAGCTGCTGATTTTCAAAACAATGGCAGCTAATTTTCACTCACAGGCATATATATTTTTTATGCTCTGCAAAGAATTAAGAGTAGTCGAAGCGGACCGATCTTGATTTGTGTCTGTATGACTGTAGTGTTATACTGCCTCCCGGTGGCTATGATGAGCACAGCAGGAGCAGCACAAACGCTTTCAAACTTGACATTCTGCTGAAGTACGTTTTTATAAAATACAAAATATACTTTTCCTTGTTAAACTATACAAACACAAATATTTTTTGAAAATGCTTAGTTTTGGTTTTATTAGTCTTAGCTTTAGTTTTTTGGGTGTGATTTTGTGATTAAAAAAGAAACCCTAAAAGCTCATTTACAAAATTAAGAATATTAAGCACATTTACACTACAATTAATATTAAGTTTTGTAAAATGTGGTTTCAGTTTCCGTTTGGTCACATGACAGTCAAAACCTGGGCGAACATGTGACGTTTATTTTGGTTGTCAGCGCAAATCCAGTCGATATATATTGCACAAAAGGATGAACGCAGCAGCGGGTGAGACTTGGGAAGAAAATCACGACTGCAAAACAAATTGTTTAAAAAAAAAGAAGAAGCCATTTTAGTCACATGACTGCATAATAAATGATGTTCAGCAGTCCAAACACAAGTGCCACTGAACCCAAAAGTCAGCAAAGACACACACACACACACGCAAGCAGCGCTGCCGTGGCAACGGCGTACACAACGCGCCATCGTTACACATAAAGCGCTTTCACAATCGGTGCGTGCGTTTATGTACATAAATACAAAGCGTATTGATTGATCATAGAAAAAAAACACGAAGAAAGAAAGAAATGAGCCTCGGTGAGTGTTTGTCCAATTGATGCTTACAAAGCTCATAAAGTTGGAGTTGCTTGTGCTCGGCTGGCATTTCCCCCAAAGGACGTCACTCCATCTTGGACATCTCAAACTTGGTCGTCTTGGTTTCCTGACGCACAAAACAACAAGTTTGACCTTCAAACGTCCACCCAACAAGACATTTGATTGACAGCTGAAATGAGCACAAACCAATAAGAGTCACTCAAACCCGCCACTGGCTACGGGCCGCCGAACGTCAACACATTGATTTTCCACGTTATTTTCTTTCTCTATGGCGAAAAGGCCACCGCGTACGGCACACGCTTGCACGAATAAGATGGGGAGAAGCGCATAACATTGCGTATCATTCTTCAACATGATTGGTCTTTTCAACATCCACATCCACGCGATTTCTCCACAAAGTGCATCGCCTCCTTCCATTTGGATACGTAACATGTTACTCACATTCTTGACATAAGAGCCATGTTGCGGCGAGCTCACAGTGAACATCACACAAGCACGTCCTAGCTTGCGTTCACCTGAATTGATGTCAAGTGACCTCCGTTGGCTGCTTATCAACACGGTGGCAAAACAAGGGCTGCTCTTTACCAAGACTTTGGCGCCCCCTGCTGATGGGAGGTACATTTTGACTGGTTGTCAGACCTTATTGCTGTGACAGCTTTTTTCTTTTTCTTTTTTACATAATGAACAGTCCTAAATAAATCAAAGTTTAGCCATCGTAGACTAAGCAGAATCGAAAACGGAATCGTAAAAATCTCATCAATTCTCATCCCTACTCTCCACCAAAACAAACAAACAAGCTATGAAAGCAGCACGACACGTTGTGTTTTCCCATCTTTCAATTTGATGTCCACCTCACTTTCAATGGTGCCCACATCCCACAAACTTGTGATTTTGGACTCCAATATGGATCACCATTCTGATCTTTATCAGAAAGGAATTGAAAATGTGAATAAATAAGGCAGGAAATCCAACCGGATCAATCATGAATTTCCTCATACTCGTTCCTCCAAAACGAGAGCCAATTCCACGAAATGGATGCGATGTTGGGAATTTTTTTTTGCAGAAAGCGTCGGCACTGAAAGTCGTGCTGTGGAACGTCTGTAATTGTGCCCAACGTGTCCCACCCGCACTCACCTCGTCCGAGTCGAGCAGGGGCGGCAGGGCGCTGCGGGCGGGAAGACACGGACGACATGAGCGCGGCGCCATCGACGGCAAAACATCAGACGGGCACATGATGCCAACACTTACACGTCAGCCATGGACGACGGGATGTTCTCCTCCACCCATTTCAGATCTTCATCCTGCAAAGCGCAAGCGACGCCCAGTTAGGTGCGCTTCAACTAACGCCGCGCATTGTTAAAGGCCGGAAAAAAATCAATATGGCCAAATATTCTTGCGGGCCTCGACAAGGATCCATACGGAGGCGTCACGATCCAGATTGCACATTTGTGTTGTGTTCACAAGCGTTACACGTTTGGACACACCTTCTCATTCAATGCGACACTTTATTTTCACGACAATGTACATTTTCACTGAAGGCGTCAAAACTTAAACAAACAAAAAAATGAAAATAATAAAATAATCACATAAATAGCCGCCTTTTTCTCTGATGACTTTTTTGCACATTCTCTCAGTGAGCTTCAAAAGGGAGTCAGTCACCTGAAAGGGTTTTCTAACCGTTTTTAAGTTGTTCCCAAACGTAAGAATGACAAGAGTATGCAAAAAAAGGAACAAAAGCAAAGGACGGCTATTTTGAAAAATCTATCATATAAAACGCGCTTTCAGTTATTTCCCCTTTTTTCCTTTTTTCCCTTCAGTACATAAGTCCACATCGGTCCATACATAGTTTTGATGCCTTCAGTGAGAATCTACAAAGTCATGAGAATAAAGCAAATGCATGGAAGAAGAAAGTGCGGCCAACACTTTTGGCCTGTACTGTATTTTAAAATAAGTAAATAAATAAATAAAAGGCCAATCGACCGCTTGTATCTGGCAAAACCTTTGAGTGGGGTCACCAGCGTTGGCTTGGATGTGTGTGTGTGTGTGTGTGTGTGTGTGTGTGTGCGTGTGGGTGTGTGTGTGTGTTGTAAACATTCACCACTTTGTTGGCTCTGGTGGCACCGTTGGTCTCATTCTTCGCACCCCTCATCTTCATGCCCTCTGCAGACGCACAGGCGGGGAAAACAAACGCACCCAAGACAGTCAGGCATTCTTTTGACTTTGATTATTTATTTTTTTGCTAGGAAGCAAACAAATATTGTGAAGCGTATTGCTGCCTGCCACAAATTTAAAAAAAAGAAGACAATTATCCTGACAACTTTCCCATTTCCACCTTTCAACGTCATCCATTTCACAATGAAACGTGATCAGCCATTCCTTGCGCTTCAAGTGTCTGCTGTAGTACAAATACTTTTGTTACTGTACTTGAGTAGTTTTTTTTAGTACTTTGTACTTTCCTGAGTATTTATTTTTTAGACTACTTCTGACTTTTTCCTGGTAAAAATACTTTTTACTTCTACTCGTCGAGTACATTTCAGAGCCTGTACTTTTCTTTTTTACTAGAGTAATTTTTTGAATGAGTACTTTTACCAAAATTGTTTTTTTTTACACATGTAACTGTACTTTTACTCAAGTAGAGAATGTCAGTACTTTTCCCATCTCTGGTCTTGACGTAGCGACGCTGCTGCTCGATAATGCTGTGTATGAATTAATTTATTTATTTTTAATTAATGAGGCGAGACTGCGCCTAAACCTGGGAATGCAAAAGCCACTTTTTCATTTAAATTTTTATGTGAAACGTAACAAATTATCATCCAAACTTTTTTTTTTCCCGTGGTAAGGCAGCAAAACGCTTGCGTACAAACACGATGATGCAGCGAGGAGAAAGAACGGACGACTGACCAAAAGCTTCGTTCACCATGAGCTCCTCCTCCTCCTCTTCATCGTTCTCCTCATCATCCACCAGAGGGCGGAAGGCGTACCTGGAACACACACCTGGAAACATCAACTCGTCGGCCCTCGCCATATCACGCTCTCACGGGATTGTGTGTTTTTTTCTTTTTTAAATACAACTCATTTGATGTTGCAGATTTTTGCTTGGTTGGGGGATTCTTCAGCAAACCGGTTTACACAACGGCACGTCTACGGCAAACTAAAGATATTTATCTGATTTTATATCATCCTAGTAATAATAATCCCTCCACGACCAACGGCTTTATTGAACAAAGGCTGAACAAAAAGAAACGCAGGCGCATTCTTTTGGACGACCTGCCGACGACCGACGCCATCAGTCAGTACGCAGCACGCAGAGTGGCAGCTAACTGTTAGCCAGGTAACGTCAAGCGCGCTAACTCTCCACTCTCCATCATTTGAAGTGTACAACGTGGCGATTGCCACCCCCAAGTGGGCAAAAACAGGATCTGCACCTCACATGCATACTTTGTGTCAATATTTGGTCAAGTCGAGGCATAATGATTATGCAACAACAACAAAGCAATACAGTAAGTGTTTAAGGGGAAACGACATTCTAATAACTCTCTTTTACTGTATTACTTGAAAAAAAAATGTTGAACTTGATCTAAATAACTAGCTGGGACTAAATGAGTTGAAAAGAAAACGGCCCACCGCTGGTTGTTGGCCGACGGTCGCCATAGGAACATGATGACCAATAGGATGGCGGAGAACAGGAACCGCCAGAAAGCATCATCAATCCAAAGCTCGCGCCAGTCCTGCACGCACACGCACGCACGCACGCACACGCATTTCATTTTGGGTGATGGGAAGAAATGCACGCGCGAGTGCTCAACACTTACAGACTGACATTTGGCCATCTTGAAGGTCTTTGTGGTCCAAATGATGAAGATGACTGATGCTACACACACACACACACACACACACACACACACACACACACACACACACACACACACACACACACACACACACACACACACACACACACACACACACACACACACGCCATCACAAACAGTTAGGTGCACACAACTACAAACACACACTATTGCATGATTACACAGATATACACAATTGCACACTTAGAAATGCCATTCACACACACACACACGCACACACACGCGAGTGTGAGTACCGATGACGGCAAAGATGAGCGTGTTGGTGAAGTGTCTGTAGAGCGAAAGCTTGACCAGGTTGCGTCGCAGTCGGAGCAGCTTCATGGTCTGAGCCAGACTGACAAAAATGTGCCAGCACAAAACGCAGTCAAGGAAAGACAACAAAAGGGAAGAAAAAGAACTTGGACGTCAGCCTGAATCCTTCCCACAAGGTGTCAAACTCGGGCGCGGGGGGCAAGAAGCGGCCCGCCGCGTCATTCCCTGTGGCTCGCAAAAGAATCATCTTGCGCAACCAAAATTTCAAATTGTCGGATGGAATCAATCACACGTTTCAGATATAGCAGCATTTTGTTTTGTGAGCAAACTATTATTAACTTGAACAAGCTGTGATTTTAAAACAAATTATCCATCAGGTTTCCATCCAATTGTTTCACATTTTTGAAGCGAATTTCCTGAAAATGCGCAAAATGACTTCTGCCCGTTTCCATCTGTTGTTTTGTGAATATTGAGACGGGACTCCGCCGCTGTAGGTGGCGCTATACACCTTATAGAGATGTGATTCACCAGTAATTTAAAAGAAGAAGACCAGGAAGCGACAGCGCCGCGCGATGACGTCGTAGGAGTCTGCTTTTATCATTTTTGATGAATTGTAGCATTTCTTTGCTGTTTTCCATCTAAAATTGCATGATTGTTCGTTTTTGATTTGTTTCGCCGCCGCCCCCAAACATACCTTACTTTATCGTCCGCCATTGCTTTGGGACGACAAACGTTTGCGTGACGTAATATCCGGTCAAAATGTGCGACGTGTATCCGGTCTTGTCGGCAGTTATTCGCAAAACCCAAAAATGCGCATTTTCCTTTTTTGGACACACTTTAAAATACACCCTCTCTAAGCGTACAATTATTTTTTTCCTTTTTCCAGTTTGTAGCGTTTCCATTAATTTTATTTTCGCATTATTTGAAAATTGAAATAAAAATGGATGGATGGAAACCCAACCAATTTGTTGTGTATAACGTCGATGAAACATTTGACGGCCAACGGAGCAAAATCGGAACAACAATGTGGCCTGCCACAAAAATACGTTTGACAAGTAATGCCGACGTTTGACATTTATATTCACATGCAAAAGAGACCAAAGTCCGATTTGGGGTGGGGGGGGAATAGGAATTGTACTGCAGACCGCATGAAAAAAAATCTGATATATAGCAAAAAAAAACGAGAAAACATTTTTGAATTGAGTGCAGTGTGAATATATGGGAAAGTGGCAGAGCAACATTTTGGTGCCCCCTAGAGGCCGCAAAGGATATCCACCAGATGACGCAGGAGTCGGTGAAAGCGAGCACAACATCACACAGAAGAATACTGCTGGCGTTGTTGCCTCGATCCTGAAGGGAGACACACACGCTCTTGGTTTGACATGACAGCTCGCCGGCAAAGTCGCGTGCCGGCGCGTTACGCGACTTACGGCGTTGACTCGTAGGACGCCCTCCACCACGGAGAACATGAGGTAGAGCAGGCCGACGCCGAGCACGCGGTGGAGCAACGCGCCCAACCTGGGCCTGACGGACACACGCGCACCGTCACGCGCACGCCGTCATGAGAAGGACACGCCCCCCCCCCACACGGACACTCACTTGACGATGCCGTATCCCAGGCTGGCGATGACGACCAACACGCGGGCCAGCGTCCTCTTGACAGCCGACAGGACCTCGGCGAATACCGCTGCCCCGCGGACTGGAGCCCAAACAACCGCCACAAAGGCGTCGGCACGTGACATGTCGGCGTGCGCGGCGGCGCAACGCGGGCGTGCACTCACCGGACATGCCGTCGTATCGGATGCTCTGAAACTCGGCGTAGTACACGGCTTTCTCCAGCATCCCCAGGAAGATGACGCCTCCGATCCAGAACTGAATCCTCAGCAGGTCTCGCCAGTAGCACGCCGACAGGAGGAGCCACAAGAGCGCCAGCAGCACGTACACGATGCACATCCCCATGTAGAACTGAGCGGGGGGGAAACCACAACAGACCGACCACCACGCCTGCTTGCTCAACTTGACAATTTTGCAAGTTACGAGTCATCGGAAATGACTTACACACACACACAAAATCTTCTTGTGCAGGTTTTAACACGAAAAACAGCACCGCCTTATACAAAAACATTAGGGACAGACCGATTATCGGTGCCGATATTTGGCATTTTGACAAATATCGGCCTTTCTCTCACTGAGCGGTGAATGCTTGCAAATGTAGCAAATTGGGGTTTTCATCAGGATTTGTAAAATGTTCAGACAGTTTTTACTCAAACACATTCAGACCATTTTTCACTGTCTGCGAAGATTCAAATTTTAATTCAATTCAATTCAAAAAAATGTATTCCATTCTTTAAAAAAGAAATGAAAGGGGGCAGAGAGAAGTGAAGCGTGTGGTATCTGCCCCTGATCAAAAAAGAAAAAAGGAATAATAATCAACACAAAATAAATGACATTAAGCAGTCAAGATGCTATATATATATATATATATATATTTATATATATATATATATATATATATTTGCAGTAATTGAGCTTTTATACATTTTTTACAAATACGAATGGACAGATCTTTTAAAACCTTTTCCAAACCCTGACAAAAACTTTTGGAAAACTTTATTCACAGCCCAAAACTTTTGAGGAGCTATTTATTTGCTTTGTTTTTCATTTCGCTTAACACGTGATGACCCTGGAAGCGCCCTACAATTTCTGTTAGAATTTTTAAACAAAGCTGTCTATTCTTTAAATGTTTCAAATTAAAAGAACAAGTACATTTTTTGACGCTATTATTTTCTCTTTTACCGCAAATGAATGCCAACTTGAAATATTGGTTATCGGCCTCCTTGACTACTAATAATCGGCATCAGCCCTGAAAAAGCACATCGGTCTGTCCCCCAAAAACATACCAGATGACACAAGTTGAATGCAGTGGAACCTCAATTGAACGGACCCGGAAGCACCAGATTGTGGATTTAACAGAGAGAGACTAATGTCCGCTCCGCTCCAGCGTCTCTTCGTGGGCAGTAGTAGTCAGTCTCCAAGTTGCATCATCGCATCAACAGCCAGAGACCGGTCCACTTATTGACGGGTCGGGCCAGAGATGGACAGAACCCGCTAAAGCATGTCGACAAACTAGCACCAAATTCAACGGGTTCTTACCAGCATGAGCGGCCATTCCGAGGCCGAGATGTAGTCGCGAGGTCCTTTCATGCTCACGTCCACTGCCAACAGACGGCACACGTGCACATGTTAGCATGCCTGTCACAACAACGCGGACACATTTTCTCGCCATCAATGATAATATCATTGATGTGCTTTTATACATAACAATATTGCAGCATAATTCTCGTACATACTTTTTATGAGCAATTCATTCCCAAGAAAATTGAAGACTGGCATTGAAACACAAAAAGTTAAATATCTTCAATAAATGAAAAATACAAATAAAACTGCACCGGTGACAGAGGAAAGGTCAAAAATGTGGACACACCTCAATTTGTTTGCTTTATTCTCATGACTTTTTACATTGTGCATTCTCACCGAATGCATTCAAACTAAGAATGAACACGTGTGGAGTTACGAACTTCCAAAAAAGAAGTGACATCATTGAAAACACGTTTTCGATGGTAGCTTCTTGAAAATCGCCACCTTTGCTGTGATGATTGCAGTTTGCACACTTTTGGCATTCTCACCTCTTTGGAAGTCCTTCAATCCTGTTTGAAAAACATTCCAGGTGACGACTCTTCAAGCTCACCCAGAAAAAAAAAACATCAGAGCAAAGAGTGACTGTTTTGAAGAAACTACAATATAAAACATGTTTTCAATGATTTGACCTTGATTTGAAATGAACGTGTGTTCATTCATAGTGTTGATGCCTTCAATGTGAGTCCACAATGAAAAATAAAGACAATGACATGAGAAGGCGTGTCCCAACTTTTGGCCTGTTTCGTACAGTATTGAGTTGTGGCAGAGAAACAAGTTTGGCTTCTTTCCGTCTTCCGAGAGGCGTTCGCAATCGCAAGCTGTCGGGACGTGGACGGCCCTCCATCTTCTCTTTCTCTCTTTTTTAAATTTTTTTTTTACCAGTGGAAGAAACTGCGTTGGATGGTTGTGTTGCAAATGGACTTCGTTGTGGTGCCCCTTTCTTCAAACAAATGCAACGTAGCGTCTTGTCGATGTTAGCGGGCGGCTCGCTCGGCGTTCGTTTGGCTAATCCAAAACGTTCACAGCTAATTCCATTTAGGCCGCTCAACTTTCTGGGATTTTACAATTAGAGACGACGTAAACTTGACTTTAAGTACACTCATTTTCTCTGCTTCAACCATGTTCATGGTGTGTGCGTGCGAGTCCCGCCTCCCACAGCGGCGAGTAAGTTGACTGATCGGGGAGGGAAAGAAGCAGCGTGACGTTCGCAAGCAAACACGCATGTCAATGACAATTATTCCAGACGGGCTACGGAACAAACAAACATAACGCGTCATCATCGCGACACGTGAGCAGGCGCAAACGAGAACGTGTACTGACGCTGCAGGTTCCAGGGGGCTTCCTGGTTCTTGTCTTTGACCTCTTGGACGCTGAGCAGGAACATGTACGGACCGTCCGCCCAGCTCTCGGCCACAGCGTCCAAATGAGGGTGTGCGGCAGCCTGGGAGGGAAAACAAAAACAAAATCACGACCGGCGTGCACATCGGCATCAACATGACATCACTTTGACGTGAGCGAAGGTGAGTTCAGGATGGAATGAGATCAAATGAGATTGATAAGCAAGTTGGATAAAATCACGATGAGTCATGCACGATATGAAAAATTACAGATGATTTACCGAAACCAAAACTGTTTTTTTTTGTGTGTCTACTACAAATGTATCCATTGTGGTAGTTAAAAGAAAAAAATATTTCAATCCCGCTTTCTGCTAATGTAGCGGGTCCGAGGAAGGATGACAGCAAAATGGGGTCAATAGTTAGGTTTCAATCCAATTGTTTTGATTTTTTTTCAGGCCAATGTTGTGAAAATGTGCAAAGCGGACATGCGACTTATGCCCGTTTAATCTGTTGTTCTTATGCAAATATTGAGAGTGGACTCCGGCGCTGTAGGTGGCGCTACACACCATCGAGATGTGATCCAGCAGCAAAAGACCAGGAAGCGACTGCGCCGTGCGATGACGCCGTACGAGTCTGCTTTTGTAATTGTTGATCGACCGTAGCGTTTCTTTGCTGTTTTTCATCTCGAATGGCATGAATATTCGCTTCTTTAATTTCAACAAGATTTCTGTTTGGTCGTCCCCCAAACATACCTTACTTTATCGTCCGACATTGCTTTGCGGCTACAAACGTACGTTTGACGTAATTTCCGGTCAAAACGTGTGACGCGTATCCGGTCTTGCCAGCGCTTATTCGCAAAACCTGCGCCTTAAGTGATGAGATTCGCCATCGCTCAGCTTGGCTGTGATTTGTTTACGTTCCGTACGACCCACAAAGGGTCCCGCGATCTCGTCGGGGATGTGGAAAGTGCGGTGAAAGTTGATCGAACTCGCCAATTTGTAGTGAAATCCAATGTGATGATTTAAGTGTCCGACAAGGAAGGCAAAGTACTCAAATTGGTGTCGGAGCTCTTTGGCAGCCGTCAAAGTTGGTGACCTCTGATGAGTGCAGGTTGAAAATGAATTGGGGAAAGGGACAAAATGACGAGAAAAAAAAAAAAGGGGGGGGGGAACTATCCGGACGAAATTTGATGAGAGAACGAGATGAAATGAATATGAAATCAGGATGACGAGGCGAGATGTTAATCATGTAAATGAGACGAGAAAGACAACATTTGCGATGACATCATCTCAAGAGGACATGAAAACATCAAGTTGACCTGTTTGGGAGGACCATCGGCATTTCCCGCCGAAGTCGCCGCCGCCGCCGTCGTCTTCTTCTTCTTCTTCTGGTCCTTATCAGCTTCTCCCGCAGCTGACTGGATGACGACGACACGGAGGAACAGGAAGTGCAAATGAGTCACCGTATTAAAAACTCATTCACTCGCAGGCATTTTCACTGAAGCAACTCCCGTCGCTCCCGGCGGTTTCACTGGATTTTGACATTGAAAGGCCCACAGAATATTGCGTTGTATTGCTATAAAAACATGGAACCTACCAAAAGAAAGATGAGTCTCTTGTTTCGTCAGGGGGAAAAGCTATTTTCTATCTGTTTAGTGTTAGGGTTTTGCAGCAATTAGCATGAGAACATAGCTAAGTTTCATCATTATTCACAAATCTGTGAATATCCAAAAGGGGAAAGAGCTTTTTTGCGACATGGCCCTGGTTGATCTACAAAAAAATGCTACAGTGTGTAAAATTAAGCGCCGGGATTATTCAAGATAATGATGGCAGTTGAAATGAGGAAACCCTGCACTTTTTCCACATAATGCAATGAAAGCACTTCACAAATGAAGTCAAGTCACCAAGATGACGATGACGACGTCCGTCCTCACCTTTGCTTTGGGAAGCTCCGCCTCTCGGCGCCTCCTGCCGGGGGTCTTCTCTGTGCTCGGCTGGAAATTGTGAGCATTTGTCAGCATCAAAAGGAGAGGCAAGGGGACACCCTGGATTGGTCGCCAGCCAATCACAGAAAGTTGCAACATTTGAACCTTTACCTTCAAAAGACAGCGTTTGCACTCGCTTTAAGAACCCGCCGCGCGTATTGCAAATGTCTCCATTGTTGGACTAAAAGTTATCTAACCAGAGAACGACAAGGTATCAATCATTTGTCTTGCGCGCTCACCGCCGCTCACCTGCACGCGCCTCCCGTCGACGTCAAATAAAAGTGCTTTCAAAATGGCAACGTCCCCGTTTAACAACTGCAGTGAGAGGATAAATTTCCAAGCGAGGAAAGCCAGAGAGGCTCCACGGCAGTCGTGTTGCGTGGCAACGCGTTGTTGGGCCGGCTCGCTACTTTGGTTTTCTCACCTGCAATTCCGTCAGTTGCGTTTTCTCATCGAAGGTATCCAGACCAAACTGCGAGGACAAAAATACAGCGCTTTTATCACACGCTCACACATTGTTACACAATGTGTGTGTGTGTGCGTCTCACTATGTTGGGGTCCACATGCGGCTGGCAAGAGATGAGCGGGTACTGATGGAAGACATAGAATCCGCTTCCTCCGCCCGGATTCGCCTCGGAGGATCCGAAGTACCTTCCCGCATGTGTCGCCTGGATGGTCGGACCGACGGAAAGACAAGAGACACGCTCGTTAGGTCAGGGCACGCGCACGCGCACGCACCGCAGACACATGCGACGTGAACGTGTGTCTTTACATCCAGACTGAAGACTTCATCGTAGCAGTGAGAGCTCCTCAGGTACCACGATACGTTCAAGTGCAGTGGGGAAGGTGAGTCGCACGTCACTGGCACAGCCAATGAGCCGCAAACACAAACAAACACACAATGCGGAAATCAAGGAGACCATGTTGCAACGTGAGGCGTGCGCGAGCGCGCGCGCATGCGTACATTTAAGGTGGACGACGCTGTTGTTGAAGAGAGTTTTAGCAAAGATGAAAAGGCTGTGCTTCCTCAAAGTCTCCTGGAAAACACACACATATAAAGAGAAATTTGATGTGACGCGAAGTTCCTTCTGCTACGTTAGCTCCGCGTTGAGTGGCAAAAACGCACTGAAGTGTATTTTAAAGCGAATGAGCGCGTGTGCGCAGCTGCGTCGCCGACGTCAACGGCAAACTTACGCTGTCCACGTTCAGGATCCATTTTCCCGGTTCCGACACCACCGAACTCGGTCCGTGGAGTCCGGACAGCAGCAGCAGCAGGAGGACCGTCCTGGTCCACAGCGCCGACCAGGTCCGCTCAAGACCCGCGGAAGACGCCATCACAGCAGCGAGGCGAGCTCGAAAAGTCCGACTCGTTGGAGCCCGCCACTTCCTGCTTCCGCATACGTCACAGAGAAACAGCAGTGACGCCATCAGCTGTCGCCGCCAGAAAAAAAAAAGAATCTCAAGTTTTGTGTGTAAAAGTATAATACAATAATAATAAATAAAATAAATAAAAGTAAAATAAAAATAAAAGTATATAGCTATAATTAAAAATACACAGATACTAGTTTTCAATTTATTTCGAACATAAAAGGAATTTTAAACAAGTAACATACTTAGAAAAGTGTAATATAGTAACTTGTGAATTAAAAAACAAAATAATTTGAAACATCGGCAGATGCAAAACCAAAAGGAAAAAATAAACATGAACTTTTCTCTTCCCACGCCTTCTATTTCATTATTAACATATTAAATATTAACAATATTTAGCAATATCTACTATCTATATGGGAAAAAATACATAATATTATATAGCGTTCTTGTCACAACATGAATAATTCCTAACAAAATATATATATTTTGTGTGTGTGTGTGTGGGGTAATAAATACATAGAAAAATAACAAACAGTAACAATTTAAAAAAAATCTATATTAATTTGAAATAACAAAATAAGAAAATATTTAATCAAAAATAGAAAACAGTCCGACTAAATGAATGATTGCAAATAAAATGATTAATACATTAATTTTAAAATTATAAATAGAAAAAATAAATTTGAAAAAAATTGCCTCATTAGTCATCCATACATCATCTACTGCTTATCCGGGGTCGGGTCGCGGCCAACCTTAATTTCATCTGGAAATGTGCACGAAACGACGTTGAATGCGTTGCTACCTGCATTACCGAATTATTATTCAAATGAGATGACTATGTTCGATCAGGCCTCTGCTCTGCATCGTGACAATATTTCCGTGTGGATTTTCGGAGGAATGCTGTGAGTATTGTTGTAGTTGTCCGTGGCGGCCCCTAGAGGGCGGGCGGTGATTCTTTCCTATGTAAGAGCAGATTTGGCCCATTGGGCGGCGCTAATCACAGGGGCCTTTGATGAACCGCCACCCGTGCACGTCGGCGCGCGTGCACGAGGCGAGTTACTTTCGTGTGCGTGTGTGCGCGTGTGCGTTTCGGATTGGACTCCAAATCGCTCGGATGTCTTCAGTGTCCTGCCTCCTCGAGTTTGCGCCTGCTCAGACGCCATTTGGGAGGGCGCTAGGACCCGGGGACGCAGAGGCCGCACCCCACCTCGTCTCGTGCGCGCGCCTCTGGGCGTGTTGGTGATGCATTGAAAAGGAACTTGGGTCGCTCCTTGCGGACTCACTTGGGTTTTGCCAGACACTTTGGACATTCTGCCTGCTGCTCGCCTGCACTCAATTCCGTAAGTAACACACACACACACGTACATACGCACGCACAACTTTGCCACTTTTGTTTTCCTTTGACGCGTGCGTGTGCGCGCGTGTTTGTGTGCACGGAGTGGAACTCGACCCTGTGGCCGGGCGTCTTCTTCCCGTCTCCACCTGTGGAAAGTTTCCGTCAGCATCAAGCGAAGACCAAAACAGGATGCTAATGTAGCGCAGATTAAAACAAGAATTTAAAAATAATAAAATAACGCCAGTGAATTGACTCGCATTATGCTTAGATATTATTCTAAATTTCGAATGTTGTGGTATAAGCAGGGGCGTCGATCGCGAGCGGGGAGGAGGGGGGGGGGGGCTTTCTGCCCCCATCAACACATTTGTTTTAAAAATAGCTTTGATCAACCCCTCCCGACGAGAAGACATAACGGCAAGCGATTCACAAAGTGTTTTCTTTTTAAAAAAAATGGTTATTTATAATATTTGTATCAAATAGGCTCCCCTGTGAACTCCATGTCATTCTTGTACCGATGGTGGGTGTTCAAGATTCAAGACATTCGGACTCTCAACAGTATAAACAAACAAACGTTTAACCAAAGAAAAGCGTGCATTGAAGTGAGAGTCGCTCAACGAATCAGCAACTATTTTGATCATTGTTAAAAAGGACATTGTTGAAATGTTAAATTGTCCGTCTCCAAATGTTGTTCATCGTTTCAGCCTCTCAGCAGTAAATGGACAACACACGGATGATGCGGTAATGTGCTTTGAATGGCGACACGAATATGTAACAACATCGCGATAACTAAACACGTCAAATTAAGACGTAAGAAGAAACGTTCAACACATGTCATGAAATCTTTTGAATACGAGCGATGCAACAATTCATTGACAACTATTTCGATGATAGATGAAATATTTTGACACCATGTCCAACTCTTCTCAAGAACCTCAACAGTAAATTTTCTCCACACTTGAAAGCAAACGGATTCTGGTTTTTCAAAATAAAACATTTGCAAACATCCGATTTGACTCCATGATGGACATTTTTTGCCGATTTTTGGACCGATGTGATGGAACAAGCAAGGAAGTGAATAAATTGTTTGTGTCAATTGAGATCACGTCCTGTTTTGGAAGGAATTGTTTTAACTCGTTTTTTAATCCGATTTTAAATGACAAAATAATCAACAGGTGAATGGATTAATGAAATAATCGCTGTCAGATGGAAGCCTGTTTGTAGCGTACAAATAAAATGTTGTTTTTTGTCCAGATAAATAAAGTCATATATTATTTGTATATATTAAAATTCCTGTTTCTTTCTTTTTTGGTTCAGAAAATGAATTTTGCGAAGCACTTCATTGGCGGCATCCTGAAAGTGGTCAGGTGAGAATCCAGTCGGACCGGTTGTGTTGGCTTGTTGGCCGCCATTGTGCTCAAAGTTACGCTAACGCCCGCCTTCTTCCTCTCGGCTCCTGCAGCAACATCGATCCGGCCATGTTTGTCCCGTCAGAACCGGTAAGTGCGTGCGTGCGTGCGTGCGTGCATCTAATCACGGCTTCAATTCTAAATGTGAACTTGATGCTGCTCTTCAGATAAAACACTTTATGTTGTTGCTCAAGAAATGCACTGATGTGCGAGCAGGATTATTATAGTTTTGGAAATTTTCATTTGAGTTAGTTTGAATTAGTTTTCAGGGTGGTTCTTTTAGTTTTTATTAGTTTTAGTTATTTCAAAAATGCTTAGTTTTAGTTTACTTTTAGTTCGTTTCAGTATTAGTTAAAAAAAAATGCATGTAATACTTTTTGCAATATTTAAAAAAAACACCATGGTCAAATGACAAAAACTTAAATTAATATACTTAATTTTTTGGGGGTGGAGGCTGGAATGGATGAAAGATGATTTGCCATTTAATGTTTTGGATTATGAGTGTGCTCATGTGACACATTCAACTCCTATTTCAAAACACCGCCGTACTTCGTATCTTTTATACTGTATGGCGCAACAGATGGATACTTGAGATTTGAACTTGCGCTCTCACGACCAGAGGCGGAGTTTGCCATTAGGCAAGGCAGGCAATGGCTTGGGGCCCCGTAGCCAGCAGGGGCCCCAACAGGGCCAACAGATTTGACACAAGCCACACATCCTTCACATTAGCAGTGCAGCAATTGACCGTCTCAAATTCCACGAGTCACGTGTTGTTGTTTTTCTTAAAAAATAAATAAAATATATATATATTTTTTTTTTAATGAGTAAATGATCATGAATAGTAGTAAAGCTTTAATTTGAAAAAAAAAAATATATATATATATTTTATATAAATAAATGTTGTTTTTTTAAACAACCATATAAGGCGTAAAGGTGTTGTTTTTTAAATTTTATTTTCCTGTTTTCTGACTCACTTAGGATTCACGCGAAAGTTAAACAAACTAAACCAAACAAGTCACTTGAAAGAAGCACAATGAATGGTGATTGTTTGTTAAAGATGCAATTTTAAAATGACGTACTATGTATACCACATAATGGCCACCGGGGCACCCGATCCCTTCTTGCTTGGGGCCCCTTGGGAATGTTGCTACGCCGCACGGCTCACAACATCCAGGAAGGTTGCGTGCGTGCGTGCGTGCGTGCGTGCGTGTGCGCAGGTTAGCCGACCTGAGACGGATTTGTGTGCGTTTCAGCCTCCTCCCCGGAGACCTCTGGCGTTCGAGGAGGCTCACGAGAACGACGAGGAGAAAGCGTTTCGCCAAGCCTTCAAGAAGCTGGCGGGAGACGTGAGTCATCCACGCACGCCACTTCAAAAGCGCACACACACGCCAGCCAGCCAACGCGCACGCCGACAACTCAAAACATTCTCATTTCGCTTTTTTTTATCATTTATTTTAGATTCGTTTGTTTCATGGCCTGCATCTTTTCTTTTCTTTTTTTAAACAGTAAACTTTCCTCCTATATAAGCGTGGCAGTGCTCATGTTGAGTCAAACATTTTGACTGGCAAATAATATATAAATATGATATCTCCCATAATGCCATGCAAGCTATTAACTTAATTAATAACATTTTTTCCCGTATTTGGCCTACATTATAACCGGCAGTATACGTATATCATTTTGCCTTCCACGTGTGCTTACCAAATGGCTACGTTTTTAGCATTTAGCCTACAAATACGTTTGAACATACTTGCAAATAAGTTCAAACGTATTTGCAAATATGTTGAACGTATTTGCCAGTCAAAAATGTTTCCTCCACATTGGCAGTTCCGTGCTTCCTTTGCTTCCTGCTATATTGCAATTCTTTTCATGTTTAAAAATAATAATACTTTTGTACTGCAATGCCCCTTGCATGTGGGAAAGGACAGCTACGGTTGCACTTTGAAGAACAAAAGACAAAGAAAGTCACACAGGAGCTGCTGTCAGCCACAGCTCACACACGGGCACTCACGTGCAGACTGGCTGACGCCACACCAGGCCCCGCCTCTTAAAGGCACATGCAGGCACAGTGGTGCCTTCAAATACGAGTCGAAGTCCAAGTAAAAAAAATGTGTCCGAATGACTTAGTTGTTTGTCCATCACGCTTCCGTCTGTCATTCTGTCACGTTCTGCCGGTTCGTCTGCCTCTTCTTGTGTGTGCGCGCACACACACATACACGTACACGTACACGCACATAATCCACCAATCTTGGAGAAGTGCGGTGTAACCGGCCCGACCACCAACTGTTATTGCCAATTTTGTCCACTGGGGGTCGCACTGACAACTACAGAAGTTCCACATTTTGCCGTGTTAAGCTTTTGAAAACACAAACAACAAGTCCGGTATGAGAAATGTTGCTCCAATCTCAGGACACAAAAAGTGAGGACGGACGTGTGTCAGGTGAGGACACTTTGGAAATGCGGACCAACGGCCCCCCTTCAGCGTTTGTCACGATTTAATAATGTCCTCCCGATTCTACACGAACGTCAACGTGCGCCGACGCTTGCGCATTCCGAGCATCGTCGCGCAGGGCGGTGCTCGCTCGCGTCGCGTCACGTGACGGGACGGGACGGTTTTGCTATGGGCTTTATTCCGTGTGTGCGTGTTGAGACGCCAAAGACAGCAAACAGGGTGTGTCACAAGTGGCGTGTGAAACGTGTCACACATGTGACATACGAGGATCATACAAATGAAAACAAGCAAGTGAGGGCGTGTGTGTTTGTGTTCATGTGTCTTTTATGTATGTATGTGTGTGCGTGTAGTTTTGTGTGTAAATACAAAAAAGGTGTATAATGTGTGTGTGTTGTTCAGGACATGGAGGTGAACCCCAAAGAGTTGATGAACATCCTCAACCAAGTTCTCTGCAAGCGTGAGTCAAACGCACGTCATGACACACCTGTCGTGCTAGGTTGCGTTAATGTTCTAACATGGGAGAAGCTAAGTAGCACATGCTAATGCTTGGTATGAAAATACTTGATGTGATGCTAACATGCTAATGTTTTGTGTCAGATGGCAATTTGAAGACGGACGGCTTCAGCATCGAGTCGTGCAGGAGCATGGTGGCCGTCTTGGACGTATCCTTGCTTGCTTCCTTGCTTCGTCGCCAATCGGCGAGCGAGGACGCCAAAAGTGTCCAATGTTGTGTTTGTCTTTAACGCCGGCGCCTGCAGAGCGACAGCACGGGCAAGCTGGGCTTCCACGAGTTCAAATATATGTGGAACAACATCAAGAAATGGCAGGTGAGCCACCTGGAAAGCTGGTGACCTCCGCCAAGGAAAGGCGCCGTCACCTTGTTTGTCCCTCACGTCCTGCTTGAGCAACACATCGTCACGTCCACCTCAAGTTGACCGCACCAAAACAATTCAAATTCCTTCCTTGAACACACGCACACAAACAAAAAAACCACACACACTGAACCGAACCACAAGCCGGAGGAAACAAAGTCTGCTAGCTCAATGCTAACATGTAATGCCAAACACCATAGACGGGATAACTAACATTAGCATCGGCGTTCTCTCTGTGCCAGGCTAAAGACCAGTCGGTTTGTTTGTGCTCTGAAACCCACTGGCGACCAATCTTGTCTGCAACGGTCATTTTATAAGTTAGCTTTTATTTTGTTTACTTTTTTATTGACTTTGTTTTCATTCCTTTTCAGAGTAGCTTATGTTATTAATTTAAAAAAAAATTGTATTTCTTGTGTGCAGAATTGTAACATCCTGTAATTATTGTGTAATGAAAAAAACTAAAAAGAGAAATATTTGAACTATCCACAAATCAATTACAGGAAGACTTTGAAGGACAATTAATGCACATTAATTTGAAAGTAGCCTTTGCAAATTTGTCACTAATAATTAATATTTATAAATAATACATTAATAAATGTAATCATGAAATAATAAATTTTGATTAGTATTGTAATTGGAAAACTGTCAGTTTTTCATTTTAAGGTAAATGAAATAATAAAAATACACAATACAATAACATGTATAATATATATATCTCAATTTCTGACAGATTTTGTTGACTTTTGTTTTTAGGGCATTTACGTGTCTCACGACAAGGACAAGTCGGGAGTCATCTGCAGCAAGGAGCTGTCGCACGCCTTTAAGGCGGCAGGTGCGTACAAGCGCCGCCCGCTTCCGGCGGCCGCTCAAACAGGTGTGTGCGTTTGTGTGTGTCGTGCAGGCTTCCCTCTCAACGATCAGCTGTTCAATATGATCATCCGTCGCTATAGCGACGAGCACGGCGACATGGACTTTGACAACTTCGTCGGCTGCCTAGTGCGACTGGACGCCATGTGCAGTGAGTCTTTGCGCACGCACTAACTTCTCGCCTACACACACACGCACACGCACACACTCACACTCACTGTGTGTGTGCGCCCTCAGGAGCCTTCAAGACTCTGGATAAAGGAAACAACGGCTCCATTAGCTTGGACATCAAAGAGGTACAAACTTGTGGACGCAACGTTGCGTGTGTGTGTGCGTGTGTCTGATATGTTTTGTTTTTGGCGTCCAGTGGCTTCAGCTGACCATGTACTCGTGAAACTTTGGCGCTGTCGTCACGTCAACAAAAACAAAAAGGCTGAGCTGTTGCATGAAGTTCCTGCTGCTACCACATGATGGCGCCACAACATGAACACTTTTCTTTCTAACAATTAAAAACAACTCAGAAAAATGAGTGCGTGTGTTTTGTGTGTCACTAACAATCATGAGTACAAATGAATCGAGTTCAGTAATCTATTACTTTTTTTTTTGACATCCTTTCCCAGCTTTTTAGACCCATTTACACAATTGATGTTTTTTCCTCCGTTACTTTTGTAACACAAGTTACATACTACAGTTACTTTGAACTGTTTGTACTTCACACACGACTAGATTCTTTTGCATCTTTGTTACTTTCCACTTTTTTACATTTGACCTAATAACGACGAGTGTAGGTAGAGGTTGAAATGGAGGAATCGAGGAATCTTTACCTGCCAGACGCGCCGGCGCAATCTCGATCGCTCCAACGGCCGCAACCGCTTGCCGTCCAAAGCAATCTCAAGGATGGCATTGATGTTCAATATGTTCAACTCGTGGACACCAGAAAGAGCAACGTGCCTCGTTGTGCGTGCGTTGGTGCGCTCGGCACAAAGTAGGATCTCCCCCGTCTCACCCTCCGACAGCTCAAAGGTGAAGAAGCCTCTCTCTCCGCCAAGTTAACAGCTGATTTCTCACCTGTGCTGACGAACCGCACCACGTGACAAACATGCCATTTACCAATCAACAATCAATTCACCAGAAAAGACTTCATCTCTATACATACAAAGCTGGCACCTCCAACTTGGTTGACATTGGTTACTTTTGAATCATGACTTTACAAAGTATAGTTACTTGTTACAGATTCCACAATGTTTGCTCATTACTTTCCAGACGTGCTTCTTTTTACCACAATTACTTTCCACAAATTACCCTTTACTACTTACTGCCCTTTTACAAACAATACTATTCAGTTTTTTTCTTTCTTTTTTACTTGCACGTTTTTCCCATTTTTTTCCATATCATTGTTTATTTTTACCCTTGTTACTCTTAGTTACTTTTGCAAAGTACAGTTTGTTTGTTTTTTACTTCTAGAGTGGTTACTTCCTGCAGTAAAGTACTGTTACTTGCCAAAGTAGTTACACTCAACAATAGTTACTTTTAACTGTAGTGTACTTTCCAGACTTATTCCATTTTACCGTAATACGTAAAAACGTATGCTGTACTTTTGAACAGTTTTAGTCTGTACGCCAGTTACATGTCAAGTTGTTACTCCCCTAAGTTACTTATTACACTACAGTCTTTCTTTTTTTACATTTTGTAGAAACTTTATTTGGATGTAATTTATTTTTTATCTGAATTTTTTTATTGATTATTGCAAAACATACAATAGCCGTTCTTAATAATGACAAACCGATGACTTAAAATGTTGCCATAAGAATGATAAGATGAATAAATAAATAAATCTCCTTGGGCTTTAACTTATTTATTTTAAAGTCATTGATTCCAAACAGTAAGTTGAAAATATCCATCAATCTTTTCAGCAATAAATGTACAAACGTCACTCCAAAAGCTTTGGACAAATAAATGAGACACTGTTTTGACCTCCAGAGCAGAAAGTGCATTTTTCATCAATATCTTTCTTGAATCTTTGAACAATTTGAGGCGTACAACCTATGAATTATTTGCTCTCATTTTGTTACTCTTATTACTCGCATTACTTTGAACAGTACTTACAAGTACGACACCACCGGCGGCCAATGATCGACAGCTCTTGATGGGGCAGATGCCACGGACGTCCGACTTCCGCACATCAGCGTCGTTTCAGTCCCCCGATGGCCGCGTTCCCACACTCGCACCCCCACCGCGGCGTCTCAACTCTCTGAAATGCTTCCGACAACTGAGACAGACACGCTCGCACCCGTCGACGGGGACGCGCGACCGAGGGGCAAGAAGTGGGACGCGGCGCGGCCCACGCGTCGCCAACAGGAAACGGAAACAAAACTGATGTGTGAAAAGCAGGAATTTGGAAGTCCCGCCTCCTCCGTGGTCATATATGCCATCAGGGTTGTTGTCGGAGGGAGGCGCAGTCAGCGGGAAGTGGATGGGCGTGTCCTGAGGGAGAGAGAGAGGGAGGGAGTGTCAGTTTGACAAAGATCTTTGTGCTACATTTACGAGATAAACTCATGACAGGTAAGACGCACACACGCCCACTCTCCCGTCCGGTCGTGCAGATGTGTGTGCGTGTGCGTGCGTGTGTGTGCGTGTTGACAAAACGTCCATACACGGTAAAATGTCACTATTGCAACATGTTGCTGGAGATTTTTTTTTGTTTTTTGTTTTTTTACTTAACATGATAATTCCCTTTTTTTTTGTGTGTGTGAATTTTTCATTCATTTCTGTTTTTGGTCCCACTTAGGAAAGAAGAACATGACAGCGATGACATATAAAGTGCCTGGCTGTGTGCGTGTTAGATGAAGATGATGATGATGATGTCATTGTGCTCCGCAGGTGACAAAACCACCTGATGCTTTGTGCTCATCTCAGCGCCTGCCACTGAACGCACACACGCACACGCACACGCAGCATGGCGTCCGAGCCATCCGTCCTGAGTGAGCAGGAGGAGCTTCAAAGAAGGGCCAATCAGGTGACAGATGAGGTGAGGGTGACCAATCATCTGTTTTTGTATTGATCACCTTTCACACCGTGCATTGTGTGCGTGCGTGCGTGCGTGCGGAGGTCACGCATCATGTGCACTGAGATGTACACAAACCCGAGCGCACACTCCCAAACCCTGTGGGTGCCGAACACCTGGCTCACCTGGTTGCCATGGAGACAACATACACATGCGCACACATATATCCACACTTACACAATTACACACACAAACACAAGATGATCACAAACATCAGCTTCCTTTCATTTTTCCTTTCAATGTCGTTGTGTAAACGTTAATGATGTGTGTGTGTGTGTGTGTGTGTGTGCGTGCGCGCGTGTGTGTGCTGCAGTCTCTGGAGAGCACGCGCAGGATGATGCAGCTGGTGGAGGAGGTACACGCACACACATGCAAGGCTCTCTACATTCATTTGAAGACAAAATTTGCGATGGGCGGGTACCAATACCAGGTATTGGGCCGATACCAAGTATCGCCCTCTTGTGGCCTTTTTATGATATCAACTTTCCATTCATTTTCATGCAATTTGGAAGAAAAATACTCTATTGAGTATATTGGTCTTTCTTTAAAATGATCTCCCCCCCGAAAATGTTATATATCAAAAGTACTAGTGGTATCGGTACTTGGTGTCGGCATAGTCAAGAGTTGAGTACTCGTACTGGTATCGGTCTGAAAAAAAAAAAGTGCCATTGAACATCCAAACAAAACGTGTGTGTGTGTGTGTGTGTGTGTGCGTGTGTGTTCCTAGAGCAAAGACGCCGGCATCCGAGCGTTGGTCATGTTGGATGAACAAGGAGGTAAAAGAAGCCATCAAAATGCGTTTTTGTTTTTTGTGTGACCTCATGGATGCTTGAGTCAGACATCCGCACAGAAATCATCTAAAAACACATTTCTGTTTAAAAAAACAACAGCAACTTTGTTTACAAAGTGGCCAAAACGAGCTTTAGTTTCCATATTTGTCACTTCATTTTATACACAAGCTTTCAGACTTTTCATCAGATAGTCGAACTGTCCAGACATCTTTTCTTTTTTAAATCTTTTTTTTATTTTTTTACTCAAACTCATTCTAAATCTGACTTTTTTTTTGTAAAGATATAACTAATCAAATCAAATGAAAGCCATTGAAGCTTCTCTAGAAACTAAAGCAAGCCAAGAGAATAAAAAAACAAAAACGTCCAAATGAAAAGTTGAAAAAGTTGCTTGTGAGCGATGTTGCCGTTTGTGTCTTTTTTTTGTGTCTTTTTGTGCCGTCAGAGCAGCTGGAGCGCATCGAGGAAGGTTTGGATCAAATCAACTCGGACATGAAGGAAGCCGAGAAAAACTTGACCGACTTGAGCAAGTGTTGCGGCCTCTGCGCTTGTGACAAGTACGTGCGTGCGTGCGTGCGTGCGTGCGTGCGTGCGTGCGTGCGTGCACATTAGCCTGCTCATGCTTTCATGACCGCAGTCACTCCAAGAGTTGGCGGCTGGCAACCAGCATGAAAATGCGCATAATGGCAAACAACCACAATTTGTTTGTGAGCGTCAAAGTTGAGTTGATGCGAGCCATTAATCTTCGCACTTCACAGCTGAATGCACTCAAGACACTTCTTTATCTTCTTCTATCTTTTGAGTTTGTTTGTGATCTGCTTAAATCCAAAGTCAGTCCTGGAGGTCCGGAGTCACGCAGGTTTTGGATGTTTCCCTGCTCCAACACACCTGTTTCCGAATCAATCTTAGGCCATGTTCACCCTGAAGCAAATCTTGTTCAGACGGAAATGTTTCAAAACATGCGCGTGTCCAAAAGAAGACGCTGAGGACGTTTAACGGCTGTAATGCATATGCCAAGTCTGGAGGGGCGCTGTAGCGCAGCCACGGGGAGTTAACGGAAAGCGTAGAAGAAGAATCAGCCAAGGAGACGAACCACTGATCTGAATAGCCAAGACTTTTGAAACAAGAAAATGCTGTCATTTTGTACCGTAGATTTGACAGAAATTTGTTACCGTGTTTAGTCGAAACAGCACGATTTATGATGTTTTTAAATTTGTTAAACACAACATATACATTACAATATATTTGTCAAACACAAGCTGCCAACTGGCATTGTTGTTGACAGACTGGCGGTTGGTCACGCCAGGATGACATCATCACTGGAGCAGCATCCCGCACACGCTGTCCACGTTTCGAAATCGTTCCACTCTGGAGCTCGCTTCCGAAAGTAATCGCGGATGCGTTGTGACAGGCTTTCGTGTGGGCGGGGCCTTAGGCAGAACTTGCTGATGAGCTTCAGCTGTGTTGGAGAAGGGAAACATCCAAAACCTGCAGGACTCCAGCTCTCGAGGACCAAGTTTGGACACCACTGGCTTAAATAAAAGGTGGAACTCAGCTGGCAGAAAAAAAAAAAAAAACTCTTATTGCTGAAGGGCACAAAGGTGAGGACAACAAAAAGTCATTTTCAATGTTAACAAGGAGAAATTCTGATTCAAGTGATTAAAAAACAACAGTTTTTTCTAATTCATTGATTGATTTTGACATACCTATCCATCATGGAAATGTGTCTTTTCTGTAAAAATCCAAAACAAAATCCTAAAGTGTCGCATTATGGTTGAAAAGAAGAATTTGCTACAAATTTGTTTTGATCATTTGTACAATTGATTGTTTTGTGTTTTATTTACTTGATTGGCAAAAGTTCAACATGTGGACATGCATGAGACCTAGTTCTGCATTCATTCAGAAAAAGTACGTCGGTGGAATTTCATGCGGCAACATTATGACATGAACCGTTTGTTTGTTTCAGTAACACTGGAATTTTTTTCCTTCTTTTTTTGGCCAAAAATGAACCAATTTTGTGATTTCTATTAGGGTGCCACCATCCTTTGCAAATGCAAGCGCAATTTGATTTGTGATTGGATGATTGAGGATGCAGAGGTGCAACATTCCGCATTCCGCGACGACAAAGTGCTTTTCAGTTTTTGACAGTCCCTCTTGGGATCATTTTATGATCAGGAATTAGAAATGTAAAATGAGAAGAGTAGAAAATTGACATTTGTTTCATGCAATTTGAAGGGAAAATATTGGACTGGCATATCGTTTTTGTGGGGAAGTTTTATATATCGTAAGTACTAGTGGTATCGGTGCATGGTATCGGTGACTACTCTCGAGTGGAGTGCTTGTACTATCAGTCTGGTTATTGAACACTCCTAGTTTTTTAGCGGAGATTTTCAAGTCTTGGTCACGCGTGGGTCTGCAATATGGAGACAGCTAATGACGCGCTATCGTCCTCTCCGACAGACTGAAGGCCTTGGAAGAAAGCGGGGCCTACAAGGCGCTTTGGGGCGGCGGCTCGGGACCGGACGGAGTGGTGTCCAATCAGCCGCCGCCGTCGTCGTCTCGAGTGGTGGACGAGCGCGAGCAGATGATTATGAGCGGCGGATACATTCGGAGGTAGTAGACAAAAATGTTTGCCGAGCGCCGCCGCGCGCGCGCACGGCCGGCAGCTGCGCAAACCAAGGCCGTCCGTCTTTTGTGTCAGGGTGACGCAGGACGCCCGCGAGGACGAGATGAACGACAACCTGGCGCACGTGGGAAGCATCGTTGGCAACCTGAGGTGCATGGCGCTGGACATGGGCAACGAGATCGACTCGCAGAACGTGCAGATCCAACGCGTTCAGGGAAAGGTGAGCAGCAGCCGCGGCCTTCTTTTCAGTTTCTCCATTCTTTCATTCTTTCATTCATTGAAAACGTTTCCAATCTTCATCTCTTTATTCAAAACCTGTTCGAAAGGCCAGGTTTGACTGTGTTTGTGAGCTTGCGGCGCCCTCTGTTGGTCAGTTTATTGGCACGTTTCATCTTTTGTTGAATTTTTTAGTTATAATTCTTTCATTAAAAAAAATATACAAGTTTCCTCCTGTAAACATCATTAAGCATATCCTTGTATTTAAGGCAAGTTGAAAAAAGGTCTGAAGTCCTGTTTATGTTGAACAAATTTAAATCATCATAAATCATAAGTCCTGCCTTAAATGTTCTCCAATTTGGATACTGTAAATGCATAGGATTGTATGCCAAGAAACATTTCTGGAGGAGCAATATGGCCACCTCTCGACTTCAAAAGTCTTGGCCTGCGGGCTAACCAGTCATATATTCAGATCAGTGGTCCCAACGGAGCTGCGCCTTCAGTTCCACAAAATGATCATCATCATCTCCCCAAACAATAATGAGGCGCAACATTCATCAGAGCAGTAGAGGCCCGCCTACTTATTCATAAAACGTTGCCATGACGATGTCGACATGTCACGTGGATGAGCAAGAATCACAATTGACATTCTTCTTCCAACGACAAACTCCAAACCTCCACACGTCGCTGATCAGAAAACCTTGAAAGGTGCATTCAAAGGTTTCTGTTAAAGCTTTTTTTGCCATCATGCACGCGCCACCAAAACCCAGATGAGTACAAAGAGCCCTGACTTTTCAACTATCAGCAGCGCGTATCTTCCCTTCACTTTCTTGGAGGTGGATGATGTCACGCTCATCCCCGCACACGTGGTGTTTTTGTAGCAACACACTTGGAATGGAATTGGAACACTGCGGCATTTCTATTCCTTTGATGACGATGAGAGGAGGTTGATGCGACCGACTGACTCCCGCGCTTGCTTGTTTTCTGCGTTTGCGCAGGCCATCATGAACGTGACGCGCATCGACACCGCCAACCAGAAAGCCAACAGCCTCATGAAAAGATAGAAGATGATGACGTCACAATGAGCCGTGTACGCCATAGCCTTTAGCTTTCAATGTTAGCATTTAGCCGGATGCTTCGTTCCCCTGGCAAAGACAACCGAGCGCCGTGGCGACATTCTCGGAATACTGACCTTCCCCCAAAAATGTCCAATAAAGCTCGAAAATCAACAGGAGCTCGTGTGTGTGTTTTGACCTTGTGAATCCAGTGGGGTCGGGTCGGGTCGGGTCGGGTCCACATCCCACAAGGAGATGCCGTTGATAGAGAGTTTGGCCAAATTGGTTTCAGCAGGGTAACAAGATGGCGTCCGTATGTCATGCCACGAGCAGTTGACCAATTACAGCGCAGTACTCTATGCTGTGATTGGTCACCAAAGTACTACGCGGATGTTTGTTTGTTCTCTTTTAGTGTTGCTTTTTCAGCCAACTTCAAGTGTGGCAATAAATCGCCAGCGCATGACACTCTTATGTCAAAAAACCTCGGGTCGGGCCCGTATCTCAAGGCAGCAGTGTATTTTGGTTCGGTCTTTCAAGTGTTTGTGCAACACTTAGCGTTTCCTTCCATGAGAAGTGCGACTTCCACACGCGCGCACAGCACAGTAAACCACATCCACCGCGACTGCCGCGCTGCGCTCGCCGGCCCCAACTGATGGCAGCTGCGTTCGTTTACCCGTCACCGCTCACACGTTGCCACACGCTAACCGCACGCGCGCGCGCACACAGTGAGCGGTTGGATCTCGTTAAACTGCAGACACGATCAATGTGAGGACATCGTCGATGTCGTTAAAGTCGCTCACTTATCAACGCGGGCGTACAAACGCGCTAACTTTAGCGCCCTGCCAGGAGGGCTGCAAATTTTCAAGATTTTTCTCATTTTCAATTTGACTGAATTGGCCGTTAATTGTATCCAAAACGCTGTCAGTTGTGATTGGCTGTTAACGAGCCAATGCAAATAATTAATTAGTGTATGCAAATGTCTTCACAAGCAAAGCGAGGGCAAATAAATCTAGTAATCAGTATCGAGAAAGTAACTAAAGTAACTAAAGGTAACAATAAGATTACTTTTCTCCAGAAATGATTAGTGTAACAAATGACTTTCAAATGTTGAGTGACAATTATTATTACGAGTCGATTATTTTTATTTTTTTTGTTCAAACATTTGTACTTTATTTGAAGTGTCACGTTTTGTGTCCCGAGCATTCATAAAGAGATGTTTTTCTTGTTATTCTGATGACACTGATGTGCATATTGTTTGCATTAAATGCACTTTGAGCTTCAGTGAAGTTGTTCCAAAATGTTTTGTTATCAGTTTGAGTCCAGATGTGCTTTCATTAGTCAGCAATTTATCAATTCATAGCAAGTAAAAGTCTCATTCGTTCAACATGGACTCATCGTGTCATGTCCACTTTTTGAATGGAAATCAACAATGACAATTTACAATACAGGCTGTAGAAAATAGTGAACATGCAAAGTAAGACTTTGGGGAAGAAAAGATGAAATTAGGGCAAGAAGAAAAAAGTAACTTCAAGTAACCACTTACTTCATAGGTAAAGTAATGGCTTACTTTTCAAACAAGTCCTAATTTACTGATCTGAAGTAACTTGCCCAATTTGCTTGGCCTCAACTTGTTTTGTTTTTTTCTTTCTGTTGGCCGGTTGGATTTGAAACCGCAAAACACAACTGACAATTGTTATCGCATACACGTTGGTGTGTGTATGTGTGTGTGTGTGTGTGTGTGTATGTGTGTGTGTGCGCGCGCGTGTGTGTGTACTAATGAAGCTTATGTACATGTTGGTGTCAGGTAGGAGCCCCGAGGGAGTCCACGTCAAATGGCGTTCAAAATGTTGGTGAATTTCATACTGATGAGGTGCTACTGAACTTTTCTTTCATCATCATCATCATCATCATCATCATCATCATGACGACTTCCTGGCGGTAACAAAGACGCGACCGCTTGACGACAACTCATTATTGTACGACTTACTTGTCATGCAAGTCAACTAAGAATGACAACAGACAAGTGGTTGGCCATCAGTGACATCATCGTCATGGCAGTCACCCCCCACCCAGCCTCTCTTTTTTGGGGTCCTAAGAGGTCCATTGTCCACTCAGCAGCCCATATGTTGGCACGCATGCAGCTTAAGATGTGTGTGCGCACACACTCACACAATGCAGCAGTTGTAATTGTTTTGACATGCGCTGATTTGTGTGGCTTTACTTGTGATGACGTCACACGGGCCAGCAGTGCCGTGGTCCACTATTCCACCTGTGCGTGTGCGCGTGTGTGCGCGGGTGCGCGCGGGTTCGGCCACTTCCCTTTCTCCCTTGACTTCCTTCCCCCTTTGAGGAGCAAGACAACAGCAGGCTGAGCACGCGAGCCGGTTAGGGGGCGCCTGCCCACAAAAGGAGCGTCCGCTGGCTTTGGCAAAAGACGGGATATCTTCTGCGCTCAGTTAACTGCCAAAGTGCTTTCTGGCAACACAAATGCACTTTCTGGTGCCGTGAGTCTATCTGTGCTGGACTGGCCATCTGGTCCGTCGGGCACATGCCCGGTGGGCCGGCGTCTCTTGGGGCGGACGCGGTGCTTTTAATGATTTGTTCCCCACCATTTCACTCCAAGCGAATTTCGAGGCACGTTCATGCATAGGCAGCAAACAAGAGCAAACAAGTTGCAGCGCTACGTGCTAGCCACGGCTGCTCACGAGTCACGTGGGAATACAAATTTGTCTTTAGAAGACAACATTTGATTCTTACAGTCGATGTCAGATGGAAATGTCTGAAGTTGCAACTGACAACGTCCAGCCAGCCTTTGAATGATGAGAAAAAAAAAAAAAGGCAGCGAGTTGGACACAATTGGGGGGGGCTGCAACTGGGCGTGCGGGGGGTGGGCCCGGACGGGACCTTCCCCCCAGCTATTTAAACAGATTCCAGCAGATGGTGGAGGAACATCATCAGACGCAACGTGCGTGCCTCCGTCCCAGACCAGGACCATCCCGTGTCCCCGCACCGCTCGAGACCCCTGTGGGAAACCTTCCTGACGTGGATTGACCGCCCGCCGTCCTCTCAAACATGCCGTCCGACTTGCTCACGCCCTTTTTGGAAGTGGAGCGGGACTTGTGCAAGGTGAGGACAACAGACGGCCGACGTTTTCTTCTTGGCCTGGGAACAAACGCAAGTCGCTCGCAGTCAACGTCACTGCAACGCGTGATGTTGACCGCCAAATGCCGTCGCACTTCACAACTATTTTGGAGAAGAAAAGCAACATAACAAATGAATCGTAATCGTAACAGGAACAACACATTTTATTTTGTTGGGTTAAAAAATTGTAAATACGAGAAGTTGTATGCTGGTGAACTTTTTTTGGGAGCGTCAACAATCCTGTTATGATAAATTCATATATTATTTACAGGCAAAAAGTTGTCAGCTTGGAGGATGAAAGTCATATTTTTTAAAGAAAAAAAAATTGTAATCTTCAACAGAATTGAATTTAGAAAAGTCATTTTACCAGAAGAAAAATTGTGGCCTGATAATATCAACAGCAATTCATCAGAAGTTGAAAAGTTGCTTCTCAGAGCAAAACCGTTTTGACATAAATTCAAGTTTTCTTTTAGAAGGTAAAATGCTTTGGGGGATTTGTGTAGTTTTCCAGATTGGGGGGGTGGGGGGAGGGGGGGGGGGGGGGGGGTCAACGCCGCCTACACTCTGGCTTGTTTGTGGTGTTTTTTCCTAATCCTTGAATAATCAAATTTTCTTGTTTGTTTGTTTTTTGTCACATGGCAATTACGAGTATATGAGCATCAATTGCTTAGAATTTTTGGGGGAAACCGAAACCCTGCTTAGCTAACCTAATCCCTCACTTATTTGCAATTTACTATAAATTATATATTTTTTTTGATTGGCAATTACAGTTTAATGAGTGTCAATTATCTGGATTATTTTTTGGGGGGGCCCGTTCCCAATTTATTTGCGGACACCCCCCCCGCTCATTCCTGTTTTGTTTTTTCTCAGTCCAAACGATGGCTCCAACCTGGAAAAACGTGTACAGCTTTTGTTTGTGAGCGTTGTTCAAACTTTCTTCCACTCGTTTGTTGCTCCTGTCCGGTCTCAACAATTTTGGAATTAAAATTCAAAACCAGAGAATTTGCAACAACAAAAACAACAATGATGTCAATCACCTCTAACATGAAATATTTATCTTTGTAGTGTTTTCATTTGGATGAAGAGGATTTGCAAAACTGGCTTATTCAGTTTTATTTTTTTTTATTTTTTTTACACGTCTCAACTTCTTCTTCTATTTGTAATCTGTGACCCAGCGTAGTCTCAGTCAGCCATGTTTTACAAATGAGTTTTTGACATAATCCAAAGGCAAATCATCTCAATTTTCCACCATGACAATCATGACATTATTATACTCATACAAATATGAATAAGGCGATATGACACGCCCCCTTTGAGCTGCATGTTTTACAGCGATGCTAATCTAAGAGGGTCAAAGTCGTCATGTGGCAAAACACACACAAAAAGTAAACCTAAAAATGGTGTGAAAAACGAACTTGCTCCTTGCATGGAAACGTCGGCGCTCCTAAAATGGCCGCCGCGTAGGCACGCCCATTTGCCAGGCTGCAACAGCACATTGGCATATATCTGTCTTTATTTTTACGCTTTACACTCGTCAAACCAATCACAGAACAGTTTTTTGGGGACAGAGCAACATGGCAACCGTTGCTAACTTGCTATGCTTCAAAGTTGAAGGGGATTGTTGAAGGAAAATTCTTTAGCGCTCGGAACGACGTTGCTCAAATGAGTGAAACGAGCGCAAGGAACTGATCAGCTTCTACTCCCGAGTGCGTGCGTGCGTGCGTGCGTGCACGACAAGGTCATCAGATCATTTTGGACTTGACAAAATGTCGTTTTTGAACACTTATGTCATCACAATCAAACTTTGAATGGATGACAGAAGTTGGACCAACTGATCAAATAATTGCCTTAAATGTTGAAATCACAAATTAGCTCCTGCTACGTTGCTAGCACGTTATGTTTCGCTGAAAAGCCTCACGCTGCCTTGTTCTTCCTTCGCCAACAGAACTTTGCCGGCCTGGAGGTGACGGAGACGTTGCTGGCAAGCCTGCGGCCTCCGGCCAGAGCTCGCTGTTTCCAGCGCCGCCATTCGCTCTGCCCCGTCACGCTCGCCAACTCCAAGTTGAGCGACGGCGAGTCCTCCACTTGGGCACCGCAGTGGAAACGGGAGAGCCGGCTCCCTTGCTCGGTACTCAGCCGCATTCCTTTCAGGACGGACCGCTCGGTCAGCATGATCGAAGGCGGCGTCGCCGCGGACGAGGAAGCGCCGCCGCCACCTGCCCGGCCTCCGCCAGGGCTTTGTGTGGGCAACCGGAGCTCCGCCCCGGCGCCGGCTTCGCCTCGCCTCTCCCCGCGCTACAAGACGGAACTGTGCCGCACGTTCGAGGAGAGCGGCCTGTGCAAGTATGGCGCCAAGTGCCAGTTTGCGCACGGCCTGGACGAGCTACGAGGTCTGAGCCGCCACCCCAAGTACAAGACGGAGCCGTGCCGCACCTTCCACACCGTCGGCTTCTGCCCGTACGGCGCCCGCTGCCACTTCATCCACAACGCCGAAGAGCTGCTGAAGTTGCGGAACGAGCTGCGGAACGAGCTGCGGCCGCCGCCTCTGCGCCACAGCCTCAGCTTTGCCGGTTTCCCGTCCGCCGAAAGTTGGCAGCCTCCGTGCCGGCCGTCATCGCTGCACTTGGCCCGGGCCTCGTCCACGTCGCCCTCGGGGAGCCCGAGGCTCCTCTCGCCCCTCTTTCCGGAGCCGGGGCTTCTGCGCCCTTGCCCCTACGATTTGTCCGTTGCCAGTGAGTTAGCCGGAGAAGACGACAGCTCCTCTTGTGGATTTGTTGCTGCCAGCGAGAACGCCATCTCCGCTCTTGGGTTCTTCGCCGCCAGCAAATATGACTCCACAACCGCTGCCGATGACGCCGACTCTGCTCTTGGTTCCTTTCCCGCAGCCGTCGCCAAACTGCCTCTTGGTTGCGTCGCCGTACGCGGCGATTGTGCCAGTATCCGGCGCTGCGCTCCAGCCTCCAAACACCTGCTGTACGGCGCCGCCCCTTCCAGTGCTCCGGCCGGCCTCCTCGGGCCCCCCGGCCTCCGGCGTTGCTTCTCGGCCGACTCGCTCTCGGAGGAGAGTTACACATCGTCCTGCTCCCTCAGTTCCGCTTCCAGCGGCAGCGAGTCGCCGGGCTGCGAGGGCCGCCGCCTGCCCATCTTCAGCCGCCTGTCGGTGGCGGACGAGTAGCCGGAACGTCGCGGTTGCGCTCGCAAAAGAGTTGTGTTGACTTTGTCTCGTGCATATTGCATAGCGTCGCTCCCAGCAGTTTTCTTTTTGTGCTCTTGCAGCGCTGGCTAATCCTGGTCCAGAAATTCCAAACCCTGCCACAGTTTGGCTTTCGCCACAGGTACTTCTCCTGAACCGGCTCCCAGGAAGCTCCTTTTACCTGCCAGGTGAGGAGAAGCACCTGCGGCTAAAGCCAAACTGTGGCAGGATTTGGACTTTTGGAGCCGGATTTGCCATCTGAGTGCGCTCGTATACTGTTGTATACCAAGGCCAGTGTGCCACAATGCCAGTTTGTCTATATGCGTCCTGGCCATGACCGGCGACCGGTCCAGTGTTTGTCTTTTTGTGCTCTACCATTGACTGACGACCAGCCCATTGTTTTTAGAAATGTGAATGGCTGGCGACCAGTCCAATTGAAGCGAAGTAATGCTAACATTAGCCTAGCCGCTCGTCCAGAGCGTCACACTTATTCTTGATGATGATGATGATGATGATGATGAAGCCTTTTAGCAAAGCCAGAAGACGATTAGTTGGTCTGGGCGTTCAATTTCGAAGTTGCCTGTCGTTGAGCGGCCTCTCCGCCGGCCCAGACAACAAGCATATACTGCCAATTAGCATTAGCTTTTGTCGAGCTGATGCATTTTGTCTGCTTTTCGGTGGATAACAACTTTGCTGCTTGCAAATAATTTCAGTGAACTCTCGCACTGTTCACTGATGTATTTTTCAATATTTTTTTTATTGTTGGATGTATTTAAAATCATTGTGGAATGTCCCTACTTACACAAGAATTGCTCGGGTAAAAAAAAGAAAAAAGAAAAGCTTTTCAAAACTTTTCTGAAGGTGCCATTTATGTGAATGCAAATTTTTGTTATTCACAGGCTGGCCTGAAACCGTGAATTGTGTTTTAAGTTTTTAACATTTCTAATACTTTATCGATTTTTTTTCTTCTGACTGCCAACAGGTTAATGAAGTCCTCAAGTGATTGGCAGGTCAACATGGAAATTGTTTTTTTAGTGGCCATGCAGTGATGCCACCTGCTGATGTATTTCCTACGTTTCTCCTCGATGAAGTTCTATTTATTTCTTGTTTCCTTCAAAGTTAAGCGCATCTTATTTTGTGGTTCCATGCTTAATGATCTCTCTCACATAATTTAAGAGCCCTTGTTATTTACATGTTGTTTTTCTTAATATATTGGTGTTTATAGTTCTTTCAAAATAAAAAAACATTCAGAAAAAGAAAAAAAAAACGCTCAGTATATGTTGTTTTAACAGATGTCGAGAACGAAGAGTACGAATGATTGAAAGTCACTTTTACGTCAGAAGGACACGACATTATTAAACTGCACACGTTTGATTTTACATACACAACTTGCAAAATACAAGTCTAAAAGTGGACAACGGGACAACTTGGAGCAAAATGTTCTCACATGCAGCTCGATCGTGAACTCGAGGAAATATTTCATTGTGTGTGTGTGCGCGTGTGTGCTCCTGTGTGAACCCTTTCTCTTCTGTGGCCCCGCCTCTCATTGTGTGTGTGTGTGAGATTGTGTTATGTTGCCATTTGTGCGTTTGTGGTGATTGACACTTAGAAGAATCCTTGGGCAACAGATGCTCTGACAAAGACACACACACACACACACAGACACGCACACGCACACACAATGCAGTTGAGTAGATACTTGTGACTTCCATCTGCCATCACCGTCAAACGAATAGAAAACGTCAACCATCTTTTCCAGCCCCCCCAAAAACACCAAACCTTTTTTTTTAGGCAAACCGCATAAACACCCCATGCAGAATTTTTTGTGTGCAACATGTATTGCAGTCACCGTGTGAGTCTGTGTGCATATATTTGTGTGTGTGTGTGTGTTGGCATTTAACTGAGGTTGTGTGCTAATGAAAGACAAAAGCTAGGAAGACACACTCCCACAACCCCTGTGGCTACTTACCATTGAGGACATGTGTGTGCGTGTGTGTGTAGGGTGGGAAGGGGTCCCTAAAAAGGCCAAGGGGCTGGTCCTGTGAACCCCTCCCAACCCCCAGGCCGCTTTGTGTTGCACTGCTTTCCCTTTTCAGGCAAACATCTGTATGCTAATGCTCCTCAGCGGAGGGAGAGTGGGGGAGGGTCTGCCTCTGTGGAAGTTGGGGGTGGGGTCTCTTGTACAACTTTAAAGTGTACTCAACACTAAATCAACTTTTTTTTGGGCTGATAAACTATATGAACTGGTGTCTACATGTCCTGGTGATTATTTTGACATTTTTGTTTGTTTGTTGAAAGCTTGAATTTGGGGCAAAAAGCAAGTTTGGCGCCATCTTAAAGTAGCACTAAGGAACTTTTCAAACTTAATCAAATATTTTCATGACTCTTCTGATGAAACATCGACTTCAAACTAGTTGAATGGTACTTATTTCTGCTCCTTCTCGAACCGAAAACTTTGCATGACTATTTGTTTATATTTTGTTTAGTATTTGCTCGAGACAACTAAAGATCAAATAAAATCAAACCTTTGCCATGGCCTGGGGGGGGATTTTTTTTCCTGGCATTAAACAACTTTTAGGAAGATGATAGGAACACTGCCACATAAAAAAGTGTGCTGACTGCTGTATGGCATATGTCACTTCCCCCTTACCCCATTTGTTACAAAGATGGAAGTCAATTTGGATGTCGACGCATGATTACTGCTTTCATGGCAGAAGCTGCAAAACAACTGAAAAGTTGTGTCTTAGGAGACAAGAAAGAAAAAGGGTAGCTACCCGGATCAAAGGACAGTCAAGGATCAACATTGGCCTTCAACTTTCCCTCGCTGGCTTGAGTTTAAAAACGACACAATGCGCTTCATGGGAAATGTGGTCTTCCTTCAGGCATAACATTACTGCTTTTGTCCATGTGGCGCCGCCATAATCAATTTAAACTCAAAGTTGAAAATTGAAGGAGTGGTATTAAGTTCAGAGCCCAGTGGCCAACTACGTCACTTGTGGACTATGGACTTGCCAAAGAAGGTGTCGGTCGCCGCCTCTCACAGCCCTTTTCCAGGTTTTAACGCTCCCTCATTTATGCTCAACTGACTGGACAGGTAAGCGTCAGGTCAGCATCACAAAGGGACATTCGGGTCGCGGATGACTTGAAGGCTTTCACGAATGTGACATGTAAAGTTAAATGCAGTGGATGGAAGTCCCAAGTCAAACATTTCTACCTGCACTTTTTTCATGTCATGACTTCATCTGCACTCTCATACGAGAATACAAGTTTTTTTTTCCAGATGCAGTTTTTAGCCAAGTGGTGAGGGAGACTAACATGAGTAGAAAAAGAGTCCCTAAAGAAAAAAACAAAGATAATCAAATGTTTATCGATCATTACACGTGTGGTGACTTGTGATGCACCGAATGTTCGGCCACCAAAATGCAATTAAAGCCGAAAGAATATGGCCGAAAGACGATGGGGTGACGCAAAGAGAAAAACCCCCGCAAGCAAGCGTCTGTTTGGATTAAACACCAAACGCGGGGGTGAGTGTCCGCCTTGCTGCTCGCTGGCGTTTCACCTTGTGAGTACCGGCAGCTTCATTGCGCACACATTGCGGAGAGGGGCGTCGCTTGGTAAACTATTGTTCAACATTTCAGCGGGTTGAAAAAAGATAGCGCTGCCGAGAACTGCACGACAGTGAGTCACTCATTCTCCAGCGGAACCTTCCGTTTTTCCTTTGATTTGAGCCCCTCGAGCGCTTCACCTTCTTCACTGGCATTGCGGTGGCCGTGCTAAATACTTCAGCTAATGCTAGCACTATTGCTATCAACAGTTTTAAACAAGCAAGCACTTACCGCTCTCTCCGGGTGACGACAGACCTGTACAGGACGCCGTGTGTGACTGCAGTCCGTTCCCGAAGCCGATTGGCTGTTGCGAAGAAATGCGTTTATTTATTTTTAAACGTTGGTGAATATGTGAAGGTGTGGATTTTAAAGCGCGCCGCGCCCCGCTCCAAATGCGTCATCCGCACCGCACGCATCTCTGTCCGCCCGTGTGAACTACTGTACATTCACTATAAAGTGCAATCTCGCTTCATACTACTCTGATTAATATTGCGTTAGTGGAATATGAGTTAAGCAGCAAAACCCAGCAGTTTTTATCCATATCACAAGGCGGACATTTTGCCACTTGCTGTTGAGTGAAAATGACATCACAGTTGCTCAGGTAGCAACCAATCACAGCTCAGCTTCCAAAAACAGGTGAGCAGTGATTGGTCGTTGCCTGAGCAACTGTGATGTCATCTTAAGTCGACAGCAAGTGGCCAAATGGCCACCCCAAGATGGATACAAATGGCTGGATTTTGCTTCATAACTTGTATTCCACAAATGTAATATTATACAGAATGCCTTCTTTAGACGAGTGAGGTCACATAGAAAATATGATTGAAGGTCGACTTCCACTTCAAGAACGCAAACCTCTTGCCAGGCAGCGAACACTGCCCTCTGGTGGTCCCAGTACAACCTTTTCAAACAGTCTTGTTTTTTGAAATTGAATACTGGTAGAACAAAAATGATATCATAGCTAATAATAATAATATGTTAATTAGTTGTGTATGTACAATTGTATACATATATATGTATGTATGCATTTTTCTTTTCAAATACATTTTTTCTTTTAAAAAGAATATCAAATTGAAGTGAAGCTTGTGAATCGAAATCAAATAAATACGCAGTACTACTAGCCAGAGCCACCACTTACAACGGCACGTCCCTCGAACACACGACAACCTGAGTGCACACACATTCAAAACGTGGGACGTGAATCAGCACAAAATGTCACGATCGATCCCACGATCAGAAATGTTGCATTTGAGATTTCCACATTTGGAGAATTGGCAGGGGTCAGCAGCACAACCGGCGTGCAATGGGCCCGGACAGGTAAGTATGGCTTGAAGCACACACCTGCACCCGGGTCTTGAGCACGCATGCCATCTTCAGTCATGGGCTGATCGGCTGTGCACGTGTAAATGCACGCACGCACGCACGTACATGGTACTCTCCTTGTGGAGCCATCTCATTGACATTCCTTACCCTAACCTCAACCATAACCCAATTCAAACCTAAACTCTAAAACCAAGTCTTGACCCTCAAAAAGAGGTCTGAATTTGTGGGGACCAGCAAAATGGCCCCACAAGGACGGGTGGGCCCCACAACTCTCAAATCTCGAAATATTAGCCTCACCGTGTAACCAAAAGGTACGTACAACACACAAACTGGATGAGGCAACATTAACACCCCAGTTGAAGTAATACTTTTAGTCATAAGAAACCATTTCAAATGAGGCTTAAGGATTGCTGCTGACATCTAGTGGTGTGTAGCAAGCACTACATTCTTCAACAACACTACATTCATACATTTGGTCTTTGATTAGTGAAGCAACAATGTTATTTTCCAAGATATAGATTTGGAGCTGCCTATAGCCACACTGTATTGTAAACATTCCACTTTCTTTCTTGCTTCTTATTTTAAGGTTAGTGCAAGAGAGATTTGTGCAATTTATGAAGAGCTCAGTCATGATAAAAATGAGAAAATAGTTATGATGTGTGCAATGGACGGAAGAAGACAAAGACTTCAAATATATGACAATATGATAATAATGCTAAGTTTTGACATGCCAAAAATATTTATTTACCAGTAATAATAATAAGAATACATCTATTTTACATATACTGAATATGTACAGTACTCGCACAATAGACAATAAAAAGATCAGCAATTTGGAAGAATTTTGAACTTAATGCTGGAAAAAAATTCAATAAGATTGCAGTAAACAGCATTTTTGAAGAATTTAACCTGTGCATTTGGTTTTCCTGCTGAAATCACTTCACACACCATGCCAACAGGGGGCAGCATAGCACCGCACATTGAGAAGTGAGACGCTGACAACTTCATATATAGACTTGTTTCGCCGCAACATTTATCATTTTATTGGCATACAACATTTTTTGTTAACTGTGTTGCCTTATATGATTATTTTCTCACAATATTGAAAAATATAACTTGCTGCACTTGATTATCACGAAACATTTGTTAGGAGAAAAAAAACATCTGCTCATCTGCCGCTGAAAAAAAAAATACTTTTTGTTGGAAAAAAAAAGTTAAACACTTTTTGTGCCTAATAAAAAAAAAACTTGGGAAAAAAAATCTAAACATGTTTAAAGAAAATAAGACTATTTTGTGCAAATAATATATAATAATTGTATTACACTAATATATTATAATATTTGTGTTGATATTTTCAAGATTATTCCATTTCTAATGAGTAAAGTAAAAAAGTTATCACAAAAAAAAAAGTCCTACAATAAAATATTGGTTGACATTTGTAATACTATGTGTCACACTAAACACAGACAAGAGAACTCTAATGAGTTTTAAAGGGTGTGGGGAATGTCACAAACCAAAATAGAAATAAAAATTTTTTTTGTACCATTCGGCAAAGTGATGTTAATGTTACCAAAACATTGAGGGAAGCAAATACGGTTTAATCAACAAGCGATGTTTGGAGCTGATGTTGAGAACATTACACAAAGCGATTCCATCATACAGATTGCAGCGCCCAAACCTAAAGTTGCATCATAAAATGAGACAAAATAAATAAACGTAACAATTTGACTCATCGTCATCTGCATACAATTTATATATATATATATATATATATATATATATATATATATATATATATATATATAAATTAACAAAAATATTCTAATATTTCATTTTTGCCTTCTTCAAGGTGACGCAGTCGCCCTAGCGCCCTCTATGGGCCAGCTGCCACTGCTTGAAACCGGGGACCCTTGTTTGAAATCCAAACCCTGGTCCTTGAAACTCTTAACGTAAACCCTGAACCTAGTCTGGAAACCTTACTTCTGACATTATGGTCCTCATTGTGTGTGTCATCAGCTGAATGACTTCATCTCTCAACAATCTCCAAGTGAATTTGATGCTATCTGGAAAAATGAAACCCAACCAGCAACGTTCCGCACGCCCCCACCCCGTATGAAAGCAAACCACATAATGATCATTTGTGTTAAGTTGTATTTTATTTGCTAGCCGCGGGCTCCCCAAGTGGCGACAGCATCAATCTTGGGCAAATGTTCATGCCAAACTATTTGTGAACTTACTTGACTTTCAGCCGTAGTGCGACGGAATGATCCAACACGCCGCATGGTACAGCGGTGACACACTTTTCAGCTATTTTTTTTGAATGGGAAAAGCACACAACGCACAAATCCAAAATGAACACTCACAAGGAGCATGCAGCATATGGAGTTATGTTGAACTGAGACGAGGAGCTTCATCTAGCCAGGCCATAACTGTTAAATTATTTTAAAAAATGTAATGTGGTGCCACCATCACAGTGGCAAACTAAAGTTATTGGGTTGGAGTCAATGATTCACAGATTTTTGGGGGGTGTTCACTTTACTGAACAAAAGCGTGTGTGTGTGTGTGTGTGTTAAAAATAGCCTATTTCTTTACAATCCCTCACGTTCGTATGTTTTGATATTCTTAGTTGTGTGAATGCATCTTATTCCGTCGTTTTTGACATTCTACATTTCCCAAGTGATTCAAACCATTTCAATTTCAGCATGTTCCAAGAATTCCCACTTCATGGGCTATTATTCTTCTCATTTCATATAACATCTACCATTTTACCCACAATTCAACATTGTTCACCCCCTAAATCCCCATTCATTTCCAATGAGACATTCAACAATTCGTTCCCATTCTACATTCAAAATGTTCGGATCATTCTGATCACCTTGGGAATTATTTCCAACAAACAAAAATTCCACATTTTTCACTCACTTATTGCACATTTTCACCAATATCATATAATTAAATATCACTCCACATCATTCAATGCATGCATTTTAACCACTACATTTCAAGTTCATTCATTCTTCAATATCATTTTATTAGATTCCAAATCATTCATTACCATTTGACTTTAATTAATATCATTCAACCACATTCAATATGATTCCACGTTTCTATAGTTTTTCAACTCATTCATTTTGGTAAAATGACGAAAGTTGCTTCCGTCGGCGCTTAACTCGGTCAGTGTGTCAAAGTTTAGCATCCCTCGTTAGTCCGCCAGCCAAACACGAGTCCGTCACGGACTGGTGACGACACGGTGTAAAGTGCCCACCCTCTGGTTTCAGGGAGGCTGGAATGGATTCATGACAACAACGCAACACGCACACACAGTGAGGCCGTGTGAACGACTGGACAATTCCTTCCAGCAGAATGCATCTAGCACAACAACGTCACAACATATCAGCCAGCGGGACTCTATGGACCTTCAGTTGCTTTAGTGGCGCATTCGGCCCCAGCCGCAAATCCAGCTCGGATCGGCGAGAACAATGCTGAAGTTTTGGGTTCAAGGATGGAGAGGAATAACACAGAGGGGCTTACCCGGCCTTTCGAGGGGGCGGAGTTGAACAATTTGCAAAGTTTGTACACGGGATCAACTCATGTCCTCGGAGCGGGAATGAGTACTCAAGTAATGAAGTAACTTAAAGTAACACGAAGGAACTAAGGAAAGATCTTTAGGTGTTCTTCAAAGACCAGCCTTTTTATTTGACGTCATCTAAACTTGTTAATAACGTTGAGTATTTGACTTTGTGTTTGCAAAGCCACAGGCCGTGAGTGGAAAAGCGCAGCATGTGTTTCTCATTGCCGCCCAAAAAGATAACGATGTCGTGGCCCTTTAACTGGCCGGGCCTCGCGCACGTGAGTCCATCACAACCACATGTTCCACTCGCACTCAACTCCACCACTGTGCACGTTTCAAGACATTTTCCATTCTGCTGGCCGCCATGTTGCATGCAGGCAGGACATTTTCCCTGACTTGGGGCTTGTGGTTGATTTAAGAGGCAGCGCAGTCAATGACACAATCTCGCCGTTTTGTTTGCCTGTGAGGCCGCAGGAAGAGTAAGAGGAAGTAAATGGACTTTTTATATTTTCAGCAGCTCCTGCAACTTCAAGGTGTTCCTATTATTTTGCAACGGGACCCCAAAAATGAAGCCTTCATAACATGCATTTTTCTTTTTACTTTCTTTTTTTAAATTCAACTCCCGAAGCACGTGTCACTTGAAATCTAGCCTCAGTGCCTCAATATTCACTTTCCAAACATGACAAAATGACATACCATGAAAAGCTATTACTTGAATAATGCAAAGACACTAAAGAGGTTGTGTGAGTGAAGCGGCCCTTTTTCAAGGTTTTTAAAATGCTTCTATAAAACAAGACCAACAGCTTCTTGCCATATATAAATATGTCAGTGTGTACACGTTCTTTGGACATACACGTGTGCTAATATATAATTTTTTTTTACATATTTTTGTCAGACGTAACTGCTTCAAAACAAAGATTGAGGGCTGAGCGATATGGCCTAAAATTCCCATTATGGTAAATTAAATCCCTTCACAGTAACGGTAAAATAGCTTGAAATTAACTTAAAAATGGTAATGGAAGTATTTTTGAATGGGATGTTTAAATGCGAAAGGTAAATACGTCCTGCTAAAATACTCAGGAATGATCAGATGTATTCTTCTCTTTGCTTCTTTTCATACAAATTTAGCATTTTCTGCTTTTTCTTTTATGTACTGTAATGAGATGAATTTAGCATAAAAAACATACTGTAGTCCCTTAGCATATCTAAATTGATTAAAAATAGATATATGAATATACTCCGCGACCCATGTGAGGAATAAGCGGTTAAGAAAAGGGACGGACGGATGGTATAATATGAATATACTGCATACAAATTGGGGAGCATAACACGAGTACAAAGGTTAACCAATTTTGAAGGGTGATTTTGGTGGGTGCATATAACACACGGTTGCGTATTATACTTAAGAAAATAGAGTACACGGTTATCTGCTCTTCTTGTTTTAATGTGGTTGTTTTTTCACGTGTGCTACATCTGCTTTATATTCTATCGTTTTATTGTGGGAGTGTTTTGTTTCTTTTCTTGTACGCCAACGCGGCGCGTCAAGGGATGCGCTACAAATGTTTCATGTGTCCTCCATGGATTATTTTCTCGCCGAGTTGTATTTTCTCTAGCGCAGCAGCCGCTTCTTGATTGACAGGAAGCTCAGGCTACACGATGTAAACACGCGACGGCAGCCGTCATAAATAAGACGCGGCGGCATAAGCTCAAATTGAGCGCATCGTAATGCTCGATGATCGACTGTCTTAGCATGTGATTGATTATCTTGGCCAAATGCGTGTTGCATCTTCAGGGATGAAAGGGAGTCTCGCAGTGAGAAAGAAAATGTGTGCAAAGACACAAGAGAGACAGCTTTGAAAAAAGATGGGACTAAAAGCAAACAAAGTTCAAAAGGCAAAATATTTGCAGCTAGCATTGATCAAATGAGCAATAAAGCATCTGACAAAATGACACTTATTCCCTTTAAGTCAATAATACAAGAAAATATTTCGGACAATTTTTTTTTTTAGTTTTTCAGTTGAAAAGAGGAACAGAGTCTTATCTTTGTCACCTGTCGGGGGAGTGTGTCAAATTCAAGCGTCATTTGTCAGTCTGGCGAATCAGCGATTTTTGCCTTGCATCACAAATGGCACGGCACGTTTGTGATGCAAGTGTGTGGTCCGCCGTTTTGGAATGCCAGTGCAGCTTTTGCGCAACAGTGACAAGAAGAAAGTTGTCTTGATTTCAGTCTGATGGTGCCACCGCAAGCAAAAAGAGGAATGAATGTGGCTTTTGAACCTTGACACATGGCCTTTCGGAAGCAAAAGCTGACACGTGCGCACACACACACACACAAACAGGTGTCAGTCTGTGCGTTGCATTAACATATTCACATTTTATAAACTTACTACAGCCCTGGCCCCTGACCTGCTTAAAATCCACCGGGTCTGGAAAAGCAAAAGGTTTCTGCTGGGAACTTACTTGCACCAAATGGATCGTACAATTATTGTTCTTTTCAGAAGCTACTCACTCAAACGTATTCACAATAAAGGATTTATTTAGCTACATCGCAAGTCACTAGTGAATGCATACCTTCATTTGTTTTTTGCCTATCCATATCAATTGAAATAGCACTTGCAAGTGCTTTTATTTTGTATTTGTGTCCGAGTACAATATCCCTTTTCAAGGAACGGTGGTAAAAAAGTGCATCGGTGATAATGTCGCTATTTTCTCACTCCCTCTATCTTCCAACACGGCACGCGTCTTTGCTTCCTGTATGAGCCGAGGGACTTCCTGTGGACTTCCTGTGTTGACCTTCTCTGCGCAACAAAAACGACCCCACCACTCGTAGACTCGCACAAAGAAAGACAAGCGTGAAACCTGAGGCCGCCAGATAAGAGTCAGGAGGTGAATTGTTATTGATATGCTCCAGGCCGCTCTTTCACCTCAAACAGGACGCTTCCTCTTCCTGCTCCTTCATCATCATCATCATCATCATCAGTGTTATAACACTCAAGATCGGTGTGGAAAACACATTTTGAAGCTTGTCTTGTTCTTGGGACTGGACAGACTCAGGATTTTCAGTGGAGACTGGTCAAGACCAGCACTGATCTGCTATTCTTCAACTTCAGTTTTGTGCCAATGAGAAAACCAAAATTGTTTTACGGTGGTCCCACTATATTATATTGTTGTGCATGTTAAAGCAAAAGTCCGGCCACGTGATGACTGATTCAAACGGATATGTCGGTGGAACCTGTGATTATTTGGAGTAATCAGATCGACCAAGTTTTCTTTTAGGGATTACATCAATCCTGTGGGTCCAGCAGGTGAGGATTAGAAGTGACGACGTTGTCCATCTAACTTTGCTATTGACAGTCACAAGCACACCAACGGCATGACAGGATTTCAACAAAACAGGTTGGACGGGCGACGTTACGTAAACCACATCTGTGGTCAGGATCCACTGAGGTGGGCTTCCTGCTAGTGGTGGGTGGCAGTCCAGGGACAACATATGGCTCTCATCTTTACAGAATAGAGTTCAAAGGTGAGAGACCCCCATCCATCTGTCAGCTGGAGCCAAAGCGACAGAAGAAGTCACAACTTCCCGCCTCTTGCGTCTCTGCGGGTCAAACACAGCCGGCCGTTTTCCAAGTTTCAATGAATGTCCTAAATTAAATATAATAGACAGACATAATGCTCTGTGTATTGACTACATGTCTGACTATAAACTACATATACTATACGTATGTACAGTCACAGCATTAGTCAGCCCCCCACTGCAGTTTTAACACTTTGAGGTCTACATTATATTGCAGACTTTCTGCATATAAGAATATAAAACGTGTGAGTCACTCACGCTCGTCCCAAAGAGGCGACGTCAAAGCCCCGAATTAGCCCTCTTTTCTTCATGCTCATTCCTCGCTCACATGCACGCCATGTGCCTGTGACAACCGACTTGACAGGAAGCGGCTAATATTACCCTCCCGCGGCTGGTATGAAAGCAACATGACGGAGGCGTGTGGCAGCCCCTTTGACGTTCTCTTCAGGACACCAATTTTAAGGCCTCAGTGGCGAAGATAACACATTACTATTATCTTTCTTAAGGGCTGGCCCGCACTGACTTGTATATATCGAGGGGAAGACGTGTGGCGTGATGGGTTTTGTGCGGAAGCGAGACAAAAATGCGTAATGGAATGCGGGAACTATCCACAGACTTGAAATAGCAAGATGGTGGCCCCGTTTGCGTATGATGTGCTTCATGGAATGCCATACAACTGCCCACGTGCAACGATGACAACTTCCTCGTATTTTACTACTTTATGTGTCTTAAATTTGGTGGCAATAAAATCTCAAGGACTTGCTCATCTTTGAAGGACATCTGGCTAAAGTAAATGTCCACTTCAGACCAAAACGGGTGACTTTCAGTCGCAGTTTCTCAATATGCGTTCTTACGTCCTTGTGATCTTGCGCAACGTTATCACTCGTGACACAAGTACTGCTCCAATTGAACGTACGCGGAAAGCAAGAACACACGGAATAGCAAAGGTGGGCGCGTCAATGAATTTTGAGCGTCCGTCACTCGGCAATCGTCAACAGCCAGGACACCCTTCCGTTATCGATCGTCAATCCGTCAATATTTACGTCAATCTGTCATTCGTCGATTGCTCAGCAAAATGAGCGTCTGTCATTGCTTCCGTCATTCAAAGTAGGCATTCGTCAATGTTCGTCAATCCTTCACCAAAATGGGACGCACGTCATTGACGGATTATCGAACGAAATCGTGAACAAAATAGATGTCTGTCATTGACAGATCGTCTGTCAATATTAAAGGAATGCCCACCTCTGCGGAATACCTGGATGTTGTTTTCGTCTGTTAGCATAAACCAAGGATGCATCAGTTGGATACTAGTGAATTGCTCAGCTCGAAAATATCCCAAGATGCATTTCGTGCCACTTTCAGAGAAAGACGTCAGCGTCGGGGGGGATTATTTGTGAAAATGTTGAATATCTGTGCTGATAATCGATCTATCCCTAGTTAATACTGTATTGCAAGTGCTTACAGATTACATAATAATATGGTGGCCAAGTCCTACTTTGGTCTAAATGAAGCTCCTCAACACACTTCCAACAGGTCCTTGGCAACAAGATGCCACCAGATGGTGTCAAAGCAATACTGTTATTCAAATTTGAATCACTTTAATTCATTGAACAAATACATTTCAAAGCAGTACTACTTTTACCATTCTTTTTTTTTTTTTTCAAAGCACCTGTGCGTCTACTTAAATACAAAGTGTGAATACTTTGACCACCTCTGATGAATTCACATTAGTACAGCATGCGCACAGCAAGAAAAACGACACGTTTACACTTTTTGCACACACAAGCACACCTTGTAAATGCATTTAACTACAACATTGTGCAAACGTGTGAAAGCTCCCTACAGTTTCGACGTCCGCTGCGCGACCATTCTTTAGTCATCCGTAAGCATATCACTATCTGCGTTGAGTTTAATGTTTCACCGCTCGAATGTTTGTAAAGGTTTTGCCTCGTCCCAGCGAAATTGTGAATCATCAACCTGGAATGGCTTTGACGTCACAAGAGGGCATTACATTTTTTTTTACAAAGAATAAGCACAAATCCAATCTATGGGAACACGGCACTCAAGCTAATTCCAAAATATGGCTTTGATAAAACACTAACATACTAGACAAATGCATTCATGCATTGTACTATACATACTACCATAGAATAATACTAAAATACATAAAATACATCCGGGCCCCAAGCCTTAGGTTTGACACTTGTAAGGTCCCGAGAACAAATATCTGTATACAAATGCAGCGAGTCGGAGTAAAAAGTTGGCCAATAAACAGTCTCAAGTATGTGTACTCTTACTTTTCCCACTACTGCCCCCCATTATTTTCTATTCAGTAAAAAATGCCACCGCACTTTCCTCCAAGTTGACCCCAACTTTGCTACAATGGGTGCGAAATTCCAGCGACATTCCTCAGACAGCTTTACAAGCCGAGTCTCGGCGGCAAGCAGTGGGCAGCGTCCTGCAAAAACAAGTCTTAAATGTATATCGTGTTTGGAGAGAAAACAAAGCCGACACACTGGATGACTGCTGCGACTAAAGCGCCACTAGCGGCTAATGCGCTCCATGTGCCTGAAACCTGAGACCGGCAGCGGAGGAACACCAGGACAGACCTCGTCAGTGATGGAAGACTCCCTGGTGAGCCATCAATGCTTCCTGATGAACCTTGTCTTTTGTCACCTCCCCCTTCAAGACCTGCGCATCGGGCAGATGATGTCAAATTGGTCAGGGAAAATCACATCTCTTGCACCCTGATCATTTGTTTAATATGTGAGGCAATAAAAGAAAAAAGCTCAATTGAATTTTTAAGATTGTCTTTACTGTTATTGATCAAAAGATATGAAAATGACCCATGCACTTGATAAAAAAAGAAAAGAAAAAAAAGAAGTGGTTGTTTGAGCCAGTGGGAGGCGTGGCATGAACTGAATGGTACTAAACCTTAATTTGGGTCAAGAAAAACCGTAATGATCCCCCACAGGTTTAAGGTTTCTCCATCAATGCAGCATCTGACTGTGCCACATATTTCCTCCAAATGCCATCACTCAGCTCGCTCATTATCACAAAAAAAAAAAGAGCACTAATCACAAGTCAGCGCGCGCCGGAAAAGCCGGGACAATCCGCAAAAAGCCTCATGAACTCCACCGCAGATCCCCACCTCGGCATCCCCTCACTGAAGGCCATGTGGGGGGGGGGGGGGGGGGGTTAATCAGAAGCAGGCAGGCCGAAGCAGATCCCTTCATCGGGATTATAAAAACTGCCAACAATTAAGATGCACAAGGTCGGCGAGAAAGAAGCTGGTGTCTGTTCATTTCTTTGGATTAATTCAAGAAGCTTTTCGGAGCACTTGAGTGGAGAGGATTTCTTTCCTTTTGTAGTTTTTTTTGACGGGTTAAATAGGGCTGAATCTCACGATTGTTTTCACAAAAACTCACACTTCAATTGATAGATAGAGCAAATGACATTATTAAAAACTTTTCTTTTTGAATTTCCACCATTTGGAGTTTGCGTGATTTATCCTGAAACCAAACAAAGTCGATTTGTTGCCAAATCACAAAAAAAAAAGTTTCAGTATCACATTCAAATGTGATCAATTTTAACATTAATTTTCTAGTTATGTGATTCTGTTTCTCATTTCAACGTGACAAGTAGAGATGCTCAATACCACTTTTTTTTTCAGATTAATACCAATACGAGTACCCCATTTTTCAGAAGTTACTGATATCAATAGTACTTTTGATATGTAAATGTAAAATTTGATATCATTTGATTTGCCCAAAATGCAAAAAGCATTTTTCTTTCAAATTGCAAAAAAAAAACAAAGAGGCAACTTTCTATTCTTCTAATTTCTCATTTCTAGTTCCTGATTGTAAAACGCCGCTCAGCTGCCGTGTCGCGTGCCGATAAGTTGAAATAAGGCGAGCTGTCCACGAGAAAAGCCCGAATGAAAATCTGGCTGTCCGGATGCCTGACGTGTGTCAAGGCCTGGATTTCCGTACGCCATCCAGTCGCCACGAATTGCTACTTTCAACGTGAAATTAGCAGCGCTCAGGCTGACAATAGCGTCTTCGCTGAATGAGGGTAATGCAATTACAGTCCATTGTTGAAGCACGCCCACTCAATTCAATTCACCCGCAAGCTGGCAGCTAACGCAACAGCGAAAGCAACAGCGAAAGCACACGCACACGCACAATACACTCGAGCAGAGATTCTCCAAGTGTGGTACCACTTGTAGTGTGTGGGTTCTCTTTGGTGGTATGTGAGATGTTCGAACATTTGCACATAATTGTTCGTTAAAGTCCATTTTCAAATATTTGTTAAGGTACAATTTTTCATGAACTTTTACATCTAATACATTTTAGTTCAAGTAACACTAGGGAATTTTTCAACCTAATAAAATATGTTCATAACTCTTCTGGTGATACATCAACTTCAAACGAGTTGAATGATACCTTTGCCATGGCCTGAGGGGGTCTGCGTCATTTTGACTGGCACGAAGCAACTTAGAGGAGGATGGTAGGAACACTTCCACACACAAAACTACAAATGTGCTGACTGCTTTATGGCATACGTCAAAAGCTACCCCGGCCGGATAAAAGGACAGTCAAGGATCAACGTTAGCCTGGATTTAGCTAAAAAAAAAAAAACGACACAATGCGCTTGTCCACATAGGAAACGTGGTCTTCCTTCAGACATAACAACACCGCTTTTGGCCATATGGTGTCGCCATAATCAACATAAACTGAAAGTTTCTTTGTGTTGCTTTAAATGCCTCCTGATCGCTCTTTATGCAATATTTACGAGATGGATCGACTTATGGGACTACTGGGAAATTTAATCACTTCTTCCTTGACCTCTGTGTATGTGTGTGTGTTGTGTGTGTGTGTGTGTGTGTTATCCCACTAACCACGGGCGCACTCACACTAGGGCCATTGTAACGTGCCCAAGCACGCTTGCTGCTGAAGCGCGGATTCTATAGGTAGTGTGAGCGCAATCGAGCCGCGCCCGAGTACGGTTCGGATCCCCAGTTTGGCACGATTGGGAGAAATGGGCCTGAGAACAGTACGGTTGGCCGCAGATGCGCACAGCGAAACCTAACCAAGACGTCACGTACGTACGTACACACAGGCCAGTTTGGCGGAAGGGGGCTTCGTTCGCCTCGGCAACCGACTGCGCCGCTGGCTGATAGATGGAGAGGCTCATGTATAGATACTTAATGCTCATCCACAGAGGAAATTCACACCAAACAACAACAAGGCAAGGCGTGCCTAATGATAAAAGATATGAAAAATATGACGTCTTTTATTTAAAAAAATGTATGGGTCAGCGTGTCCTCGGCCCGCAGCAGATGCTCGCGGAGGAAGCAGCGTTGATATTTGAGCCAGCACAGATGTGGGAGTGCACATGAAGAGGAGGAGAAGGTTGCGCTGCGTGTTTCACGACACACCACCCCCACAACAAGCCACGTTTCCGCCAAGCACTACAATGTTGGACTTACACAGTTTTATTGCATTGGAGAGTACCAAAATAAATGGCTACAAATAAAGCACAAAATGAACATCAAAAATTATTTTTGACAATAACTCAATGAGCTAGCGATGTGACGTGTTACACCACCAAGAGTTCACAGCCGTATAACGCAATGTGGGTTTCACGTACGTGGTACCACTTGGAGGTGGAAACCCAAAGTAAAACTGTGTAAAACATACACTAATGTATCGTGACATGGAGGTCAAGCTTGGGCTCAGAGTGGCCCTTTTACCTTCAAAAAGTCAGTGTGAGCATTAAGCGCTACATTTAGGGGATAATCTGACCATCTGTTGAAGATTTGGCGATTTCCTCTTCTTCACAAGACACCATCGTGTCACGTGTGGATGGAAAACTGGTGATTTAAAGACATTGTTTCTAGAGTTGTGCCATATGGACAATTCTTTATATCTCTACTAACTGGCAAAATATACATACATACGAAAGATGAAAATATAGACCGAAAATTGTCAACCATGCGTCTCAGCTCCTGATTTATGACAACTTCCGCTCTAAACAGGAAATGAGGTTAAGTTTAAAGAAAGGGTGGGATATTCATTTTTGCAAAGGGGATGAGAAACTGGAACGTCACGACTTTGTCGACATTATTTTTTATTGTATTGTTGTTTTAATAAATTGCTACGCAGATGCATTGACATCATTAGGAAACACAGTCCCCACTTTAAACAAAATCTAATTTCACTTTAAAAATGATATCATCAATTGTGTGCAGCAACTGCCAACTTATATTAGCCGTTGCTAGCCATGACTCCCAAATATATACAGTAGAAAAGCATGAAATGTGTTATTTGTAAAATGCTCATTTGAGTCGAGCTGCTAGAGCACATAAACTAGATATAAACGTATTGAGCATGATGCAAATTAGCGACAACAAGCATAAACTTGACAAAACACAAGCAAAGAATAAGACCAAAAACCTACCTTTACTCTTGGCACTCAGTTTGAGCGCGTCACTCTCGAGTTTAGCTTACCTTTCAGTGTCGATGATAGCTTGAGCAATTCGGGACAGCAGTTATTGTTTACGTTGAGCTGAGGCACAGATGAACGCTGCACATTTGTACACAGTCTGGCCTTTTGGATTAAGACATTGAAAAAAGAAATCCATTTAGAAAAGAGCAGACATTTGTTTCTACTCAATGTGTACACAAAGCTCGATCCATGTCACAAACAAGCTGAAAAACTTTACAGACTTATTTTCACCTGGTTTAGGGGTATATTGTTCATCAGTGTCCCCACTATCACGGAGACAACTCCCGTCACGCCTCAGGAAGAGCCCTGGTCCGAGCCGAGGTCCTTTGTAAAGATGGACGTTGCGTTCATTTATAAATAAATAATGAACAGAAAATGACCTTTAAATCTAAACATCATGTTTTCAATGCTTCGGTGTGAATTGCCTCGCACCTGGCCATTCGGTCCGTATCACGATTCATCGGTCACGATTCGATTCGATTAATCCCGATACGACTCTGTTGATTTTTACTATTTTCTTTACTCAAATTTAGAAAATACTAACCAGATTTGTATGAAAATTTATTTATTTATCTGAAACTTCAGGCTCATAACTGTGAGCCAAACAATCTGTTTCATGTTTGAACAGAATTGACATAAAATATTAAGGCTTAATGTTCCATTAATATAACATTCTTCCATGCTTAACGTGTGAACCCTAAGTAAGACGTTTTGTTGAATATTTCCATCAAAAATTGATGTTTAAACATCAATCCGGCCACATATCGAATCGATTCAAGAATTGCGTGCTGTAATATCGCAATATATTGCAGAATCGATTTTTTTTTTTAACACCCCTACTAACTAGGGTGTCAGTGTTTAAATACAATTTGTGTGCAATTGTGCATGCTGAAAGCCGCCGAGCGGCAGCACCGTATTTGTGGCCGGAAAGAAAGCCACTGTGGCCTAATGTAGCGAATTAGCATCAAAACAAATTTGTCTAATATCTTCAAAAACAGGCACTCGACCTACTCATGACAGCGATACAAGTACACAATAAGATGGTACATATTGTTAATTGATCACAACTTACCTCAGGTCAGCCGGATAATCCAAGTTTGCAGTCGAAAAATGGCTGCGAGCACAAGTCCCTCTTAGGAGTCCAAAAAAAGGATGTAGTGATCCCTCCATCCGGAAAGCAGAGAAACTGATGCTTGCAAAAGGGTCCGTGTTGCTAAAGTATCAACCGGCAGCTGCGGAATACAGATGCTATTTTGGGCTGAATTTGGAGCGGATGGGGTTTGATGCCATTTTGTGACAAACTGCGTCAGTGTTTCAGGCAAAAAAAAAAAAAAAAAAAAAAAGATGCTGACAATTATGACACTGAAAGTGGTCAGAAAAGGATTAAAGTCACAACAGGACAGCATTGCATCAACAAAACCAGATTATGCCATCAATATGATTGTCTGAGAAAAATGTAAAGAAGCCTTCAATCCACTCATCTATCTAAACATTTTCAAGCGCAGTAAGGTTGTTGTTTTTTTTCATTTTGTCTCTCATGGTTGAATAGGATAAAAATGACAGACCACTGTCATCATTTGAAGAGGGACAACCTGCACAATGGCGGTCTGACTCAATCGTGAACCATGACACTACTCTTTGCAATACATGAAAGTTGGCTATTTGTTGCATTTATGGAGCATCATTGTCGCCAACAAATAGCTTCAATTCATGATATTGTCGATCGACTCAAAATGGACTCCCCAGAAACACGACATTGGCGTCTCAGCCTCACATTGCATACATATGACAACAAAAGCTGCGATCAAAATAGCATCAAAGACATGTATATTTCTATTTTGGCCCACGCTCTGTGCTCCATGTGGTCCTTTTTTTCTTTTTTCTTTTTTTAAGTATAGGGCAGATTATGGGTTCCACAGTGGGTGCCCACAGGAAGGCCTTACTAAAGACGGGGTGGCCACATTCTCAAAGAAGTCCCTCAAAATGTTCACACTGTGCACAATGTTACAGAAGCTTACTTCATTTTTTCAGCACAACATTTTTGCATTTCATATTTTACAACTGCTTGTTTCCACACATCTTTGTCGGCACAATTTGTTGTCTACATAAATCAGCCAAACGTCATAAAGGAATGTGAAGCTGCCACATAGTCAGCCAAAACCAAGTTCACACACATTCGTGTGTGCGCGCGCGCGTGTGTGTGTGTGTGTGCGTGTAACAGCTTGTCTGATTAATGAGATTACTTTTTGGATAATCCTACAAGAGCTTGTTGAAGGAGGTCACACACAGAAGGTTACATTAATCACAGATAGAGCGACCGACCGACACTATCTATCTTAGATAGATAGATAAGCCTTGTGAGAAACGAAATGTTGTCATGTGACATTTTAGCTTAATTGAAAGCAAACTTGTGTGTTTGACAACTTACCTCAAACTGCTGTTGTTACGCATCTATCACCGCTCTGTCTTTCCATCTCATCGTCCCTTTTAGAAGTTCCGAACCATCTTGTCTTTTTTGTATCCGTTGAAAAAAGTTCATGTCACCCAAGCCGTATTTGAAGCGAGCTTCTTGAAAAGGCGGCAAAACGCTCACTTCCGCAAACACTTCGACGTCATCACGGCGCAAGCACGCACACCTGTGAGCAGTGGGAACGTGCTTACCCGATCTGTATGCCGAACAAAATCCGCTACTAGCCATTGTGTGAGGCTCCAAGGTCGCGGAGTGGTACCGTCACTTGCCTACGATGCGGGTTGGCGTGGGTTCGCTTCTCCGTTTGGGAGACCATGTTTGTTCGTGTGCGTGTGAACGAGTGGAAAAAAGAAAAAACTGGCCATACTGTGAGTGCGGCCGCCATGTTGGAAAGACAATGTCGTCATTGGGGATGGTAATTAAATGGTCAACGATAGCAAGAGTGTGAAACTTAAGAGAGATTTCTATTACACACTATACTGTCATGAGTACATGAATGTACTGATTGTAAAAACTTGATAAACAAATAATACAATCTTTAATGTACAGGCCTATATATATATATAATTTTTAAAAAATCTTATTTTGTATATTGTGACAGGTTAGACTGCCCCAAATTGACCCGTTAAAGCAAGTGAACGCCACCTTTAAAACACAGTTTATGGTATTTTTTATTTCAAATAGGAAATTGACAAGCACTCATCAGACAACACGTTAAAACTTTTTCTCTGCCGTCTGCATCGACTGGCTGTGCGGCCATTTAAAAATAAATACTTGTTTTCTTTTTCAGAATGGGGGAAAATAATATAGACAGAACACGTGAGGCTCAAACACGTGAGACGCACAGACAGGCAGACAGACGCTCCAACTCGACCCTGACTCTCAAACCGGAAAAGTATAAAACAGCAAGAAAGGATTTTTTTCCCCTTAAAAATACAGAATCGTACAAAAACTTCTTTGCAATCACTGTAAAATGTCAGCTGGCATTATGAGAGGAAATCAGTGTGTGTGTGTGTGTGTGTGTGTGTGTAGTAAGACAAAGGACAGAATGTGCTTCTGTATTGTACATGACATATTCACACGTTCCCTTGTTGTAAATGTAATGTACATTTTACAGTCCTCCATCCAGTCGGTGGCGCTGTGATGGAGACGATCTCGACGTATGTAAAACAATACAGTCAAATATCAACACGTCGTCTCATTGAACAGGTTAACGTGGCCACACGCAACGTTCACATTTTCCGTTTACAAAAAAAACAACCAATGTTAATAAAAACTATTCTTAAAACGCTTCAAAAATAAGGGTGGGGTGTGGGGCAAAATAGTTATGGGACTTTTCAAGAAAGCAGGTTACAGTACAAAATGTGGTCCAGGTGTTAGCACATGTAGCATGCATGTGTGTTACGTTTGCCCTCTCATGCAAGCTCATACTGTATAAAAAGGCCACATGGCTTTTCCTTCACTTTTAAATGCATGTTTGAATCGCACTAACTGGTCCGACTGGCCTTTATTAAGGATGCAGAAATACATTTCCTCCGGTCCGTCCGTCCCCCGCCCGCTCGCTAAGCTATCATTCCACAAAACAAAACAAGCCACATGACATTGCTCCTTTCTCTTCTTGGTCATAAGAACGCAAACGGGAAGGTTTTATGATGAGAAATTTGGTCTCCAAGCTCTGCCGCCATGCAATGCCAAAAATTCGAATTCTTCGATACATTTTCATGTCACTCATTCATCTAGTGTATGTCATTTAAATGGACTTTTCTTGTGTGTGCCAAGCGAAATGGCAGAATTTTTCTGAAAACTGGCCAGCACAATTTGGACTACTTTTGTGACGAGTCGTCATTTTTGTGTTTTGTGACGAGTCGTCATTTGCTGCCAGGATCTCAAAATCGTCGCCATTTAGCATCACTTGCCCTTTAAATTTGGACAAAATATCTGGCACAAGTCCATCTTTGGAAGGACGCTTGAAAATTGGCAAAAAGAAAACATTTGTAATTCAAATCAAATTTGCAATTTGAGACTTTTTTTGTGGGTCCAAAACGGCACTTTGCCAAGTAAAATGTGCTTTGGGGGAAGAATATTCAAGATTCATCAACTTGTGGTGAGAATTGTTCAGTTGCAGGATTATTGCGGCTAACCCTGCTTTAAGACAATGCTAGCATGTAGGGATGTAACCAGAACGGCAATATCGTGGCATCGCGATATGAAAAGTGCCAAAATATCGTCACATCAGGTTGATTTCCTTTTTGTGCAGTTCTAGCACCCTCTAGTGGCTAGTTTTTTTTTTTTGGTGCCGTTTAATTTTTATATGGGATGCTTTGGCTCTTCTATGTTTAAAATCCACGCTAATCATCAGATGAAGGGAACGTAATATGAATCCAAAAGTGGGGGAACTCAATATGTGCGTGCATTTGCCTCAATATGAAGTCTTATTAGAGATTGTAGGTTGTTTATTTGCATTATTGTTAAAGGAGCTTATTTTTTAGTATGAGCTCCTTTTTTTTTTTTTTTTTATATCGCCAACCTCCCCACAATATCGTGCTAATTATCGCATCGTGAGCTTCATATCGTGACGATATCGTTACATCCCTACTCATCCTCTAAGGTGACAATGGCCAACATTATACCGCTAAGGGACAAACGTGATTGGATGGAATCCTTTTCCGATCGCGACCAACTGCACCGGATTTCTTTTCGGCGCGGTCGTCTGGCAAATTCTGCGTTGAGAGAACCAAGGGGGCGAAAAGTAACCGGATGAAAAAGGGACCAACGTGGCGCTGGTCTGAAGATCGCCACAAGGTGCTTCTTGTTCCTCCCCCTTTCCGCGTGAAACCTCACGTGGGCGGGGACACGACAAGGAAAGATGCGACGCGTGGTCCGACGGTGGGAACGCGAGGTCCCTCAGAAGGTTGCGGTCACGCCCGGACAGCTTTGTTGAAGTTTGCATAGAGGGTGAACGACGGAGCTGCACTTTCACACCAGTCCACTGGTGAGCTACAAGAGCATGTAAACACGAGGCAGGCGGGATTCCCACTTCTCTCCTTTTGCTTCCACACATCCGAGGTCGAACCTCTTAAAGGGATACTTGACTCATTGAATCGTTTTCGGCAGTTAAAAAGTTCATATTTGGTCCAGAATGAATTTGATAACTTTATTATTTTTCATGTACAATTAACGCATTGACTCGCTGCCATTTTCTCAGAAGCAATCCCCTTCGCTCCCGTGCTGTTTACTGGATTTTGATCATTATTCACAAATCGAGTTAGAATTGTGAGTAAATGAGCTTGTTTCCAAACATGGCCCTGGTTGATCTCTTATACTCTGCTTCCACCTGCTGGCTGTTTTTGTCATAACTACAATTTATCAACTGTTCTCTGCAGTTGAGAGGCTGCATCAAAGCCTTCTGTATGCGCTAGCATTAAAAAAATATATGTATTTATTTTAACGGATAAATACGTCTTTGGGACACTTGCATTTAAAATAGAACGTATTTATTTGTTTTGGGGAGCAAATGAGTTAATATCTTTAAAAACTAGATTTCTGCAGAAAAGTAAATTGTAAGATAAATGAATAAAAAGAATACTTGAACCCGGGAGGCGTGAATTGTTGAAGCAATTTGAAATTTATAAGTTTTATCTGAAAGTACCCTCCATTCATTTAGATGGAAAAGTGGAACAATGATAGCATAGCACTTAGCATAATTGCCATGGATATATTTGCAATGTACAGTCAAAGGTGGGATTCGAACCCGCAACCTCGTGGTTACTGGACAAGGCAATTTACCAAATGCGCCACTGAGTAGTATCGGAGATCAGTTTTATGTATGGAAGTGAGCATGCAAAGTTCAATGTCAGTATTGAAATTAATGTGGAAAAGTTTATATTGAATGTTAAATTACGCCAATACTGTAAATAATGTGGAATCAGACGATAAATACCCCGGAAGGCGTGAATTTTGTAAGCAAGTTGAAATTTGAAATGTGTAAATCGGAAGTATTATGTGTGAGTTGTTTGACGGGGAAAAAAAATTGTGGAGAATAAAAATCATAACAACGTATGCATTTTTCCACTCGCTGGGCTCCGGGTGGCGGAGTGGTACCGTCACGTGCCGACGCTGCAGGTTGGCGTGGGTTCGCTTCCCCGCCATGTTTGTATGTGTGCGTGCAAAACTGAAGTCGACTGAAGATGACATCACCTGTGCTGAGGAAGTAGGTAACGACCAATAGTGGCTCACCTGTTTTCTGGGTTTGGTCGGCAAACTGAGCCGTGATTGTCGTTACCTACTTCCTCAGCACAGGTGATGTCATCTTCAGTCGACAGCAAGTGGAAAATGTCGTTTTTACAGGTATTCATTTTTAGTTAGTTCTCAAAAAAACAAAACTTTTGACTGCTGAAAACGTGTCAATGAGTCAAGTATCCCTTTAAGTGCAGAGTGGAGCCCTTCGCCCCCCTACTTAACCCCCCCATCCCCCCTACCCCTCCATTTTTGCTTTTTTTATGTCCATGATCCGTCGGCGGATATTACAGAGAAAAAGATGAACTTCTAGGCACTGTTTGATTTCCAAGGCGATTTTCTCGTGGGTTCCGTCAGTCAGGTAGGAAGTATGTAAAGGGTTCTCCAGGTTCGGCAGCTTGTGCTCAAGCCATGATCTTCTGGGGGATTTCGATGGAAGCCTTGACGAAGACGCAGTTGTCGCGGACGTAGTTCCTCTTCTTGATCTCCTCGTGCGAGATGAACTTGGGGTAGCCGAAGCCCAGGGTGCTCTCGTCCAGCGAGTTGCGGGCGCTGCACGGCTTCTGGAAGTTCTTCCAGTTGGGGTCCGGGTTGAAGGTCTCGGTGATGTGCTGCGGCTTGGACAGCGACGGGTCGCTCTGGTCCAGGATGGAGAAGGTGACCTTGTAGGCGAAAGGCCACTCCAGGAGGTTGTCGTACTCGCCGGGCAGCACGCGGATGTAGACGGAGAGGTGCGAGCCCTCGCCGCTGCCGTTGCCGTTGAGGAAGGCCGACACCTGCAGCTTGTAGCCGTAGCGGTGCGTGTAGAAAGGCGGGCTGAAGAACTCGTGGTTGCTGCGCAGCTTGGCCTCCTGCAGCTTGCGCGAGTAGTCGCTCAGCTTCCAGATGAGGACGCCGTCGTGGCTCACCGACAGCTCCTCCATCTCGCGCCGCAGCTCCAGGATCTCCTGCCGCTGGCGGCCCACCAGGTTGCACATCATGGTCAGGTGCGACTTGGTGCTGTCCTCCAGGTGCCGGCCGATGGCCAGCTTGGGGCACTGCGGAAACGACACCCGGCTGTGTTAAACCCTCTCGCGCCGTTGCTTTCGTGCACGCGCGATGTCGGCTTGTTGACGTTTACTGTCAAACTAAACCAACTGCCCGAACGATGTCCCGCTAGCGTGACGCTAACGCGGTTAGCGTTGACAGTCTCCGTGGAGTAACGCAATGAAATTCAGAATTGAATTGAAGCCTGAATTCCAATTTCATTCTTGAATTTCAATTTCAATTTCAATTGGAATTGAGCCGAGGAAGCGCAACTCAAATACCAGGAACTGCATTTGAAGTTCAAAAGGAATTCATGATGCGTCATCGACAATATGTGAGTATAATTATGGTTGAGTCAAGTCTATTTCTAGAGACTCGAATCACAGAAGAGTCTTAAAGAGCTTCACACAACCACAGTTAACAAATATTGACGACATCTCCTCATCTTAAAAAAAACATCATATTATCGATTTTCCTTTATCGATTCATAAAACCATGAATTGATTATTTTCACATCTCTTTTACCAAAAATTAACAAGAAAATTGAATTTTCGTCAGTGTTTGTGTAACACTTAAGTGAGTATAACACGTGTTGTTTTACCATTTAAGCAGTTACTGCCTCAGCAACATTCTATATGGAATGTAATGTTTGTGGCGTTTCTATTTTTTTTTATCATGTCCATGATATTTAAGAAGAATTGATGTTCCATAATTAATCAATATTGGATTGAACTGAAGTGAATCGAAAAAAATCGAAATCAATCGAACTGGACTCTTGTGAATCAAAATCGAATCAATTGAGGAGATTTGAATCGATACCCAGCCCTAATAAAAATAATAATAATAAAAATAATTTGTGTTTATGTTCAACCTGCAATTTCAACGTCCACGTTGCTGAAAGAAGCGCTTGGACTTACTCTGTGTTTACAGCCGGCGTCTTTGAAGGGGCAGAGAACCAGAGCGCTGCCACAGTTGTCTTTCACGTGGTTGGCGAGGTCCTCGCGGGCGATGTTGGGCGTGCCGCACTGGTTCGGACACTGGACGGGAAAGCGAGGGCAGTGGTACTGGTGGTTCTGTGGAAGACCAGCCATTTTAAAACACACGCTCGAGTGACGCTAAATTGACATGACTACTTCAAAGTCACTTTTCACCAACAAAAGGAATTCAAATGGCACAAATCCACCAACAACAGACACATTTTGGAAGTTATCAGTTTTTAATACCACAGTATTGTATAAAATCATATAAGTGGTTTGGCAAAGTGTAATTAGTGTACATTGAGACAAGCAGTCATGGCAGGCTGTGCGCTAGCTCCCAAACTGCTAGCGACTCTCCAAGCTAGCAGCATAAAACCGGCGGAGGGGGAGGGGGGGAACAAAACAAAAGAGCCACGGTCAACTGACAGGTGAACCGTCACAGTACAAAAAGTTGACTTCTCATAAAACTTTGGATTGGCTTGCTAGCAAACAACATAACATCAACTACATTCAACCTTGCCCCCCCCTCCCCCCCCTCCCCCAATATTTTCTACTATTAGATAATAGACACTCCTGCTGCTATCACTAAGCAACTCCCGCAAACATTCTCACTTGACCCGAGCGGCGACATGTTCTGAAACCCAACGAATCCTAACTCCTCATTGGCTCGCACGCCTCCATTTAGTGTCCAAAGCGGAATGCGATGACTCGCGTGTGAGAGGAGGATGCGATGTTTACTCTCTCGCCTCGGACAGCCACCCAAACAGCAGCTGCCACAAGCTGACATCAAAGATGGATGACGGCGGCCTGAACAATAAATGCAGAAGACTTTTCATTTGTGCTGGCTGGGAAATACGGCGAACCTTACAACGAACCTCACGGTCCTTACGGGAGGTAACGTTACAGATTCACCCCCCCCAAAAAAATGGTCATCGTGCAGCAGCAGTACAACGAGATTAAAAGCCAAAACCTTAACCAACTCCCAACATCGGAACCCTAGAAAGCCAAACGTATCCCATTTTCCGCCCTCTATTTCACGAGTGCATTTCCCCCCATTAAAACCCTGACGTGTATAATCTGACACATGTATTGCACAAATAATCCATTAGAGGGCAGCATCAGCCATCTGATGGCTTTTCCAGCGACCTTGCAAACTCACCTGGATGGTGTCAAAGACGAACTCCTTGCCGCAGTACTTGCACGGCTGCGTGCGTTTGGGACACTCGGCCACGCCGTGCTGCGACAGCAGCCGGCGCATCATCCGCGCCCCGCATTTGTTCTCGCAGTAGACGCTCTCCTGGGGACACACGCCCTGGTGGTTCTGGGAAGCACACGCGCACACTGCATGAGCTACAGAATCAAAGATGAAAACGACATTTAAGAAAAGCTGTGACTTTCGAAGGATGGAGCACAACTTGCGGTTCGCCGTGTCTTCGCAAAACAAATGATTCTACATTTTGTTTTTATTTTCGTTTGCACCTTTTTCAAATGTGAAGATTAGGACGATCTTGTAACATTCACATCAATCATTTGTATTTTTTTGGTCCCTCTAAACATGCGATACAAATGTCGTCACACAATATTTATTGAGCCATTGGACTTGCCGTAGGGAAACCAGGGAAAGATCAAAGAAAGGTGAAGCTAAACGAGGATGTAGAATGTTACGTGCTGCGTGGAGATGATTAAAATAAATGTTATTTGAAAGTAAGCTTCAACCAATTGTGTTATTTTCTTTCAAAGTTCAAAATGTTTTTGTGACATGCAGAAATAAGATTTTGCAGTTCTCTGTAGCACTTCATTGATTCCATGAGTGAAAGACATTTTTATACATGCAGGTGAAATAAATAAATAAATAAATAAACATGTAGCGGTATCTTTAATTGAGATGATTTTGATGTTGACATTTTTTGGGGGGGCTTAAATTGCCAACTTGTGGACCCAATATTCAACTCAACTCAACTTTATTTATAAAGCACTTTTTTTTTTTTAAATAAAAAAAAATAATAATAATAAAAAAAAAATAAAAAAAAAAAATAAAAAAAAAAAAAAAAATAAAAAAAAAATAAAAAAAAAAATAAAAAATTTATAAAGCACTTCTAAGCAAGCATTGCTGCATGCAAAGTGCTGAACATGCAGTAACGAAAAACAAGAAAACAAAACATTTTAGGTAAGTGTACATAAAGTTGATATCAATAAATTAAGGACAAGATGAAGGTAAATGAGTGAGTGAATAAATAAATAAACAAAATAAGCATCAATTTGGTAGCACCGAATACAGCACAAACAAAGCACGCAAAGAAGGCAAAGTCTCACGAGGGACAAACGCCGAAGAATACACAGAAACGGGTTTTAAGTAGCGAGAGAGGGGAGATTGCTTAATATTGAACGCAAAGTCATTCCAAAGGGAGGAACCGGCAACTGCAAAGACTCGAACCCCTCGAAGCCTCCGCTTTGTCCTCGGTACCTCCCAATCGTGTCAGCGAGGGAAGGTGGGCCGAGACCGTTTAGAGATTTAAAAACAAGCAAGACAATCGTAAAATGGACTGTAAATTGCACGGCGAAGACAGGCCGGGATCGATAAGGCTTATCTGCGCTCCGTCTCACCGGCACCGGTTCGGAGACGAGCAGCAGCTTTTGCTGGAGACGCTTGAATGTTGTGGCCTGGAACTTGCTTGCTTTTTGATTGGTCACCCGTCCCCTCACATTTTATCCATCAGACTTGATGACAGGTCATTTGTTTTTATGACGCTGACTATTTTCTATTTGTACAGCTGTTGTTTACGATGGCGCAGCGGAGCCGAGTATTGAGCCAATTCATTCCGGCTCGAACCAGGAAGCGGCGGCGGCGGCTCCCACAAAGGCTCCAGTGTCGACAGCCAAAACTGTTAGCTAGCTAGCAGAGCTTTTTTTTTTTTTACACTAAAAACACTCAAGACACAAAATCCCAATCGTGCAGAAGATTGAATTCTGAGAATAAAGTGAGAATCCTGACAAACTTGTTTTTCTGTCTTCACTGGCCTTAATCGTCTTCCGTACAATCTATCAAATGGCGATATGGATAATACGTCCATTTTTTAAGCATGGGCCATGTTGCAAATTGGGGGAGGGTATCATACATGAGTTCATAAGAAAATCAGCTGAAATCCAGCTGGATTTCACCTTCCTTGGTTTTCTTTGGTCCTTCCTCAGGTCTCCTGGTGTTCGGTTTAGGTGAACGGTATGAGATTTTTTCTAATAGGTTTTCTGGTGAGCTAACAAATACACGCACGCACGCACAAAAAAAAAAAAAAAAAAAAGGGAAAAGAGCAATGATGATGACATTTCCGAATGAACAATACTGAGCTCTTAGAATAAAAAAAAGAAAAAAAAATAAGAAAAAAAAAATCAGCTGTGTGTCAGACCGCCGTTTGCAGCTCAGGGGAAGGTTCTGACCGTATTCGAAGCGGTCACGTGACTCAGAGAGTAAACAGGGAAGTCAGGTTATTTGAAAACGGATCGGTCACCCAGCACGCTAAAACAAAGAGCACTTTTCATACCATTGTGTACTAATGACACCCCGGAGGAGGAAAGACAAACAGGCAGCCCCCCCCCCCTCCCCCCGCCGGTCTTTTTTTTTTTACCTCGTAGGCCTCGCCGGTGAACTCGCTGCCGCAGAACTCGCACTTGACTTTGCGCTTGGGGCAGTCGTGCTGCAGGTGGTCCGGGAGGTCGCGGCGAGTCAGCTTGACCGAGCAGCGGTTGGGGCAGGGGATCACGTTGAAGGCGCAGGTGGAGAAGTGGCCCTGGGGGAGGTCACGGAGGCAGACGGAGAAAAACAATGCGTCACTTGCTCGCCAGTTCGTCGCCGCAAGTGAGCAAAACCAAGCGGCGAACTCCGGGGCGATGTCAAAAATGAAACACTGGATGAATATTTACAAAAAAGATCAAAATCAAAGTCATATTTTAGCTTCGACTCGCGTCCTTCATTTAACAACTGAGGAACCAGAAATCCAACTTTGGCTTTTGAATACTTGGCGTGATTTCGTCCCTGCCGACGGCAACTGTCATCACTTCCTGCTTGTTGTTGCCGTTTGCAAGCCGCTGCACAACAATCCACTTCTCTGCCACTTTGAAAAGTTCTCTGCTCGTTTCGGAAACACGTTGCGAGCCGTTGCTCATCTGCACGGTGAAGCGCCGCCCGCCCAACGACTTCTGAAGCTGAAATGTCCGCTTTTGTAATTCGATTTTGTAAATCCCCGCCTTATTCCCACGGGAAGCGTCCAAGTGCAAATTCCCGAGCTTTTTGCAGCCCAATCCGCAAGAGAAACCCACAGAAGGCCTGAAAATAATGCGAAGGGTGAAAATGTCACCTGCAGCTGCTTCATCTGGCCGGTCCAGCGGCAACCCTCCTCGCTGTGGATGCAGCGGATGGGCAGCGCCAAGATCTGCTGCTCCAGCTCCGGGTCCGGGTAGATCTGAAAAGCAATCAATCAAATCAAATCCAAAAGATCAAGCTGGAAGTGTCAAATTCATACATGAGAACGTGATTCAATATCTTTTGTTGCTGTAGAAATTAAAATCCATCCATCCATCCATTTTCTGTACCGCTTGTCCTCACAAGGGTCACGGGGTTGCTGGAGCCTATCCCAGCTGGCTTCGGGCAGTAGGCGGGGTACACCCTGAACTGGTTGCCAGCCAATCGCAGGGCACACAGAGACCAACAACCATACTCACAATCGCACCTACGGACAATTTGGAGTGTCCAATTCACCTGCCGTGCATGTTTTTGGAATGTGGGAGGAAAGCGGAGTACCCGGAGAAAAGCCACGCAGGCACGGGGAGAACATGCAAACTCCACCCAGGATGGCCGAAGCCCGGACTTGATCTCACAACCTTTGCACTGGGAGGCGGTCGTGCTAACCCGTCAGCCACCGTGCCGCCCAGAAATTAAAATGACAATGCAAAAGTCAAATGAAAGTAAATCAAACCTAAATAAAAACAAAATAAAATAAGTACCGCAGGAGGTGTGAAAAAGTAGCAAGAACACAAGTAACACTTCAGAGCAACGCCGTCAGGTAACATTCCGCCGTCCTCGTGACTTTCTTTCTTTGCGGCGTTCACACTTGACTGCCCCCTTTTGCCTAAAAGGGGAGCAGCGGGCTCATTTGCAGGCGACTGACCAGCAGGAAACAGCGGGCAAGCAGGGTCCCTAATAAAGCGGACCGACGGACGGACCGACCGACCGACGCCTGGGTGTCATATTTGAGCACTCTGCAAAAGTCTCGCCGGCCCAGTTGACGCACAATGGGCCCTTATTTGCGCAGCGGTGTCAAGAGGGGAAAGACGCTGACTGCAAGTAACGACAATTGCCTCCCCCAAGGCGCAACCCGGCTCAAGTGCTTGTTGTGCCTTTCTTGTCTTTTTGTGTGCAATAGCAGAAAACGCGCTTCGCTGCACACGCCAACGCTACCAGTCAATTATCCGTGCTCTCACCGGGGCCTCGTTCCCGTTTTTTCCAGTTACCCACACTCGGCGATGCACTTTCATCCGTTGATTCGAACGGGACGAGCTGCCACAGACGGAAATACAAAATGGAAACACTCACAAGGAGAATGCGGCAGACGTCCGCGTGCGCTAAACAGACAACGGCGGCTTGACTTTATTTCAACGGGCAAAAGGGATTCGTGGAAATCATGAAATTGGCAAGATGCAACAGGGGTGTGAAGACTTTTGTGCTCAAAGGCGACATCTGATATTGGAAATCAGAAGCGTCAAATTCAGGTCCAAAAACGGGAAAAAAAAAGAAAGAAAACAGAGTATGTGCTACATTGACAAGAAGATAAAAAAAGAGGAAAATCTTTTGTTCTGCTGTCGGCCAAAAGCGCATCCCGCAATCCGGAGGTTAAAGGCAACTATTTTCAATGGAAAAAGTTCAGGTTTTGTTGCTAAGCTGCGTCAATGCGACCTTCTCGGCGACACTCTCATACATTTGTTTGTTTGTTTGTTTACAGTCTTCTCACGACGAAATATACATTTTGGACATTGGAAGCAGATCACGTGAATTTGGCTTTGTAAACATTTTTGAAACGTTGAGCAGCAAACTCGATTTTTTTATTTGTCGAGAAACCCGTTTGAGCGGATTTGGTCATTCGGGGGCTAATTTCAATACGAAGATCACGTTTCGGAAGCGAGTCCAAGCTGTCGTAAAACGTGTGCAGCTCGAACGAACCAGCGACTTGACGAGTTCAGTTCATAATCACAAACGCGACAATATAAAGCAAATTTGAAGGGAAATAATGCGGAGGACTGTTGCTAAGGCAAGATGGGAGTGAAGGGGGGCCCTATTGCCCAAACCGGGTCCAGAGACCAGAAGGGAGTGAACGAAGCTTGTCCTACCTTGGCGTAGTCCAAAGGCAGCTGGTCTTCGGGACACTTGAAGACTCCCTCACTGCAACAACAAGACACGGAACAAGCTTATTCAAATCAATCGACACTTTGACCAACTGGAATTAACGTGCGAGACTTTGCTTGCGCTTTGGACTTCAACTTCACAACAAGGAAGTCAAGCACGTGCAAACGCTGCGTTCAATCAAATGTCAACTTTGAACCCAGCAAAGTTACACGTTCAGCACACACACGTGACGTGTGCCTTTGTCTTTGCTACATTGTGGGGCCCACGCACGTGTTTTTCCAGGTTTAACCCCATAACGCCAACCGTATCATACAAGACCATTTTGAGACCTCCATTTCGTGAGTATAATATTTTTCTTTTCTCATTAAAACTCTGACGTATAGGATCTGACACATGCATTGCACGGATAATCCATGAGAGGGCAGTAGCACCCAGCTGACCTGGCAAGGGCGGAACATTGGGGAGGAAAGAGACGAGGGAGCACCGGGGGACCCCAGGAACCCCAGGCCCGGCAGGGAAAGGTCCCGGTCGTCGGTTGTCAGTTCTAAATAAAAGCTGTATATTTTAAAGCATTGAGACCGTTTGTATCAAATGTGACGCAAAAATCAAAAGTCATATGTGAAAGTTGATTTTTAATTAGTTCAAGAGGACCAATAAAAACTCTATTTACAAAGAATGGGAATTTGATCTCATATATTTCATGGTTCGTGCTTTATAGGGTTAACTAACATTGTTTTTGGTGGTCCCCGCAAGTTCAGAATTCTTATTGAGGGTCACGACGAGGTTTTAGAGTTTAGGTTTGAATCGGGTTTTATGGCTGAGGTTCGGGTCAGGAATGGGGGTCGCCAATCATTTTGCATGCTTGGAGTTGCATCAAGTCAATGAGATGTCCCCACCATGATACAAAGACAAATGTGTGTGTGTGTGTGTGTGTGTGTGTGTGTGTGTGTGTGTGTGTGTGTGTGTGTGTGAGCGAGAAAAGGGGAGGGGGGGGGGGTGTTAACGCACCACGAGACAGCTGTAATTCTCGTCCATTAGGGTCACTGTGTCAGCAGGGAGCCCGGCGACCAATTAACAAGCCACAAAGGCTTGTAGAAGAGGGTCAATCGATGAGGAGGGATTTGAAAGTCCACTCCGCACTCAGAAGTTATTTCCACTCCGTCACGGCTGCGCGACTCCATCTTTAGAGCGGACTGGAGATGAAGTCGGTATTTCGTGGCGGCTGGTGATCGTGCCGATTGCAATGATTCGGGGAAAAGTCCGTTTGTTTTATTTTTGTTTTATTCCAAGGTGGCACTTTTTTTTTTCAGGTGGTGTGTTGTCACGCAATTCGCGGTTGACTGGTCGATTGTGATTGCCGCATTGAGCACCCCTGCTCTTGCGCAAGCAAACACGTATGAATACGTCTTTGGGACCACGGCCATATTTAAATAAAACATTTTTATACATTTTTGGGAGCAAATAAGTTAAAGATGAAGTTGACTTCAGCATGCCGACCAAATGTGATGTTGTTCATTGAAACGTGCTTGAGGGGCGCAATTTTGGAGAGAGAGAAAAAAAAACATGAGACGAGAACCCGAAACTTGCCAAAAGGACCTACAATAGTTTCTTGAAAGCAAAAAAAATGGTTGACTTGCTGCGGCCTCATGAAGTCAAGCGAATGTCGACGGTGACAAAAAGAAGAGTTTGCGCGGATTAGCTGCCCCGAAAGAAGAGATGTGAAGCGACGGGTCCTGCGCTCTGGACGCAGCGGTGATGTAAGCGCAGGCAGGACGGAGCCGGAGGGAGCCGGAGCCGGAGCCCCCCCCGCCCCTTGTCCTGCTCGGACCCCCCACGTTTGCGTGTGTGCGCGCGAGGCGCAGAAATGCAGACAGGCGAAAAGAGCCTCGTCACAGGCTGTCAGCGCGATTGCTCGGCCGCCAACGCGCGCCGGAGGGCCCATCGTGGCGTTGCTCGTCTCTTTGTGACAGCGCATTCGGGGTGGAAGGTGCGAGCGAGGGGCGAGCGAGGGGCGAGCGAGTGCTCCTCACGTGATCGCGGGGACATCGGAAGGGAATAGACGGCAAAAGATAACGAGAAAGGACAGAGCCGGCTTTTTAATGAGCATCTTTGACAGTAAATCGATGATTGCCGCAATTGGATGACCTACAAAAGCAAGCGTGGTGAAGCAGCATTTAGCTGTTATGCTGCATGCAAACGGAATAAGGCGCGAACGGAAATGCTTTTAAATACGGTTTTAAAACGATTATTATTATTAACACTCCTGGTTTGTCAGGAGCAACAATAATGTTCGATCCAGGCTATATTTAGTGATAAAAAGCGCCTCCCGATCAATATTATGAACCACGTTGATTGCAACTTTTTCCACTGAATTATTTCTTTCACTTTGAAATGCCGAAAGTCTGTTGGACTCTCATTTAGAATTGATCCAAAAGAAACATGAAACATTACAACATAACTCGTATTAACTCTTTGCTTTCAAATTAATTCCTTGCCCAAAAAAATGGAGCAATTGTACTGAAGAGATGCACAGAATGCAGCAAGCAAGATCTTCAGAAACACGCACTGAACGTCAAGCCACCCCAAGATTGTAAACCGACAATTGGGGAAATCCCAAGGTTGTCTCTGTCGTTAATTATTTGCAAGAAACAGGAGAAATTGTACCAAGCAGATACACTGAATGCAATATTCAGGATTTTCTTATTAGCATTAGCAGAAGCTGTCACAATTGTACTTCTCCGGTTGCCTCGTGACCACAAACGTGCAATTGTTTACCAGGAATTGTCTCGACAGTTGACAGAGCAGAGGCAAGGAATGAAGTCGGAAAAAAAAGGCAGCGACGTGGAGTCCACTCGTCATCACAAACGTGCAATTGTCTCGTGGGACTGAACAACCGCATTTTGGAAAAATCATTAACCATGTGCCTAGCGTACTTTCTTTTTTTTTTACTACAGAAAGTAAATCTGGGTTTTCAGCTTTTGTATCAAGTCGACTTCCATTTTGTTACTTTGCCAACAGGAGCACAAAAAAAAAGAAAAAAGGAAGTGAAAGGAAAGGCAAAAAAGCACTACTACGACTGTGCGTGTGTGCGTGCGTGCGTGCGTGCGTGCGTGCGCGTGCGTGTGCGCGTGTGCGTGTGCGTGTGCGTGCGTGTGATGTCTGGCCCATATTCCTGACTTCCAACTCCACCAGGGAGCCAATGCGGAGCAAATAGTCTTGCTTCCAAAAAAAAAAAAAAAGGAGGAAAAAAAGCACATTACTACGAGCTGTGCAAAGCATGAAAAAAAAAAAATCTGCTCTTCCCAAAACAAATCAAACCTTCGCAAATGTTCGATGAAGAAGCAGCGGTGTCAATTGCTGCAGCTGACACAGATTCATTGATTAATTTCACACAATTATCCACTGAACATGATAAAAAAAAAAAATTCTAAACAAGGCAGATCATATTTGGCACATTAGTAAACACAAAAAGTTGTTTTTTCCTTTGCTAAAAAAACCAACATCAGTTCCTCTGCTTTTCTCCACTTTGTGAAAGAACGTCAGAACAGAAACGAGCTGATGTTAGCCAGGCTAGCTCGCTCGTCGAGGCTACAATATTTATTTTGGCCAATTTGGAGGCGCTAACATTTATTTACAATTCTGAGCCAATTTCAAATAATTCCTTCCTAAAGGACACAATTGAAAATCCTTATCAGTCTGCCTTTACGTTTTCTCGACTCAACTTGCTATCTTGCTCTGTTAGCATAGCAACTGTTAGCATGTTAGCATTCGAGATAAGACCATTTTTTGAAATTAAAAAATTTAAAATAGTTTTCTTTTGTCAACATTTACCGACCAATTCAAACCATTCAAGCTTCAAACAGAAAAACTTTTTTAAGCAAACTGTCGAACCTGGAAACTGTCAAAAAATGCGGCTTTTGTACTTGCAAGGGTCAGTAGGCACATTCGAAATGTTGCGTTTTTAACAGAGGTGGGCATTCCATCAATATTGACAGAAGGTCCGTCAATCCGTCAATGACGGAATGCGCTGACGAATGGCGAAATCATTGATGGATGGCAATGAAATGACAAATGACAAAATGGCGGATTGACGATTACAATGCGGTTCGTCTTGCGAAACGGACTGACGATGTCGACGATGGGTGACGCGCCCACCTCTGGTATATAAACGTTACCTAGAATTTATCCAAGAGTGATGAGCGGCAGTCTGCTAAACGGGATTTCCCGTTGGACGTTTTGCCAAACGCAAAATTCCAAAAAGGAAGGAGGGCAAAAGTCGTCGGCCTCCGTGGCTGTTTTTGCCACAACAACAGAAAGTGTGTTTGCAAAGAAGAGCTCGGCACGTGTGAAATTTGGCTGTTTCATCACAGATGGCGCGTCTAATTTTAGCTGGGGCCTCACAGGGCAGATTGGAGGGATTGGGGGGGGGGGGGGGGGGACGTGTGTGCTGCGGCGGCGCTGCTACGCTAATCCGGCGGAATGCTGCCATCCGGGTGCCAAAACATGGCCTGGCCTATTAAGAGATGCGTCTGCTAGCGTGGACGGACGGACGGACGGACGGACGGACGGACGGACGGACGGACGGACGGAGGCTCCACGCAGGGTTTGGTGCTAATGTTGGAACGCTGGAGTGTTTTTTTTTTTTTGAAATACCCAAAACAGTATGGGTGGGCGTTCCTGTAAAAAATACCGACAGCAGCCTCGTGAAGGCGATATCGCGCATCGCGACCACCAATATCTTGAAAAGCCCACTTTCCGAAATAAATATCTATTCAATCGGATTTTTGTATTGAAAAAAGAAAATCTGATTTGATTTGAAGACCCAGTCCTCCTCCAAATATATATTTACAAAAAGACCATCAAAAAATACCAAATAAAATCATCTTTTGTGGGGGGGGGATTTTTGGAAATTTTAAGGCCATATTTCTTGAGCATAACATTAAATAGCTACGTGTCCATTTGTGCATTTTTTTCTTTTTTGTTACATTAACACTCGTGTACATCAGTGATTCCCAACCAGATCATCATCATCATCATCATCATCATCATCATCATGTGCCGCAGGAAATTATCCAATGTCAATTATTTGGATGAAAAATGACTTTATGTATATATATATATATAAAAAGACTGATGATCATTGCACGCTGGTATGTGAGGTGTGCGCGCACGTCACATGCATCTTGGGGGTCCGGTGCTTTGGTCTCCATGGCAACCGGGGCGGGAGGAGCGAGGATCTTTTTCGGGAGCAGCTGGCAGACAGTACGCAAAAACGCGGGGTGACAAAACACGGCGCCCGGCGCACATGCACGCGGTCACTCAGAGTCTTATCAGTGGGATTCAAGTTGAAATCCATCAAGAGCGCCCCCCCCCCCCCTCCACGCATTCGCTCGTCCGACGGGCTCGCGGATGCAATTTCTTTGTCTGCCGAGGCGCTGACGTCCGATTGGCCTTCCTTTGTCTCCAAGCGCCTCGGCTGCATTGTTTTGCTCAAACTGTCGGCAGATCTGTGACGCGATTTGGCTTTTCTTTTTTCCGTGACAACAAAACCAATGAGGACGAGCGTTGTCGGGGAGGAATTTGACGTTGAAATAGGGTTCGATATTGCAAAATCTAAAATAGTCACGTGTCCATGTTACATCACACTTTTTACTTGAAAAATATTTTGTAAAAAGGTTTATGAAAACATCATTTCATTGTTACATCAAACTGTTTAAAATGTTTGTTTTGAATTAAATGTGTTGCTTTTTTTTTTATCGCTCCTAAAAAGTATTAAAAATGTCACATTTATAATTACCATAAAATTCAATGTTACAAACATACCAGTCACTTATTTTTTTTAAAATGAAAACTTGTTTTAAGATGAATGCTACAAGACACCATATTTTTACTTGTTAATAATAAATACATAAAGTTTGACATTTTGGACTTTTAAAAGAGAAGAAAGCGAGCGGAATTGTGCTGCTTCCAAGTGACTGGCCAAAAAACAAGCGCTCCTTCATCCCAGCCTTTGGCTGCACACCTGCCGTCCTTCCCGCGATTGCATCAATAACCTTCCGGAAAGGCGACTCGCCAGTGCCGTAAAGGAGCCATTGAGCATCCGCCTCCGGGGACACAAAGCAGACCCCCCCCCCTCCCCCCTCCCTCGCCAAATGCAAAGAGACGAACGCGGCCGTTGTTGGCAGGAAGGCAAACAAGACTAAAAGGAAGCCGGGATCGTCAGCAATGAGCATTCATCAGCTGAGAGGCTTAACTGCTCCGACCGCACCTGTCGGCCCACAGAGGAACCTTTCACTGGGGGACAGGTGCCAGAACCACCAACCCCCCCCACCCCCCCCTTCAGCTTTCGGGGCTTTCCGCTTGCCTCCCACAAGATTCACTTTCACGCACGCACACGTCCAGCAGCAGGAAAACAGTGAGTGGCGCCACAAAAGAAAAACACAGAAAAAAAATCAAAAAAAAATCTTATAATACTACAATTATTCTGAAAGTCAGAAAAAATAAATATTGAAAAAAGCGAAGCCCCCCAAAATGTACTCAGAGGACCAGATCTGTTTTCTTGTTTTAGGTGACTGCATTCCACGTCTGTCCTTGCGACAACATTTCAATAAAATGCCAATGTACTCGTTCGCCATTTTCGGAACAAGCCCATGAGCTGCTCGTGGTCTTTGAGGGTCAGCGCGGTGGTGACCCCTGCGCTAACCCCTGCGCTAACCCCTGCGCTAACCCCTGCGCTAACCCATTCACCATTAGCTCAGCGAACATGGATCTTTGATGTCTACAGCCGTCAATAGCAGCGAACGAGTTTTGGGATGAAACAAAAAAATTGGCTCGACCCCCAAAACTCAATTAATTGATCATATTAACCCCAAAGAAGGTGTTTGTGTTTGTTGGACAAAAATGTCTTTGTTCTGGTTTTGGAAGACAAAAAAAATCCACATCTGTCAGACAAAGCGAAGAAAACAAGCGCACCCTGGCCGTCTCATTTCTGTGGGAGCCGAAGCACGTGCGCGCCGCCGCGAGCACGTGCGCTTGCTTGAGTGTGACCGATGACCCGTACGCAAGACGGACACATACGAGACATGACGTCCATTCGTCACACGCAAGCGCCGCTGCAAACTTGGCGACGGGCATCTCCGTCACCTGCACCGATTGGCCACTTGGCGCGTGCGTGGGTGGGTGCGTGCGTGCGTGCATGTGCGAGTGGAGGCGGGGCCACGGCGCTGGAATGTTTTTTTCCACAGCGCTCTTCACGGGCTGCTGATAGACGAGGACAAGCTGAGGCATGTCCGTCCACGCGCTGGCCCGCTCGCTTTGTCACTTTCTTTTCGACTCGATATTTCCAGATCATTTGATCAATAACGCCAGCCGTTCATTTGCCAATCAATGACATGTTTGTGTTTTAAATTGAGTAATATTTTGTTGTAAATTGAAGATGAGGAAACTAAGCAATAGCGTCGCCTTCTGTAGGTGTAAAAAGCAGGATTCAAGAGGATTTGACAGTCAATCTTCAGCCGTACTGAAATACAGTTCTTCTTTCAAATGGTCTCAAGCTAAATAAGTCTGAAACTATCTAGTGGTCAACAGTGGAATTACAACAAATGTAAACAAGAGTTTGACCAAAATTGAGTTGTTAATTGGATTATTTCTTTATTTTTAAACAAATCTGCCAAACAGCCGAAACGAAAGTGGATTTGGGGTTGGGGGGGACATTAGCATTCAAACATGAATAATTCTTCGAGGAAAAAAAAAAGTATTCTAAAGCAATATTTGTCATAGTTTCCATGTCAAGTTGCAACATGTTTGCGATGACGCTAATTTCATATTTGCGGTGCAGAAAACGCATCTTCACATTATCTCCAAGCATTTTGATTTGGATTTCAATTTAAATGAACAAAAATGTCAAATAATCTAGGATCAGATTGCTTTCAATTAAACATTTATAGTATATATATATATATATATATATATATATATATATATATATATATACTATTCATTTTTATATTAATCATGTAATATTGTTTTGCCTAATATTTGTGTTTCATCTCACATTTGTGTATTTTTGGCCAAATATTTGTCTTACTTCTTGTCTAATAATTTTGTACTTTGCATTGTATTTTTCTAATATTTTGTATTTTTATTTTTTTTATCGATTTTGTTCTGACCTAATAATATCAATTTCCTTTTCTTTTTTTTTATTATTCTGTAATCTTTTTATTTAGTTTTGCTTTCCTTGTCAAACCTTTGTGGGGGGGGTTCTAATATTTATTTCATGCAATATTTTTGTATTTCTTGACATGTCAAACATTTGTTGTCTTTTTGGTTGAAAGTGGACACGGGGACAATTTGTTTGTTGTCTTTTCCACAATTAGTGAAAAGTTTAACGAACAACAATCGACCTTTCATTTTTGTCCGGGACAAACACGTACGCCATTTGTTGACATTTGAAAGTTTGATGTTTACCCCCCCCCCCTCCCCCCCCCCCCCCCCAGCCATTTCCAAAGCCGACTAATGGCCGCCTATCGGGTGTCAATGTCCATTTCCTCCTCGCCGTTGAGAGGAAGAGATTTCCTGGGCTGGCTTGGATTACGTCCACAAACGTGAGCTCACAGCTTGATCCACTTACTTTTTTTTTTCCTTCTTTTTTTCATCGCTTCGTGCTCAGGAATGCGCTCGCATTGGCTGCGTTTGCATCGTATGAAACGCATGCGACTACTTTTGAGGTGAGGCTTGCAAAGCGGGGTTATCGAGGATTTTTAGACAAAGGGTTCAAGTTTTCTTTAAAACCAGGTTTCATGTCCAAAGAAGGGTTTGGTTATGGTTTAAAAGAACAGTTTCAAATGAGCGTTCAAAATTCTGGGGTTAAAGGTTTGAAACTATAGTTTTAAAGTCGGGCTTCAAGCCAAGGATAAGATTTCCAAAGAGACTTTTAAATCAGTGTTGGGGTTATTTAGGGTAAGGTTTCAAGTGAGTTTCAGAGCAAGTTTAGGGTTTTTAGTCAGAGTTATGGATTAAAAGTAGGGTTTTTGACAAAGGTTAGGGTTCCAAATGCGGGTTTCAAGCGAAGGTTGTAAACTGAAAAGTCAAGAAAGCGCATCGAAGGCGTCGGCGAATGAAGAGCAACGAGGCGGTGAGCGAGCGCAACCCGAACAAGCGCGTCTCTGTGCGCCCCATTGGGGACGTGAGGGCTGGCTCCGCCCCTCCGGAAGCCCCTCCTGCTGGGACACCTGCGGGGGGGACTCGCTGTGAATGCCTCTCAATGTCCGCCCGTTTTTTCCGAGAGCCAGTCGGGCCGCAAAAGGCCGCAGCTGCCGGCCGGCCGCCACCGACGACGCTGAACGCTCTTCAGCGTGCGTCACATGCGAAAGAAAAGCGGGACAATCGAACGTTGCACTTTTTTTTTCCTGCAGCAAGTTTGGACGCATGAAGTTTTGGTTAACTTCATCACAGACACGTTCGCAAGCAAAATTCAAACGAGCGGATTCAAATTTGTCATTGAATGAATCACATGATTACATCGTCTGCTAACAAATGAGTGATGCTAAAGGAACTTGAAACGAGCGCAAAATGAACGCACTCATTTTGATATTTGCTTCGAGAAAAATGAACAACGTGATAAGATTTCACACAAAAAATGATAGACTGGCAAAATGTTGACTCGTCAATTTCGAAAATCCGATGACGGCTCCCGGAGAAATGGCGGAGCTCATTGAGGCAGTGGCTAAGCTAACGCTAGCATTCCAGGCCTGACATGAGTCAGCGAGGCTGACAATTGAAGGATGATTCATGTTGCAGTCATGCCGCGCGGCAGCATTCTTGGCTCCGACTAAACGGGCCTGGATGCGGCGCAAGCGGCAAAAGGACGCGTTCGCTTGAACACGAGTGGCAGCAGCAACTTGGCGGGGATTCCGCCTCGCCTGCCGCACGCCGCTCAGGCTTTTCGGTCACATTTTCTTTCAACTTTGGTCAAGTTGCCATTAAAGGGGAAGTCAACCGCAATTTGTTGTTTTTTGCCAATAATATGTTCTATGCAGCCCTGCTGGTCTAAATATGGCATTCTGGTTCATATTGCGTTTGTGGAATATGAGTGAAGCAGCAAAATCCAGCCGTTTTGATCCATCTAAGGGGGCAGCCATTTTGTTGTCTGTAGATGACATCAATGTTGCTCAGGTCTTAGATAACAACCAAAAACAGCACAGCTTCAGAAAACAAGTGAGCTGTGATTGAAAAAAGCATATCGGTCAGGCCCCAGTGGAGACCATTTTGAATAGATTAGACCTTCTTCCGCATTCAGTAGAAAAGGCTCCAGAGCCGTGTACGCCATCTTTCTGGCATCCAGTAAAATAGTTCACCTGAGAATATGCAGGGTCGTTATTATTAGTGTATCGAGCATTCAAGTTAAAAGAACCGGGAAAAGTTCCCATCTGAAGTTTCCACACACACGAAAGGGTTGCTTTTGTTTTGGAAAGCGAACAAAACAAGTTTCCAAAACGTGAACGCGGCCCGAGTCGCACGCTGCCCGTGAGCCGGCACACTTCCCAAGATCCGCACGTCATGCCGGGACGTCCAGACATGAGCGCCGCCGCTAAATCCCCTCGTCACCTTCGCCGACCCCTTGACCCAGTAACGCGCACGCACGCACGCACTGGCAGGTCAGCTGACTTTGGCCGAGGAAGCGGACGTCCCAGCTCAGCTCGCAGTTCTGCTTTTCTACAAGCATTCAGCAGCGATGACGCGAGCGTGGCTTCCTCACATTTCATCACAAACGTCGTCATTGGATTCTGGCTTCAGCGGCAGCCATGTTTGCAGCCATGTTCCTCTTTCCCCGGCGTGCTTTGACTTACAGTCAACCTGAGAGCACTTTTTTTCTTTTTTTTTTATGGTGATGAAAAGAGCAGCAAACCAGTTTGGCTGAACTCAATCGGCCCCTCAGTAAAGGCAAACAAAAATCGCAACAATCTTAACATCTATAAAAGAAAAAAAAAAACTTTTGAAAATTTTGGGCGGGTATTTTTAGGAGTTGGTGTCAATAGAAAAACAAAACTGTGGTGAGCTAGAAACAAGAAGCGTGCGGTCGGTCTATGAGCGGCTTGAAGACGGGACAAGAAGACGAGAAGATTGAAGTCAGTTGTGGATGGCCAAGAAAAACGAGCGTCAAAAGTATTGGGACGACAATGGCGTTGCTTTTCTTGAATACTGACCACATTTTGTATTTTGTAGAAGTGATCCTTTGAAAATATGAAATTTGGCAGAGATTTTACAGAAACAAAGTGTTGCATATCGGTATTCGCGACATCGTTAACATGATCGTGTCCTTCGTGGTTGGGTTGACAGACTTTTTTTTGGGTTTTAGGTGTGTTTAGTCCAGCATCGTGCGCTCGAATGTGAACAAAGACGTCTTTTTTTTCTCTCCAGGTTGAGCAGCAGATTTAAAGGTGACGCCTGCCGATGGCGTGTCTGACCCTCGAGTCTAATCCTTGGCTGGAGGCAACATTGACCCCCCCCCCCCCCTCCTTTGAACTGACCCAGTCTGACCTATCCTCGCACAGTACACTCTTGGGCCTCCTCTCTTCACATCAGAGGCGGGCCCGGAGGGCCGGAGTCCTGCAGGTTTTGCATGTTGCCCTTCTCCAACACAGCTGATATTTGATCAGCTCGTCAGCCTGATGACGATCCTGTTGATTGGAATCAGCTTGTGTTGGAAGTGAGAAAGCTTCAAAACCTGCAGGACTCCGGCCCCCAAGGACCCGCATTGCCCACCCCTGCTTTACATGCATGCCACCTCGGGGCAAAATCGCAGACAAGACAAAACGATTTGCAAAATTGGCGGACAAATCAACTGAGCAAAAATACAAGTTAACGGCTCAAAAGCTTCTTAAGTGTTAAAAATTGGGAGGCAGAGGTGGCAAATCCAGGTCCAGAAAGTAAAAACCCTGCCAGCGTTTGGCTTTAGCCCCTGATGCTAGCCAGCTATGAGCGCCATGAGAGCTAGCACATGAGGCTAAAGCCAAACGCTGGCAGGGTTTTTACTTTCTGGACCTGGAACTGCCACCTCTGATTGGGGGACAGTCGCGCTGTCTTTCAATCTGGGACGGTCCACAGAAAAAACGGATGCAGCAAGGCAGCAACAGTATTCGTGCTTATTCGTTCCGTGACCACACTCGCAACTTAAAACACACCAAATCATCTTTCCCCGCTGAAATGAATGGAAATGTCGTTAATTTGTTCTAAAAACAATTTGCTTTTATTAAGAGGAACAGAACTGCTTTAAGTATTACAACACTGCGACAGTTATGCTATTTGTTAGCATGCTAGGCGGACATTTCTAAGGCAAAGCTTTGTGGGGGGGTTTTTAAATACTCAACATGTAAGTTAGTGCTGTGTTCAAGGAGCGAAAAGGTGCAGGTATGATCCCGGACATTGCAATTGACTGACAAGTCCAGATAGCGGAGCGACATCGTTAGGAACGTTACTTAAAATGTGTAGCATAGAAGCAAACGTCTGTGGTAGAAACGGGACGATTCCGTGCTTCCAACTTGTCAACGACAAGACATTGCAACCTTCGCAAAGACGCAGGCACGCTTTCCTTTTCGAGACGCCATCGTAGGCGCTTCTTCAATCTCAACGAAACAATAACAGAAGCGAAGCGGAAAGGCAAGCGCCCCGACGACAGGACTTACGCTAACGTGCCGTTCGAGTCCACGGTCCGTCGAGATTGTTAAGTTATTAACATTGTTTTTCAGTTTCAATTTATATTTTAGCTGTTTTGGATTTAGTTATAGCAATATGACTCAATGAATAGAATTGTATTATCTGTCTCACTCTCAGAAGAAGGGCAACGGGTTTGTACGTTTGCTATCTTTAAGGGAGTTTTCTCTGTGGCCGGTCTCTGCCGGTCGGAAGAGGGGAGTCACAGGCTGATTATTATTGTTTTTCTCTAATCTGATTTATACCCATGGGAACAGATTCTCTTGTATTCACTGAGTTGTAAACAAATGTACTGTGGGCTGATGGGAGGAGACTTTTCGTATTCACCGACTTTTCAATAAATAATGATGTGCCGGAGTAGAGAGACACAATCTGATGGAACACGGCTTCAGTGTCGTCAGTTTTTGTCATCAGAAGCTTCTGATAATTATAATACCTTTGCAAAGGGACTTCTTCACCAGGATCTCACCATTCAGTTAATTGAACACGCAAAGAGTACAATACTTAATATTGTCTACTCTAACAAGATCCACACCGGAAGCGCAACATTGGACGGATTCCGAGGTCAAGCAAAAAGTCAGTCCAGTCCACTTGATTGTGCCACGAAAGGCAAGACAAAGCGCATTCCTTGTTTCGCTTTTCTTTGACGACATACGAGCGATCCGAACCTCTTATGGATTCCAAGCAACAGCAACGTCGAGCAGCCATGTTTCGGCACTTTGCTTTTCACCGACCGATGACGCAGCATCAGGCTAACGGTCACAAAGGCAGGACACCTCGCCATGATGTCTTTTTGTCTTCTTCTCTTTAAAGCCACGAGTCAACAGTGATTCAAAACGTGTCATTGATCCTACGGGAATGGAAACGGTTCAACCAGAACGGTTGGACAGCAAAAGTACACGAAACGGAACCTTTAAAGGCTCCTATCACAAGGACGAGACTTTTTTTGCATCACGAAACTAATGACAACTGTTATGAATTTAATTCCGCCGCATCGCAAGCGTCGCAGGCTCGCTTCAAGTCAAGTGTCAAAACAGAACCGTTGACAAACACCAACGTACAATAATGCTGCTTTTTTCTTCTTCTTCTTCTTAAAGTCCATACTTATCCAAAACCAGTCACTTATTCTTTGATAACCCGCAGAATTAACAGTTAAATGGTACCAAAACAGAACATTAACAATGACAAGCCATGGCAATCTTTGGGTTTGGACTGTTCTGGTGAAAAAAGACCATCTTTTTTTTTTCCCGTCATTCTGGATGATTATGATTTGAATCAAAGTAACAAACCCAACAACCATTGATCCAAAAATAAGTCTTGTGCAAAAAGTTCACACAAAGGTCATGTATACTGATTTTAAAACATTGGTAAGTTTGTGCTGAAATGCCAAAACGATTACATACCACAACTATAGTAAACACATCCAGCAACAAAATGACAACTCACAATCACATCTTAACAGACTTTGCCAACAACAGCTTTTAATCATCCGGACTAAAATCGTCGCCTATTTATTTACACACGCGCCTCAATTTCACCATTTAGCTCATTTTTCAAATCACAGATTTTTTTAAAATGGCGTACTCAAATGAACTTGATGTTCTTGCCCAGCCCGACTTGGACTTGTACTGTACTGAAGTGTAGGTTTTAAAATGCAGTGACCTGAAACTTTAACCGAACCCTCCCAAAGCGCACAGGCACGCGTGCCGGTCCAGTGTCAAGCGAACCTTTGACCCTTTGACCTGCTGCCTCCACACCTCCACACACAACCCTGTGGTTTCTTCCGTCTTGTGGTCCAAGCTGTTGTGGATTCCACGAGAAGCCACCACAACCACAAGAGGCTGGACGGACACCATGTTGTTGTTGACGTTTAGGGGCCTTATAAGACCCCGCGGAATCTGTCACGCTTGCTCGATGGTCCCTCGGCACTGGCGTCAACAACACAACAACGCCGCCGTGGAAAGGTGAGCAGGCCACGCCTACGCATCCCTTTTATTTACCCAAGCTCAACCGAAACTGCGCGGTATCAACGCACGCATGCACGCACGCGCGCGCACACAAAGCGACTGCGCGCGCGCGCGCGATCGACGTCGGCGTACCTGAGGAATTCTTGCAGGCAGGTGTCACAGAAGCGGTGGCCGCAGGTCGACACTTGCACGGGTTCCCGCATGGCCTTGCTGCACAGCGGACACTGGAAGCGTCTCTTGGGCTTCTCCAGGAACTTGTAGTCGAAGCCGGGCATGGTGGCTCCTTCGACGGCGGCGCGGCTCGGCTCGGCTCGGCTCGGCTCGGCTCGGCTCGGCGCGGCTCGGCTCGCCTCGGCTCGGGCGTTCTCTCGGCCTGGCGCGCACGTCTCTGTCTTTGCGGCTCCTTTCTTGCGCTTCACGCCGACGAAGGGCTCATTTCGCGTCCGAACGAGGGTTCGCTCTCCCGGGTGGTCGCCTCGCCCCCTTCCGGCATACGAAAAAAACAGCAAAACCCGACGCCAAGCTTAAACGTGCAGGAAAATACGAGCGGGCTTCGGTGGGGGGGTGAAGGTTGTCGTTGCTGCTGACAGACTGAAGCCCGGACGCAAGCCCTTCGACTGTTTAGGTGCACCGAGGCCCGCCTCCTCCTCTTCCTCCTCCTCCTCTTCCTCCTCCTCCTCTTCCTCCTCCAAGCAGGAGGAGTCAAGGAGCCGCTCACGCCGTTTGATCTCCTCTTTAATTGCGCTTTTGTCCACGTAAGCGCGTGCAATGTTTTCCATATTGCTCCAATATCCAGCCGCTCATTAGTTGCAGGTACGATGCCCATTTACTGCTAATTATATTAAAAAAAAAAAAAAAAAAAAACTCACACGTCCTCAAACAGAAGCTTTGCAGCGCCATCTAGAGGTGGAACGAGAAAACAAAGGAGAGACAAATGGTGGAGAAATGTATTTTGTTTTGCACATTAAAAGGTAAAAATGCTCACTTGACATGTGCTTTTGAAGATGAGGTGTTTTGAACACCGATTTTCCATGACAATGGTACGTGCACACCTGTCCGACACGCGCGGATACGGAGAAGACTTTTCACCTCCTGTGCTGCTCGAGAGCATTACATCATCATTACATCATCACTGGGGAAACAATGGCAACAGAGAAACATGCACAATAATCTATATTAAAAAAAAAAACATAATAAAATGATGCGTTCAAACACTAAAAGGCACAGGACAGGAAGTATACATTGGGATGTATTCATTCTGCTTGGTTGCCTTTTTGAAAATAAAATGTTCTTTTTTTAAAGAATCTTCCTTCTTCCAGTGAGCTCCGCCATGTTTGCTACCAACAAATGCTAACAGGCTCGTCACATATTCAAATTGCAGGACAGAAGAAAGGGAAAGACATTTTTTTTTAAACTTGTTTTACTTTCTTACCTTGTCAGATGACATGAACGCTTGTTTACTTACGACAATGCTTGACCTTTTGTCACCCGGAAGCACGCGTGACATCACGGCGATAAGCTTTACATCATTGACAGTCTTGTCACTCACAAAAATATTTCAAGCTTTATGTCTTTTTTTTTTTTACATAACAAATTCCCATGTACTTCAAAAAATTGTTTTAACACAAACCTTGTCTTTTTTTTTTTTACATAACAAATTCCCATGTACTTCAAAAAGTTGTTTTAACACAAACCTATCACATAAAACGTATATGATATATATTCATTAGTCTAACAATGCCTATTAGTTTCAAATGCATATTCCTCAAGTTGATGTATTTAGTATTAAGTATAAGGTATATATAAAGTATAATTACTTTGATTTTTAAACGTTTTTGGGATGTCTGCATTCAGTTCCATCCCAAAAACATACAAATGCAACAACAACAAAAAAATGGACATAAGTGTTTTTCACATAGCAGTATATTTATCGTGTAAACTGATTATTAGGCAATTCAAATAACATACTTTATGTATTTTAAATACTCTCATTAATATTAATTTACCTGAGGATTATGCATTACTCTACTCACGTCCCGTCCGGTCATGGCGACCAGTCTCGTCACGTCCTGTCGAGTCATGGCGGCCAGTCTCGTCCTCTCATTAATATTAATTTACCTGAGGATTATGCATTACTCTACTCACGTCCCGTCCAGTCATGGCGACCAGTCTCGTCATGTCCAGTCATTACAACCAGTCTAGTCACATCACGCCATCATGGCGACCAGTCCAGTCACTTCACTTCCTGTCATGGCGACCAGTCTAGTCACGCAATGTCCGGTCATGGCGACCAGTCTCGTCCTGTCCAGCCATGGCGACCAGTCTAGTCAAGTCAAATCCAGTCATGGCGACCAGTCTACTCATGTCCTGTCTAATAAATAGTCTTCATTAGACTAATGAATACGTATCATGTAAGGTTTATTTGGTAGGTTTGTGTTAAAATGATCACACACAAAAAAAAAGTGAATGTGAATTTGTCATGTAAAAAAATGACATCCATCTTGAAGTTAGGCTTGAAATATTTCTGTTATCTGTGCTTCTCGCCACGTCGAGAGCGCGAGCACTTCCACCAGCGTCTGTCAGGAAGTGCTTCATCCCATCAAGTACGATGCGAGCAGCGTGTCCGGGGATCGGCACGCCTCGGCCGGCGCGGCTCGTTTGACTGACCAGTCACTTCAACGCTCCGCTCACTCTTCTGTCTGCTGCGCATTGCAAACACCTTCCTTAACGGCAAATCTTAAAAGAGGCGGGCCTGGAACCGGTTCGACACTCATACGGGCCTTTTGCCGGCTCGTCACGCGCGTGACGCCGGACAATGGCGGGATAACGGCGGCTTGATGGCGTCCACTCACAGCCAGTTGCAGCTCGCCGTCCGTTTTTTAAAGGCCTGTGCGAAACCGTGCTGCTTTGTGATATGATCTCAATTATTTTGACGCGATGAATGAAGTGAATGGAAAATCTGTTCATCTGTTCCAGCCTTCAGTGGACTTTTTGGACTGTGCAATATTCCTTTTTCATGACTTTAAAACCTTTTCACACTTTTGTTTTTAACTCATTTGCTCCCCAAAACATCCAAATACGTTCTTTTAAATATTACCAGGCTCCCAAAGACGTTTTTATGAGTTTTTTTCTATGCTAGAGCATAAAGAGAACAGCTTTGACGCAGCCTCTGACCTGAAGAGAATGCACAGAGCAATGGTAGTTATTACACAAACGGCCAGCAGGTGGCAGCAGAGTATAAGAGATCAACCAGGGCCATGTTGCAAAAAAGTGCTTTTCTCTTGAGTTTTCAGCAGGTTGGTGAATAATGATGAAACTTAGCTATAGTCTAATGCTAATTGCTGCAAAAACGGAAACAGATAGAAGCGGTTTAATTTTTCTGATGAAATAAGACACTCAAATCTTTCTTTTGGTAGGTTTCATAGCAATAGAACAGAATATTCTTAGGGCCTTTCAAAATCAGTCAAACAGCCGGGAGCAAAGGGGGTTGCTTCAGGGAAAATGGCTGCCAGTGAATGAATTTATTTAAAAAGAAAGATAACTTTAAAATCTTTAGAAAATTATTTTCACAGGCGGCACATTTTGTGTTCTTATTTGGAAAAATGGAAATGTTCTTTCAGTTGATGTACGTTTTACTTCCCGATTCTTATGCATGCAACGATCTTGTTGATCTTTGACAATAACGTCTCGTGGAGGATCATCTCGCACGTATGAGCGTGTTTTTCGAGGCTTTTTTCTTGTTGCTCGTTTTGACATCGATAAATACGGGTAACCTTTCCTCTCTTTGTGCTACTCCATTGTTGTAACATTTTGGAAGCTTTGTGGAAACACTTTGTTCAATTTGTCCCGTTCCAAGTGCACAAAAACAAAATCCCTACGCACACGCACGCACACGCGCACGCAAACGCGCACACTCACAGAACTTGTCCAAAGTCTTCCTCTTATTTTCATAAGAAGCTTTTTTTGTTGATGGCGTGAAGTGAGAGGACGCGCAAGTGACCGTTCGGTCCTGAAGGGAACGCTGGGAACGTTCACGTCGTCATCTCGGTGCCGTTTCATCGAGTAAAGCTGAAACAAGCAGAGACCAAAGAAACCAAACATGAGGAATAAATAATTGATCAATCAACATGCCAATAATGATAATAATAATACTAATAATTGATAGTTTGCACGTTTTATTGTCTGTCGTGAGCGATGTGTTGTCTTCAGGTCAGCTGCGTTTTCAAACCGCAGCGACAACATCTCGAAAACTCGCTGTCATCTTCTTGAAATCTGCATCTATTTCTAACGTGGGATCCAGGAGGAGAATTTAATCCCACCTTTGCTGCTGGAATGGATTTGTGGGGTTATTCCAGATTCAGCGTTGTCGTCCGTCTCGAGGAGTACAAACGCTTCCGATTTGGATGCGATCCGACCCTCGGGAATCAAACTCAAAATGGCCGCCGGCGTCTGCTCGGCCAGGGCGTCTTTACCAAGTGAAAATGGCTTTGGGGGATATATTCAATAATTTGTTTGATGTTTTATAACCTTGCAGTTGTCAAAGTTCACAACCAAGTTGTGTCCACACATTGCGATCAAAACTGAGGGAGCAATCGGACAAAATCTCGAGTTATTATCACTTCAAACTAAAATGGCCGACACTTCCTGCGTCTCTTTGACCTCGAACTTTATTGTGGTCTACTCATGATAAAAATGCCTACTAAAGTGTTTCAACCACATTTGGTGGCTGGATTAGTAACCCCCCCCCCCCCAATAAAAAAAAAGAAGAAGGCCAATAGGCAAAATATTACGTTTGATTGCCAGCAGGCTGTTGCCATGACAACAAGCCACCGAGGTGACGGTGAAGGGGTGGCTCTCGTCCAGCTGCAGCGCCTTCGGTATCCCCGAGTCCTCCTCTTTCCTCCCCAGGCGTCCGCGGGCGCCTTTTCCCCACGTGTACACGTCGCCATCTGCCCACACGCAAGATGAGAGCAAATTCAGCTCGGCACGCGACACGCACGCACGCACGCACGCACGCACGCACGCACGCACGCACGCACGCACGCACAACTTGATCAATTGCTTTGTTTCACCAGCTTTTAGTTTCCCATAAAAAAGAAAAATAATAATTCAATTCAAAAATTGGCTCCAGAAAGTAGTTGCTCAGTTTTGTGGGGACGACTTTTTTGGTTCTCATAAAAAAATTATAAAAATGTGATTTATTTCATGTACAGTAAAAACATGTACAAATCAAGATTATTTTAGTTAACGAAAACTAACATTTAAAAAACAACTTTGTTAACGAAATAAAATAAAAACGAAAATGCTTTTTGAAAAAACTAACTGAAACTACATTTTATGTTTACAAAACTAACAAGAATTATAGCGAAAATTTCCTTCATTTTAATTTTTGGTAATCAATTTAATGCATGAGCCTTTGGGGATTATTTTGAATGTGATTTTAAGAATATTTATTTCGGCATTAACCGGAATAAAGACGTTTGAAAGTGCGTCACAAATAAGTGACGTCATGTAGCAGCAGCCAATAGAAAAGCACCTTCAGATGACGTCGCTCCGAGAAGACAATTTTGCTGCTCCAAAGGCTCGCCTGCTTTTTCATTTAACTCAGCCCAAATGCAACGCTAGCTAAGAAATGTGGTACTTTTTACTTTTTTCAAGTAATACACATTTTAAAAAAACAAAAACAAAAAACAAAAAACTAACACTAATACTGAAACTAAACTAAAACTAAGCATTAAAAACATTTTTTTTAATAAAAACTAACAGAACCCCTAACTAATTCAAACTAACTACTTTTAAAAAAGAGAACTCAAAACGAAATAAAAACAAACCAAAATGAAAATTCCAAAACTTTAATAACCCGAGCACACACACAAACGTCGCAGGGTATCTCCTGCAGGGGCGACACAATGGCTCCATCTGCCAACAAAGGCGTCCCTTGATGGGCAGAAGCGGGGGGGGGTCATTCACTGTCACAATGTGACATTTCCCCATTTGTACCCTCCAGCGTGACACACGCGCGCACACACACACACACACACACACACACACACACACACACACACACACACACACACACACACACACACACACACACACACACACACACACACACACACACACACACACACACACACGTACACACCCTACACCCTTTGTGTGGCCATCCATGGACATAATGCATTTCCTAGCCCCGCCCCCTAACACCAAGCTTCAAAAAATGATTGGCTACCCCCATTCCTTACCCAACCATAAGCCAATTCAAACCTAAACTCTAAAACCAAGTCTTGACCCTCAAAAAGAGGTCTGAAGTTGTGGGGCCCTCCAAAATGGCCCTACAAGAACAGTCTGTAAAAACTCGGAAATGGACCCCACAAAAAACAAAAAACACACGCGTGCACATCTGTGACAAATCATCTTCAATCCCCCCCCCAAAAAAACGGTTTACATTAATGCCATCCATTTTCAGCCTAGTGCCCCCCCCCCCCCCCGTTCCATGAAAGATGCAAGAAGGGGTACACGTCAACCCTCCTTTGCTTATTCCATGCCTAAAACAATGAGTACAGATCTGAGGCAGCGCGATTCCATCCAGCCATTTTTATTTGAATTTTTAAGAAATGTGAAAATAAAACCGAATGGAAAGACTAGAAATTCGCACCCCAAAAAAATTATGCTTAGATGGGGTGGATTTTGAAGCGTATCGAAAAAAAGGAAAATGCAAATTTTGGCGGTGGAAACACGTTATGCGAATAAACGCTGACAGACCGCATATGACGTCACACGTACGTTCGTAGTCACAAAGCAATGTCGGACGATGACGTAAGGTATGTTTGGGGGGGGGGGGGGGGGGCGGGGGGCAAACAGAAATCTTGTTGAAATTAAAGAAGCGAATATTCATGCCATTCGAGATGAAAAACAGCAAAGAAACGCTACGGTTGATCAACAATTACAAAAGCAAACTCGGACGACGTCATCGCACGGCGCAGTCGCTTCCTGGTCTTCTTCTTCTTTATTTCTAAATTACTGGTGGATCACATTTCTATGGCGTATAGCGCCACCTACAGCTGCGGAGTCCCGTCTCAATAGTCGCAAAAGAAGAACAAATTGAAACGGGCAGAAGTCGCATGTCCGTTTTGCGCATTGTCAGTAAATTTGCTTAAAAATTTTCAAAACATTTGGATGGAATCTTATTGATAAAATAATTGACAGATTAATCGTTAGTTGCAGTCCAACACTGAAGAAAAGCCGTGGCCTAAGAATTTAAGGTGCACATTATTGATTGATTGACATGATTACCACCACCTGGCGCAATAGAAAAAAACGATACTACAAACGATTGACAAATAGTAGACGATTGCAGTATTCCAGTTCTGCACAAAGAAACGTAGGCCCGCCGAAAAACGTCACCGGGCCAGTGAGGAATTCCTCGTGGCCGTGTACTCACCCGACCTGATGGCCAGCGTGAAGGCATCTCCGCAGGCCGCCACGGCGACGCCCTGCAGGCCGGGCACGGGGTGAGGAGCGCGGCTGCCCCGTCGGGAACTGCAGCCCGTCTGCCCGTGTTGGTTGCTGCCAAAGGTGATGCACTGGCCGCTCTCTGGAGGGGGACAACCACGCAAAGGTGAGCGGCCGACCACGCAAAGGTGAGCGGCCGTCCACGCCGCTTTCATGACGACAAAACACCTTGACGCTCCCGTTAGGTTTCTTTCTTTAGGAGCATCTTTTTCAAACTAAGGCCCATGAACCGCAAAACAATTTGGAAAGAAAAACGTTTTATGCATGCATATGGGGAACGCGCACAAAAACACGCAGTATGTGTGGAGCGCAGGCTCCCTCTAGTGGTATGCAAAAGAATCGCTGAATTATTACTTTTCTTGCTTTGAAAGGAAAAAACCCTTCTTAAGAAGAAAAAATAGCACGTCCGCCTCCCAGTGCAAAGGTTGTGAGATCAAGTCCGGGCTTCGGCCTTCCTGGGTGGCGTTTGCATGTTCTCCCCGTGCCTGCGTGGCTTTTCTCCGGGTACTCCGGTTTCCTCCCACATTCCAAAAACATGCATGGCAGGTGAATTGGACACTCCAAATTGTCCATAGGTGCGATTGTGAGTATGGTTGTTCGTCTCTGCGTGCCCTGCGATTGGCTGGCAACCAGTTCAGGGTGTACCCCGCCTACTGCCCGAAGCCAGCTGGGATAGGCTCCAGCAACCCCCGCGACCCTTGTGAGGACAAGCGGTACAGAAAATGGACGGATGGATGGAAGAAGAAAAAATATTTATAAACAAAAAAACAAATTCTCACTTGAGTTTTAACCTTAAACAGATAAGATTCGATTTTGCGTTTTGAGTGTCGCAAGAGGCGGGTTGATGTGATCGGACCTGTCACGGCGACCGAGTGGGCAGTGCCGATGTCAATGCAGACGATCTTCTCCTTGTTGAGCGGCGCCGAGCGGACGGGCGCAAACGAGTGCACCTCCTCCACCTGGCTGGAGGGACTGGGCTCCTCGTTGGACGTGATCTTGTCCAGGCCCAACTTGTTGAACCTAGCAACAAAAAGTTTCCTCAGGTGGCTGCAGACGACGGCCATGTTGGTTCGCGACAAGTCATCAAAATGGGCAAATGTACGCACACTCAGCAATTAAGTAGAAGTACAGATAACAGATCATTTTTAAAGAAAAATTAATCGGATTCACCAATTAATCGAAACCAATAATTGACAGATGAATCGATAATTATCTTGAATGTAAGTCAAGGATCGATTGTGAAATGTACTCAACCCATTAAGGCGTAACTGGGTTAAATACAACAGATTTTGAACATGCCGTCGTAAACAACAAAAATGGAGAAAAAAAAAGAAATTCTACTATATAAATATTCCAAATTGAAACATGATGTGCTCCGAGCCTGAGAAGCCACAGGAAGAAGTTCAACTTGAGTTACACGTTTGCTCCTAATGAGAAGAAGAAAAAAAACGCATGTTGCCATTTTATGCAAGCAAAACAAACGCAGCTTTACCTACACAGTTATTAAGAGAAAAACGCACCTTACATTCCTTTCTAATCCCAAAGTATGAGTACTCAGTTACTTCCCACCGCCGCAAGTAATGACCTGTTGCTTCCGCATGCCAGGATGCTGTTGCCGGCGCTGATCATCATGGAGCAGTCGACGCCGCACACGACCCTTTGGGCCTCAACAGGTAAACGCACCTGCTGGGGACGGTTGTGGGTGTCCTGGGTGCCGAGACCAAGACGACCTGGCGGGCAGAAAAATGACAACAACCAAAAAGATGGCACGGTCGATACGTGAAGAATTTTGACGCCGCGCCTCGTGATTACCGTTGTCTCCTCTCCCCCAGGCGAATACTTCTCGTTCGTTGGTCATGGCGAGGACGTGGGAGGCGCCGCACGACACCTGCGCCAGCTCGTAGCCGAGCAGCGCCTCCACGATTTTGGGCTGAATGGAGTAGAGGAATTTCATTTTGTCAATAGCGTGGACGTTGAAATCAATGGCGGTCATTCAAATGAGGGGGGGATCATTTTTTGATGCCTCGGACAGATCATCCAATCGTCACGCAGTCGCCGAATGTCTGGGCCGCCGGCAACCGGAGACGCTGAGCGTCCGATGGGCAGAAATGGGAAAAGTACCGACAATCTCTACTTGAGTAAAAGTACAGTTACTTGTGTAAAAAAAAAAAAAAAAACGACTTTGGGAAAAGTACTCAAGTAAAAGTAAAAAAAAGTACAAGCTCTGAAATGTACTTGACGAACAGAAGTCAAAAGTATTTTTACCGAATGTTTCCTCCTATGTCAATTTGCAAGATATTTGGTAAACATCGGCCAATTGACTCTCTGACTTGCTATCAAGTTCAAATGATCCTCTGGAGTGGCGGCGCGCATTACCCTCAGATTTACGGGTTGTTCTAATCGAGCCAATTGCACGTCATGTGATCGCGTGTCGTAGAGCCAATCACAAAACGCCGCGTGTGTAACGCGGGATACATCGTGGCTGATTTTTCTCCCGGGTCAAGCGTTTTAATCGTTTTCATGCATTTAAAAACAAAAGTAATGACCTTGTTTCGAAAATGTATTGAGTAAAAGTACAGATACTCATGTTAAAATGCAACGGGTACAATTAAAAAGGAGTCTAAAAATAAATACTCAGGAAAGTACAAAGTACTGAAAAAAAAATACTCAAGTAAAGTGACAAAGTATTTGTACTCTATGAAGAAGAGTCTGACTGTGTAAATGAATCAGATCTGGATCAAACTCAATTTGCTGTTCCAGCGTCGAACCATGGATACATTATGGATAAATGGCACGGCGACATTTTGTTTGTCAACAAAATAAGCAGGAAGTTCTTGATAAACATAAACAAGACCCGAAATGACATTAAAAATGTGCCACTATTCTCCGTGTGGATGTCGCGTACCTGCGTGACGTCGTTGAAGTTCCCGTGGCCCAAGCAGCCGTTGCTCCCGCTTCCAAAGGTCATGATGATGCCCCTGTCTGCAAATGACTTCATTACGCAACACCGGAGTGACATTTTTGAAAGGTGGCGATTATGGAGAATCATAATAATAATAATAATAATAATAATATGATGATGATGATGATGATGATGGGAGGCGACGTCACATCAATTGGATGACACGTACATTGCACGTTAGCATGAGCTCGTGGGTGGCTGCTCGCGCCTTCATTCGCCGCTGCAGCAGCAAGCGACAATTGCGTCAAAAACGTAGACGGAAGGAATTCTCGACTAATGAGCGTTAACGGCCGGCAAACTGCAAAGCGTTGAAGAAGTGCACGTTTGATGACTTTCTCTCACGTGCGCTTGTCGGATGAACGTAATTTGGTCATTTTAATGCAGCGCGGGTTCAGTTGCCAGAATTGAGTCCGCCGTTTGCCTCCCGTCAGCCGGGACACGCCCAGCACCAATTCGCAGGTCAAAAGGTCACAGCCAAGGTTAGTTTAAGTCAACGAAAACTCAAATTCAAAAAAACTATTTTGTCAACCAAATAAAATAAAAACAAACTGAAACTACATTTGATGTTTTCAAAACTAAAACTAAATATAATTACAGCAAAAAATGTCCTTTGTTTTTGGTCTTTGGTAATTTGTTTAATAAATGAGCCTTTGGGGATGATTTTGCCTGCTTGACTTTTGGCTCGACTCGCCTGCTTTTTCATTCAACTCAGTCGAAATGCAACGCTAGGTAAGAAATCCAATACTTTTTTCATTTTACCGTGGTGTTTATTAAATATTGCGCAAAAGTAAAATACAAAAAATGAATACTGAAACGAATCATTAAAACAAAAACGAATAAAAACTTACAGAACCACCCTGAAAACGAATTAAAAAAATAAAAAAAAAAATGCCAAAACCATAATAACCCTGAACCAGAAACACCTTGGCTCAGGCTGGGATCTCTCACCTGTCATGCAGGTGGTGAAGAGATCTCCGCAGGAAACGGACTTGATGGTGACCCCGGACTGACCTTCCAGGAAGCGCGAGATGAACTGCGGCTGCATCTGCTCCACCACTCCGGGCAGACTCACCTCGACGGAGCCCACCGACGGCGCCTGTTAACGTGATCAGAAACAAAACCTTCTAAACTAATTATACGCGCGGCGCCTCAAAACGTTGTTTCCCCAATACGAACGCGGGAGGTCGCCGTCATGCTTGCTTGCTTCATTCTTGGGGTACAGAATCTGTTATACTCTTTTCTGATATTCTCCCAGACTATAGGGGGCAGTGTAGAGAGGCGACAGCATACAAACAACACTCCACCATGAGAGAAGTAGAAGACACTGTGCTAAAGGAAGCTATTGCTCGCCCGCCACGTTTCTTCATTGTTTTGATTTCTGTAGGTGCGTGACGTGTACATTTCGGATCTTGTGGACACCAAGTGAAGCGTAGGGGGAATTTCGACCCCTGGTCGCCCGCCACTCATTTCAATGGGGGATTTCGACCCCTGGTCGCCCGCCATTCATTTCAATGGGGGATTTCGACCCCTGGTATGTAATGTAATTTGCTTGCGTGACGAGGACGTGAATTTGTCCTCACGCACCTCCCAAGTGATGAGGCGGCCCGACTTGGTGACGCCCATCTTCTGCGTGCGTCCCAGCGCCACCTGCAGCACCTCGGTGTTGAGCATGGGCAGACGCAGCGGGGCCGAGATGCCGCTGCCCCACGTGTACACCGACGACAGCGGGAGGGAATGCAGCTTGCCCGCACTTGAGCCGTCTGCACAAATCAACAAGCAGCAGCACACTTTCAGCTTGTGTCCGCGAGGGGACGGACGGGCGGGATTTGGGACTTTTGCAAAAACGTGTCAGAGAAAATAATACCGAATAGAAATGTTCCCGTTTTTCAAACGGTTTTCTTTTGATTGAGCAGACTGCAAGAAAATGAACGATGTTGCGCTAAAGTGCAAGTGTAAGCATAAACAGTTACTTTTGTTTTTATTTGATTTTTAATTAGACATTTTTAAATGTATCTCAGTTTTAGTCAAGTTTCAATCACGCTTGTTAGTTTTTATCATAGTTCGTCAACTTTTCGTCGACTATAACTAATAAGTCTTTATTTTAGTCCACGTACAAAACGTCTACATTTAGTCAACAAATATGTTTTAGTCAAGACAATCATTTTACCCTTGTATATATATTTTTGTCAGCAGATACATGTTTAAAATGTTAGATCTAAAACTATTTCACATAAAAGGTTCTCTCATATTTTTGATGAAAAACAACCTCACACACAATTAAAGTGGCTATTATGGCTCCATGCTACGAGCTAGTGCATTAGCCGGCATGAGTTAGCGCCGCGGCCACCTTAACATTATTGTTGGAACGTTATGGCCGTTGGATTAATGTTACATTATAACTTTATTCATTTATTTTTAAAGCTTTCGCCGTGAATCCACTTCCTGTCTGTCCCATGTGTTTGAGAAAGTTGCACTCGCTCGCTGCGGATTTGAAAGAGGGTGTGTCACATGACAGTGACACATGAGCAGACAGGATTTTTTTCTTCTCCAAAATGTCTATGGACTTCAGTTCACTTTTTCGTCTCACCTTCATTAGTCGACGAAAATGCACACTGATTTAGTCTCACTTATTGTTTATTAATGAAGGTTTTAGTCTCGTCTGGTTTTCGTGTGCTGACGAAAATATTTTGGTTTAATTTTCGTTAACGAAATTAAGGCTACGCCGTACGAGATCTTTTGCTACCTCTGGACCTGCCGGTCGGCACTCTGCCTCCAGTTCTGCCTTGTGGCCCCGTCTGCACAGTGGACAGTGGTTTCTCGATCCTGCACACACAAAGACATTTCAACTCGTCGTGTGACTGCCGGTCCGTTTTCAAATTCATTTTATTGTCTATTTATAGTCTACCAAACTTCGAGTCATGGTGCAACATGGAACTGGCTTAAGACTTGATTTTTTTTTATTTTCATTTTTTTTAATTTTGTGATGGACTGGTTTGGGGGGCTGAATTTTGCAAAAGGATGTTCACCTGCGCATCTTGACGTTGCCGATGTCCGTGCAAAGGTTGAGCAGCGGGCGTATGCAGATGGGGAGCGCCATGATTTCGTTGAGTTGAGGCCGCTTGGAGGGATCCAGGTTGAGCATGTTGAGGATGAGCTGACGAAGTTCTGGGCTGTAGCGGTCTGAGATGGGCGCAAAAGTGCCGCTCATGATCTTCAGCACCAGGGCGGGGAGGTTCTGAAAAAAACGTCAGCCCAAAAAAAAAAAAACTTTTTTGAAGGAGGTCTTTAAGTGAGTGCTTTTGAAATTAGGGGCCGCGTTCTTACTGCGGCCTCAAAGGCTCTCTTGAGGCTCGCCAGTTCGTAGAGGACGCAGCCCAGGGCCCAGATGTCACTCTTCTGGTTGTACGGCTTTCCCTCGCATAGCTCTGGAGAGATGTAACATGGCGTCCCAACCACCTGCGCAGCCAAATACACTCGTTACGGCATCATCAAAGATATTGCAATGCAATTGTGCTGACAAGTAATAACATTACAAAAAAAGCTGTATTTTATTTTCAACAATTTTTTTCTCATTTTTACTATTAAAAAAGAAACAAATGAAGCAACTTTTTTTGACGGAAATATACAAATAAAAATATTTTGTCCAGAATAAAGTTAGGATTTTTGTTTGGAGGCGGAATATACCGGGGTATATATTTTTAAAAAATCCTCCAAAAAGCATTTTTTGTGGAAAAATATACACAATTTTTCTTGAAAAAATATGGCTGTTTTTCAAAAAAAAAATATTTATATAACTTTGTTCTCATGAGATGACTTCTTTTTTTCTTTTTTTTACTACAGCTCATTCTCGCAACTTCATTTATTTGGTACTTTTTTCCTTTTCAGTGCGGCCCTCATTTTCCTTGGTAGAACGGCGACGTCCCCGCATGCCGCTGAAGAGAAGCGCAACTCACGGTGTACGCTTTGCTTTTGCTGACCAGGATTTTGGAGATACCAAAATCGCCAATCTTGACGATCATCTGGTGCTTGTCCAGCAGAATATTCTGCGTCTTGAGGTCCCTGTGCAGGATGAGCTTGTTGTGGACGTGGTAGAGGGCCAGCAGAATCTGCACAAAGAAGTGAAGGATGGTGTCCTCATCCAGCAGGGAGTTGCAGCGCTTCTGGATGTAGTCAGCCAGGGTTCCACCTACATGTCAACATAAGAGATTTGTGTTTTATATGGCAAACAACCTAAATTGGCCGTTATCCTTTCAGGCATGGCTTCTTGAGAATTCTTTGTAGATCTACTTGGAGAAATGTTGTGCCTAACCCAAACAGAAGGCACTTACGGATGTCATCAAAGCCCAAAATGGCCGCTTTGACCTAAAATGGCAGCTTCCTGTGTCTTTTCGGGCACGCCTTCGTGTGACTTTTCGGTGGGTCTGCACATGGCAAGCATGTCTGCTAAATGTCATGTGGCCTCTATTTGGCTTACCCGGTGCGTACTCCATGGCGATCATGAGCGCCTTGTCCTCCAGGAAGTTCTCGTAGTACTCGATGATGTTGGGGTGGTTGAGCAGCTTCAGCACCTGACACTCGTTTTGCGCGGCCAGGCGCTCGTCGCGGGACATCTGCTCCACGGGGATCTCCTTCAGGATGACCAAACCGCCGTCGCTGCGCCGCCGACATAGGTGGACGATCCTGAAGGACCGTTTGGGTGTCGGTTACATAAGCCTCTGGAGCATATTGACCATTCCAAACATCGAGACATTTCTGATATTTCCGCAATGCAAATGCTTCCTTGTACACGTTGTAAACAAACAGCGTATGGTATTGCTTTTGCCTGTGACGAGCATACAAACCAGGCAGATTGTTGTAGTGGTCAAATCATATTTCATCCCATTTTGAAATCAAAATAATCCTCACAAATCAAATTACAACAATCCAAAATCCAATGATTTTCAATGGAGTTGACCACTTTAAACTCGGAATTGTCAGTAGCCCATGTTTTTAACATGTAGAACTTTTATCAAAGGAATTAATGACTTTGTTCAAATCTAATTTTCTACCAAATAAATCAATCAGATTTAGCCGAAACTTAACATGTCACACGAAACGTACCAAACTTTTTCCTAGTGTTCTTTTTCCGTACACGTATGACATACAATGTGCAAGAAAATTGCAACAACATGTTGGAAATAGTCGATTTTCAGTTTGTCGCTTATTTTGACGGCTTGTTGCCAACTTTCCCAAACTTGTAGGGCCTACTAGCTGTTGTCATTACTGACTGAACATTTTAAAAATATAAATGTATATACTATGGGTCATTTGAAACAAAGTTAGAAGACGTGTAAATATAAAACGAGTTAGCCATATGTTTAATGGCCGCGTGTGTGTGTGTTGTCCACAAAACAAGCTATTTATTAGCCGAGCGTTTTTGACTCACTTCGTCAATTTTTACACGTAAAACGTGAGCCTACAATCGTTCCCTGCAAACTGCGACAAGTAAACAATGTGTGAAGGTACGAAAGGGGTTGGATCGATGAGATGAAGACCGCTTGCTTTACCCGAATGCTCCTCTCCCGACAACTTTGATTTTCTCGTATTTCTCCATCACGTCGGCAGAACAAACACTTCCGCCGTCTCCCTTGGCAACCCGAGCCTTGGCTACGGGAAGTGTTGAGGAACAAAATAAAAGGCGAAGCGCAAAATTGAAATTCCGCTTCCGTTTGGTTAAATCGAACTTGTCAATACAGTTCGAGTCAAGTTCAGACCATTATGGAATTTAACTGCGGACAGCTGTAGAGTAGAAATTATTCAGCACAATTAATTTAATAGCAAACTATAATCTGATTAAATAGCCGACCAATCCAAAAGGCACTGCTGGGTTATTTATCATCCATCCGGTCGGTGCGTTGCCACTTCACTCTGTCTCGCGTTGCAGCGGTTTCTTTTGTTTTGTTTTTGTTTTTGTGGCTGTTCCCAGCCATGTTGTCAACCTGTCCAGGATAATTTCCCTCTGTCTGCCTTTGCTTCTCTTTCCATGTTGTTGCAAGCCCTCCCCTCTCCTATGGTAATGTGGCATGTCTCGCAGTTTTCTGTTGCATTTTTAAAACATGACTGTTTTGTTTTGGCAAATTCAAAATGAGTTACTGGTTGTCTGAAGCAGAGATATCAATAAAATTCAGCTTCATGGTGCTTCACACAATGTTTCAATGTATTTGTACATGTTAGACTTATAGTAGGACTCGAAAGTATATTTGTGTTCAAGTTCATTTTAATTATCGGCTTACTTATCGGTTATCGGATCTTTCTAAATGATTGATTTATCGGTATTGGTTGAAAATAGCATTTTCGTGCATCCCTATTTTTGTGTGCGTATTCTTGGATTCCAGTGGCGTATACGGCCCAAAATGCTCGACGCCGACTTGGGTGCCGTCTGGAGGAAAGTGATGTGAAATGGAGACCGCGTGCAGGATAATAAACACTTTGTGTTGTGACAAAGAAAGGCCTGTGCAGCAACACGACTATTACCATCCATCTAAAAGCACGCGAACCTTCTGGCGAAATTGCTTCCGTCGGAGCTGCAGAAGGAATGAAGATAGCCGAGCGGGGGCGGCGAGAGAAATCCGGCCGGTGTCTTTCTCACGAATATAATATCTGTAGAGAAAGCGGCTTGAGGAAGTTTGTGACATGCCTCGGACCGGCTCGACGACATATTCCAGTGCGAGAGGCGGCGCACTGAAACTCACACAGGATGTTTGTAGAGGACTTGAAGCTTCACCTCTCACAGGTTGTTATGTATATACCTGGCGGCGCCGTCCACGTGACATCTCATAATAATGCATGAGAGTGGCGTTCATATCACCATTTTTGTTTGCTGAGTGTACCTAATTAAATGGCCGATGAGTGAAGTGACATTTGGAATCCCAACCCAGTCTTAGTTCAAACCCTACTTTGTAACCCATACCCAAGGATTCGGACCCAAATTTGAAACCCTGAAACTGAAAATGTGAACTGTCTTGAACCCCCAAACCTTTATTTGGAACAATAACAGTAGTTTTTAATTTTTATTCGAATTTTCAAGAAATGCGAAAATAAAACTGAATGGAAACGCTAGAAATTCGAAAAAGGGCCAAAAATTAAAAAAATAAAAAGTTTTTAGCTTAGATGGGGTGGATTTTGAAGCGTATCGAAAAAATGAAAATGCGTATTTTGGCTATGGAAACAGGTTTTGCGAATAACCGCTGGCAAAACCGGATATTACGTCACGCGTACGTTTGTAGTCCAAAGCAATAGCGGAGGATAAAGTAAGGTATGTTTGGGAGACGAACAAACATAAATATATTTTTAATTAATTAAAGAAGCTAATATTAATGGCATTTTAGATGGAAAACAGCAAAGAAACGCTACGGTTGATCAAGAATTACAAAAGCAAACTCATACGACGCACGGCGCAGTTGCTTCCTGGTCTTCTTCTTTTAAATTACTAGAGGCTCACATCTCTATGGTCTTTAGCGCCACCTACAGCGGCGGAGTCCCCTCTCAATATTCGCAAAAGGAGAACAGATGGAAACGGGCAGAAGTCCCGCGTCCGTTTTGCGCACTCAGTAAATTCGCTTAAAAAATTCAAAACAATTGGATGGAAACCTGACTACTGGCTTGAAACCATACCTTGAAAGTGAAGCTCTATCTCTGCCTTGAAACCCTCCTAAGCCTGCCTTTTAGGTCTAAAACAGTTTGAAACCCGAACTCATGCCTAACACGTTCCCCAAAGTGTACTTTTATGTACACCCTAATCCCGGTGAGACCTTAATGTAAAACCTTGACTGGAATCATAACCAAGGCTTGAAACTCTACCTTAAAGCAGACTTGAAGTTGAAACCCTCATTTAATTTCAAACCCTAACATTTGATTTAAAACCTAATACGAGGCGGATGTGACAATGATGGCAAGAAAATTCAATGTTAGAAATTCTAATTCAAGTAAGATGGCCCAGACAATTCTTCCTGCGTGAGAGGCTTCTGCAAAAGGGCATTCCCGCACTTTCCATGTGCCACCCAGCGGTTAAATGAGGAACTGCACTGTACATCCATCTCAACGTGTGCTTTGGCGGACGTCGAGTTAGTTCATCTTTCCATTTCCTGATTCCTACCTAAAAGCTCACATGTACAGTCAATGAAACACTAACAAACTAAACACGTGTCAATTTGGGGGGAGACTGGATTTTAAGTGTGATTGAAAAATTTGCATGATGTAGTATAGTATTCAATTTCAATAGTAATGCAAACACACAGCGATGACCTCATAATTAGAAACACTAATAAGGAAATCTGAGTGATTGCAGTTCATTGTTATGAGCTCTTAACAACAACAAAAATCTGATACCTCATATCTCCTCATCTCGGCTTGATATTGATTGATTATATTTTGGGCAGGTCTGTCACTCTGGGCCATGAAACTTCAGAGCTGAAAATGAGTCCCACAAGTCAGTCGCAATCACACCAAAGACAGCCCAAGTGGGGGGTCAGTCACATTTGAAGGGGGGCCCGCGTCTGCAATCACAAATCTGGAAAAGAAACAAGACGCTCTCTCAATCACTTTCACAGAATTGACAGCAGAGGGCAGCGTTGCACTTGTTAGAGCGGCCGGAAGTCGCTTACCCGGCCGGCCATCTTGCGTTGCCAAAGCGTGACTCACTTGATGACATTGCAACGTTTTTGCGTGATTTTCTGTCTCGGGCAAACTCGGTCCTCCTGCTGGTTTTGGATGTTTCCCTTCTCCAACACACCTGAAGCTCATCCGCAAGCTCTGCCTGATAACGATCCTGTTCATTGGAAACAGGTGCGTTGGAGCAGGGAAACATCTCAAAGCTGCAGGACTCGGTCCTCTTTGACGCCACTGCTTTAAGGCACGAGGAAAAGTGGAATGGGTCAAGTGTAAGTCGGGCTTGGACAATTCTGAGCTTACGTCACAAGTCAAAATGGCGGCCTCGTCCGTGAAAAGAAGCTTACCATTCATTGAAAAGCTTTGGATTTACTCATTTGATTTGTGAGGATTATTTTGATTTTAAAATGTGGTGAAATGTAAAAACTTAAGAGTTGAGGGCAGAAACTTGATTGCCAAAATGCCATTTGTTGAGGTAAAAGTGCCACATGACAGAAATTGGACGGAACTGCTCTATATGTTTTTTTTTGGGGGGGGGGGGGGTAGTGTGCTTAAATTTGAGTTTGATTTAACTTGATGTCCTGAAAAATTGCATATATTTTTTTTCACCTTCTAAATTCTGGCATAATGAGGTGAACTTGTCCGTTCAAAATGTCTCTGTTGGCTGTGAACGCAGCCTTGAATGCTTGAGTGACTTCCCAAAAAGTTCATTAAGAAAGACTTGCTTTTTGTTTTCTACGGTCCTTGCGTGTTTGTCGACCATCCGACGCGACATCGGCCGCAGCCTCCCTCTTCCTTGCATGATCGGCGACGTGACGGACGGACGGACGGACGGACGGACGGACGGACGCTCCAAGTGTTAGGCGAGCATGTGAGAGTCAGCTGATCAGCAGGATTTGGGCGTCTTTGGCAGGATGTGAGGAGGAGAAAGTAATTCCGCTAAGTCTGTTAGGAGAATGAATGTGACCTCGCCTCCAAATCACACTGAGGGTTGCGAGCGCAAGGTCAGAGTCCGGCCGGCTGGAACAAAAGAGCCCAGTTCATTCAAAACTGGTCCGGCCTGCTCTGCGTGCATTTACTTGGGAAAAAATGAGGCGAGAGCCGAGCGTAATGCGCCTTTGAGGCCGAGGTTGCCCGGCTCGGGTCGCCGGCGTCGTGCCGCAAGCCCGAGAGCCAACAAATTGCTCTCAAAATGAGTTCTGGAGCTTCTGATTTGCAAACAGCAGATGCCAGAGTTCTTCCGGGTGGCACAAAAGTGACGATGGACTCGCGCTGATTTGAGTCAAACAATGACAACCTTGTGCTCCAAAAAAATCCACGTGAAACCAGCGGCGCTTTTGGCTGAGCACGATCCACGTGAGCTGGTGGCAAAATGTTGGAGTCACTTCCAAAGGGACAGACTGGGAAGCAAAAAAAAAAAGCATCCGTTTTTTGCTTGGGTTTGTCTTTTGAGTAATTGTGCAACGCTAATGGTTAGCCTCACCGCTAAATAGCGCAAAGTGGCCCCAAGTCAGCTGCGACGGGTTCCAGCAAAACCAACCTAAAAATAGATGAATTGATTTTCTTCTTCTTTTTTGTACCTGTCCACACCCACAACTCAAAACTAAACAACACAAGCTGCAAAACACAATTTGCCACTTTTATTGACGATACGCTCAATACAACGACGGATCGTTCACTACAATCAAATGTGATTTGTTTGAATCTTCAAAAGACGACTGAACGCCATTTGCAAAAAGTCAGCTGGCGCCCGGACCGGCTTTCCTTCTCCTCTTCCAGGCAAACTGCCGTCCGGCTCTCTCCATGGAGCGCTGCACGGCGCTCACGCGAAGGCCGGCGTTCGCCCCGGCTCTCCGCTCGTCCACCGTGGCGGGCTCGGGTGCCGATGTCAAACCTGGGAATTGCCGGATGGTTGTCGCTTCCTTCGCAAGCTTTTGGCTCCTTGCTGCGTCGCTACTTGCAGTTGTCCATGTTTGTCCTCGGGACATTCGTGTGCGGAGGCCGTTCAGCGTCCGCCGCGCGGTTGTCGCGATGTCCCAACTTTCGGGCAGCTTCTCGCCGGGGCTTGCCGTTGCCCTCTGACCCGGCCGCGCTTTCCTGCCGCCTCGCTCTTGCGATCGTTTTTTTTTGCCGTCGGGGGTGCCTGGAGACCAAAGTTATTTTAGTGAACCGAAACTCGTGAAAAAAACAAAACTAAAATTCCCCAAAATTAAGTAAAAATGATCATGCTTTTTAAGAAACAAAAACTACATTTTATGTTTACAAAACAAACTAAAACTATAATTAGAGCGAAAAATGTCCTCTTTTTTTTTTAGTCTTTGGCAGGTTTATTATAGTTTTGGAATTTTCATTTGAGTTCGTTTTTATTTCGTTTTGAGTTTTGTATTTTAAATTGAGTTAGTTTCAATTCGTTTTCAAGGTGGTTCTGTTAGTTTTGATTAGTTTGAGTTATTTCAAAAATGCTTAGTTTGTCAGTTTCAGTATTCGTTTTTTTTTTTAAGTGACTAAAATAACCTTGGCCTTTGAGGATGATTTAAAATGTGATGTGAAGTAAATTTATGTCAATATTAACCCAAATAAAGACGTTTTCATTTTATCATCGTGTTTATTAAATATTATGCACAAGTAATACACATTAAAAAAATAAAATGAAAACCCCCCAAAAACGAATGCTCAAACTAACTAAAACTAAATCTAAGCATTAAAAAAAAAAAACTAAAACTAATCAAAACTAACAGAACCACCGTGAAAACTAAATTGAAATAACTCAAAACGAACTATAAGAACCTCGCCGGAGACCCGGGAACAGGTGACCCGCTCTCACCTGGGCTTTGACGCTCAGGTTGCGACACGAGGGTTGTGGGACTGCGAGGTGCAGGTCGCGGGACCTTCTCAGCAGGACGCTGTTGTTCTGGTCGTGACGTCGGGATGGAAGTGGCGCTGGTGTTGAAGGCGGGCTGGAGCTCAGATTGGCCCATCTCTTCTTTTTGTGACGTCGGCACGACGGGGACGGAAAGGACATTTTGGATTTCAGCTCGCGGGATCTTCTCGGCAGGCCGATGAACGACCTCCGTGGCGGAAGGCGCCAGCGCTTCCTCCTTTTTCCTCAGCCGGCTGTTTGTTGACAGGAAGCCGGCAGGAGGAGCGCTTTCCTCCGCTGCCGACGCGACGCCGAGGTTGCTGCTGAAATGGACCGCAGGTGGAGGGATGCGTTTGTTGGGGGGGTTTGCAGACGTCAGGACGGCGGGGACGGCGGGGACGGTCGCATCGCCGAGATTCTCCGGGATCTTCTCCGGGGAAGTCGCACGGAGCTTCTTCTTTTTCCTGCCCTTCCTCGCTCGCTTGGTTTGCGACGGAGAGCCAGCAGGAGGTCTGGATTCTTCTGCCGTCAGAGGAGACGTGACACCGAGTTTGTAGGCGGAGCCCACGGCAGGTTGCGCAATCTCCCCACCAGGCCCCGGTTCTTGTGTCATCGGGATGACGGCGACGTTTTTGGCGGAGTCAAGCGTCGGTCGAGGAATCTCCTGGAGGGAAGTCGGAGGAGTGGGCGGCCCGTTTTTCGCTGGAGAACCGGCAGGAGGTCTGCTTGGACTGGACCCGCCAGTCTCCATCGGCGGTTGATCCTTCATGACATCATTGGAAGGCTCGGAGCGAGCGCCACTCGTCCGGCGGCTGACCTTTTCGTTGACCTTTTTGCCGCCTGAAACCGTCACTTCTCCTTCAACTTGAACTTTGTGCTTCCTTTTCTGCCCTTTTCCTTTCCTCTTCACTTTGTCTTTCATTTTCTTCTTGTCTGATCTTTGCCATTCTTTGCCAGCGGCGTTTGCGGAGGAGACGTTGGCGATGAAGTCCCCCGCAGCGTTGAGCCCGTTTCCGAGGGAAGGTTCCGTGGCGGCCTGCGCGCTGCTCTCCTGCTTCCTCTTGGGCGGAGCCCCGGTCAGCACGTCGATGGCGTCGACGCCGCCGTAGTCGTACGGGACGGCCTCCTTCAGCACCGCCACGGGCAGCGTCTCGTACCGTTTGCACCTGAAGCCATGGGCGGCAAACCAGAGTGGGAGGGAGGGGGGAGGGGCGGCGCGACGCGACGCGGGCGGCCAATCGGAGGGAGTCATACTTACAGCCCGTACCAGTGGCGCTCCGCACACTGCTCCTGGTAGAGCAGCTGGAAGCAAGGCGCTGCGATCACGTTGAAGAAGGCTTGGCCCATCACCCGGGACGACGTGTCGTTGACCCGGCGCAGGCAAACCTTCAACCTGTGGAGCAGGACACGCAAATGACTCGCAAGGGGATGGAGTCCGTCCAGTCCAGGGAATTGGGGTGAAAGGTCGCCACTCGGTCTATCGGGAATAGTTGTGATCGTACAAGTTGGGGGTTGGATTTGTCCAAAGAGGAAAATTGTTGTCAGGGATGTCACGATGCGATATTGTGGTGGCGTTGGCATTATATATATTAAGAAATATAAGTTTTCCGCTATATCCATGCCACTCGGCCAATATGGCCGCCGCCATCTTAGCAGCATAAAGTATCGCAGTCTATGTCGTTCATAACGCTGTGTTTGGCCGATGGAGAAAGCGGCGCTTTAAATATCGCGGCATGACGATGACGACGTTGCGGCAATTCTAATATCGTGATATCACCATATGGCGGTTATCGTTACGTCGCTAATTATGATGACAAAAGAGTTTCAACATCATCTGAGAAGTGAGGAGTGACGTGTTCAAGCGTTTACTGTTGGATTCCATCAGACATGAATCTTTGCAGTATGTTAACATTTGTTTCAGTATTATTAATTATGGCATGACACGTTCATTACACGCATTATGTTTGCAAAAATAGCTTCCTACATTACATGTTAATCACGTAGTGTTTTGATGGTGTTAGAGTAGACAATATTAAGTATTGTACTCTTTGCGTGTTCAATTAACTGAATGGTGAGATCCTGGTGAAGAAGTCCCTTTGCAAAGGTAAATAATTATCAGAAGCTTCTGATGACAAAAGCTGACGACACTGAAGCCGTGTTCCATCAGATTGTGTCCGGCTCTCCGTCATATCATTATTTATTGAAAAGTCGGTGAATACGAAAAGTCTCCTCCCATCAGCCCACAGTACATTTGGTTACAACTCAGTGAATACAAGAGAATCTGTTCCCATGGGTATAAATCAGATTAGAGAAAAACAATAATAATCAGCCTGTGCCTCCCTTCCGACCGGCAGAGACCGGTCCCGGACAAAACTCCCTTTAAGATAGCAAACGTACAAACCCGTTGCCCTTCTTCTGAGAGTGAGACAGATAATACAATTCTATTCATTGAGCCATACTGCTATAACTAAATCCAAAACAGCTAAAATATAAATTGAAACTGAAAAACAATGTTAATAACTTAACAATGGAAGCGTTTTAAAGGCTACGTTCAATCATTCATTTCCAAGAACGATTGAAGTTTGTTCACAGTCAAGCAACGTCCGAGACAAACGGTCACACCGGCCAGCGTCGTCGGTCAGCGGTATTTACTTTTGCAAAATGAGGATTGCAAGGTCGCTGTGAACTTTGCTAATGCTAATGCTAATGCTAATGCTAACGATATGGCATCCAGCCGCTGGAATCATGAAGAGGCAAGCGGAAAAGGGAAAACAAGCTCCCTTTTGGAAGCAATAGGGACAATCGATCGGGGTTAATGTTTTGCTAGGATGTTTTTCAACTGCCGTATCAATAAAGATGGCTGCCAGATGAGTTTTGTCGTGTCTTTTGGGATTGTTTACAATCTTATTCTTGTGCGGACGTAGACGGCCCTCAATTGAGAACTTTGTGCTCTGCTTGACATCCGGACATGAAAACAGAGCGACTCTCTCTCGGCTCGCGTGAGGACATTCTCGTCTGTCCTCTTGGGAGTCCAAAACCGATTTGGCGACTTTCACATTATTCTTCTCATGTGAAACGTACAAACCTCGACGAACCTGGCGAGAGCCGAACTGGTCGCGCGGATCACGAAAAAGGACTTCTTCGCAATAACAATGTGGGACCGCTCCAAATTTGGAACGCACAAATGGCGAGAATTCCGCTCGTCGGCAAGCGCACGATTGGGACAGCGTTGAGTTTTTAACGTGTCATTTATCAGTCGTGTATTTGACGTTTTTTTTCCCGGTGGTGAAAACGTTCCACTTACGCGTCGTCACAGTCGCAGTGACAGATGGAGTGCCACTTGAAATTGGTGTGTCGGTATTTGGAGGAGAAGGCGTGGATGACGTGGGGGCAGTGGTCGTGGGTGCGGCAGCAGCTGTCCGTCTCCTCAAAGTCTCCTGACAAACAAACAAACAAATCCGTACAAAAAAAAAAAAGTCAACTCTATGCTTTGCGAAAGTATTTGGCCCGCTTCATCTTTTTGACCTTTTGCTTGTTTCAGGCTTCAAACTGATATCAAATTGACATTTTTGGGTGAAGACAATTCAGAGGACATTTGAAACTTTTTTAGAGCATTCGCCAAAGTTGAGCATAAAAGCAGCCGTTGGTGCTCGGACGTGCGTTTCAAGTGCAATTCTGATCCTGAAGACTGAAGAACACAAACGGGCCGGCAGAAATGCAAGCAACAATCGGGGAACGCCTGCAGCAATAAACAAAGACTTTTTTTGCAACAGTCCACTTTTTCCCGCCGTGCATCGTTTGGGCTCGACCACGAGCTACGTACGAACGTACGCAAATGAAGCAGAACGAGCGAAGAGGAAGGCTTAGCGATGTCCTACCCAGTTGGTCGTAATGGTCTGCCATGTTTCCAGCGCCGCACCACAGGGTTCCGGGATACGTGAAGCCTCTTTTGGATCTCCTGGTCGGCACCTCCGAGGGCCCCCCGGGCCCCCTCCTCTTGGCCTGCTCCACGCGCGTAAAGGGCTGGGAGCCCCGGGGGCCGCCGCCGCCGCCGCCGCCGCCGCCGCCGCCGCCGCCGCACTCCTGGGGCAGCCGCCCTCGGGTCGGGACGACCGCGACGCCCACCGCCAGCTCTCTGTCCAGGTAAGACAGAACCACCAGGACGACCCACCACATGGCCGAGGGCAGGCAGAAGTAAGCCGCGCTGGGGTGGGGCGGGCCCCTCGGCTCCTCTGGGGGCTTTTTAGCCTTTCTGGATGCCCTCCCACTTGGGTGGTGTGATGATTAATACCTCGACTACACCGGGAGGAGTTAGCCGCTAATAGACTTGATTCAAAGCGGGGCTGGATGTAAACATGGGGAGGGGGAGGGGGGCTTCTGGGGGGGGGGGGGGCTCTCAATGCAACGACAGTTGACCGCCAGTAACCTACCAACCCCCTCCACACTTTGCGCACCCACTACGACTAACGAGTATGAGGGACACGCTGAAAAGACACAAATCTGGAGATTTGAGGGGAAAAATTTGCGGTCCAATTCCGAAAAGCTCAAATTGACATCAAATCATGTGCAATGAGTTCAATTGTTGAAATGCAGACTGGGAGATCGGGAACGCTTGAAATGGGCCGAGAAAGGCGGAAGGAGAGAAATCCCAACATTTGGAAATGCGCTCATGAAAATCTGACAAATGGGAAGAGTTGTTGGTCTGAATGAGTTTGACTCTTGGAGGAATAAAAAGACGGATGGAGAATATTTCCTTTTTCAAGAAATGGTGGCATTTTTGTCAAGAATACATTTTATAATAATCTTACAGGATTTCTTTTAAGAAAAAGATTTTTAAAAGACATAAATAAATGCATGGGAAAAACACAAACAAATAAATAAATAAAGAGGGTTTTTTTCTTTTTGGGGAAAAATCTGTAATATAGAATTTTAAAAAAAGTAATCTGACAGAAATAGTTGGTTGTTGTTTTTTAAAGAAAAAGTATTTTTTCCGAAAATTACTTTTACGAGATTTTTGTTGTTGTTGTTGAAAAAGCGGTAATCTTCATGGATTTTTTTTTAAAAGAAAGATATATTCTTCGAATATCCAAGGGTGTGGGTTTTTTCTCTCTCTTTAAAAAAATTAATAAATAAATCTCGTAAAAGTAATTTTTGTCAAAAAAAGAAAAAGAAAAAAAGGTGTACATTTTCAAGAACAAATATTTAAGTTGTTTTTTTTAAGATACAAACAAAATCCTCTTCCCCAATTGTAATTGAGCAAATCCTCCTAAAATGAGGACTTGCGTAGTCTATTTGTTGTTTTTCAGTGCAACCCTCCCTCAGCCACCCTCAGCCACACTCACCCCCCCCCCCCCCCCCCATCTCCCTCCGTGGTGAGATTTACTTTGGGAACACGCACGGAGGTTCCCACTTCGCCATGGAAACAAGCATGTGTGGCCCGCGAGCGCCATCACAAAGCATGAGAGGCGAGAACAAGTCCTTCTGTGTGGAATCTTTAGCGGGCGCGGATCCAGGGTTTGTTTCTCTCCCGGGGCTTAACCGACACATGGTGGGAACGAGAAAATCATCACGGCTTCAGGCGCGTCTGCCACCCGCCATGATCCTGAGCGTCACGTGGCAGGCACAGGATCACAAGCGGGCGCGGGTGCGGGCGCGGGCGCGGGCGCGGGCGCGGGCCTCTCCAGGCACAGGAATGGGCGTGGCCGACTGACGTCACATCAGCAGAGGCATCGTGGGCAAATCCTGGCAACGATTCCATTTCCACGCTTACTGTAGTGTGGATGATAAAGGCGCCTTCTGTGCAAGTTATTTGCCCCGCGTCAACATTTTTGGAGGGATTTTGACGGATTTCATGTCGTACGATCTTTTGTTACCAACTGGCAAATTTTACTTACACAAAATGAGAATGTCCTAATCCCTTCCAAATATTTCTTGTACAATTCAATATGCGCACAAATACTTTGAAAGTAACAAATAAGAAAAGTATTTGTTTGCTGCAATACATTGGTGAGTTGTCACTCATAAGCATTGAGTGGAAGACTTTTATTGTACCTTATTCTTAATCTTTTGTTTTGTTGGTTTTTGAGTTGCTTAGTTTTTTTTAAATTCCTTATAACGTCATCTTTATGTTTATACCAAAGTTTCAACAACATTTTGGGGGCAAAAAAGGAATTTAAGCAAGTCAGCCTTAATTTCTTTAGAAGCTGCTGTGTGTATCGCCCTCTGGAGGACAAGAGAAGGCACTGCATGTGTGGGACTTGCATGCTTACGTATATATTTTAACTTCATTTATGAGAAATAGAGTTGCTTTTTTTTTTTTAAAAGCTAATCATTATTTTTCCAATGAAATGTCATATTTTATTAAAGATAAAACATTTGTACTTCTTTTTAGTGAAAAACAAAAAACTAAAAAAGAAAAAGAAAATTATTTTCAGAGAAAATGTTTCCAATTTCATTTTTTTTAAACGCATTTTTACAATTTTATGAGTTATGTCATATTTTTTAGGAAACACATTTTTACAAGACAAAAGTACATTTTCATCAAAATGTTTTGGGGATATTTTTATATTTTAGAAAACGGAGTATGGGAGTAAGTTGTATTTTATTTTAGTGCTGTCAAAGTTAATACAAAGCGTTAACTAATTAATTAATCACAAAAAAATATCACATTAATCATGTATTAACAGATTAATGGCACAAATAATTTTGACAGCGGATGGTTAGCATAGTGTGTGTTTGAGCAATAAACAGCTACATGCATTAAAGTAAAACATTTAATGTTTGCGTATGATACTCAGAATATTTGTTCATGTCAAACAATTGGGGTCTTATTTTTCCATTTTCAATGATGCAAGTAATTTTAACTGATTCGGATGAGCGTGTGCAGTGGATCCAAAAATGTTGAAGACGTCCTCATAACACATACATGTTGAAAAAATGAACACATAACAGGTGCTCTTTAATGTTGATAAAAAAAAGCCTTCTTAATTAAGCGATTAATCGTGATGAATCCAAATTTAAAGATGTGATTAATCTGATGAAATCATTCGACAGCTATTTTATTTTTTACATTTTATTTTAGAATATTTGTTTTTACAATTGAATTTACAATGAATCCCTCCCAAGTGAGCAATGAAGCGTGTGCGTTTGTATTTTCGGACCGCAGACCTCATGTGAACTCTTCCCTCCTTCCTGCGACTAATTTAAGTGTGGCAAGCGGCCCCTCCCACTTGGCCGACCTCTTTTCTGGGGGCTGCCGGTTGACTGCGGCTCCCTGAGCGGAGCAGCATGGATGTGTGGGAGCGAGCTCCGGCAGACGCTGCTCGCGCCTGGTACTTGGCCCTAATGGCGCCCAACACCAAAGGGCCGGGATTCGCCTGGCTGGACCCGTCCAGACTTTACTGCAACTCACAGGTATTTGTCTCAAAGTGCTTATCTTGAAATGCTGCGGCCATCCGTCCCACCGGCCGCCATTTTGCCCCCCCCCCCCCCCAGGCCCTGTCGGACTGCGTCAACGACCTGCTCGGACCCTTCCGTCACGACGCCATCGACTTGGTGGCCGGCATCGACGCTATGGGATTCATTCTAGGTACCAACTCATTCGGGATTTTTTCTTTTTTTAAGGGTCAGTGGTAACAGCCCCAAACAGGGCCGAGAACTGTCTGTGTGCCCACCACATTTGCACCGGTCCCGTCAGAAACGTGCACAATTGTTTGTGTGGTTTTGTGATTTGTTGGCTGTTAAATGATAATATTCACTTACGTTATTTGTACTTGTACTTTTTCTAAAGTTGTATTCTCCAAAGAATAATGTTAAATTATGACCATAAAAACATCAGGCGTTAAAATACAAATATGAGAACAAAGTTCTATTAATAATTTATTTTTATTTTTTTTTAATGGGGGAAAAAACATTTTATTTTAGCAAAATAAACCAATGGAAAGATTTTTTTTAAAACTTTCATTCATATTTTTAAAAATAAATCCTCTTTTTATGAGAATAAAGGGATTTTTTAAAAACGGATTCCATTTTTAGAAAGTATTTTTTTTTCTAAATGAAATTTAAAAAATAAAAGACTGAAGAATAGTTAACTTCTTTTCTAGTAAAAGTTGACGTTTTGCAAAAATGAAGTGACATTTTTATGACGAAACATTTAAGCATGGGATGTAATAACAAGAAGGAAACATGCAAGGGTCAGGGGTTCAACATTTACCAGTCGTTCTTTTCAAATGATTGAAACGCAATATCAACATTTCTTGTATACAGTTGACCCCCCCCCCTCGCCCCCCCCCCACTATTTTATGAGACTGTCGAAAAGCAAACAGAGCTTTTAATCTCCAGAACAAAACCCTACAGTGCATGCATTTTACATCGACCCAAATGGCCCCAAAACAAAAGTTGAGCTGCTTCCAAATAATAATGAGCAGCGAAAAGGGTAAAAAAAGAAAAAAGGTGTTCCAATACTTTTGTAGGGGTGGGGGTGGGGGTGGGGGTGGGGTGGTCTTCTTGGGTGTCAGTCAAGCCAAGCCACCGGTTGCCAGAGTGACTAAAATTAGTTGTGCAAGAATGTCAGGCAGAACTTCAGCTCAGTCAAGACTCGACATTTGAGAAAGCAACTCGAGTGCCAACGTAGCATTTTCATTCGCGTGCGCAATATGAAATAAGAAAAAAAGAAACCATTTAAAAATGCGTAATTTGGTCCACAAACAGGTCAAAAGAATTTGTATTCATAACCAAAGTCACCGATGTGTAACGAGAATCCACAAATGTGTAACTGAGGTCACAAACGTGTGAATATAAATATGCAAATGAGCATGCGTGAACACACATATAGTTATATAGAAGTGTTACACCACGAACCGCATGTTAACGTTAACTCACAATCTCACTCACTGACTGTCTCTGAACTTTTATTCTTAATACGTTTGCATTTCATCTTTGAGAGCGGTTTGTTTCTGTATATGAAACGAACGTGGGTACAAAAACGTTATGGAAATGCGACGTGGTTTTGGTCATCGCGGATAAAGTTTTGCTTCGGTTCCCATGAAATGTGAGATGGAAAAACGTCATTTCAATTGTTGTTGTTGAACGTCCTGCGGCAAAATTCCCTCAGCGCAGCGAAAACGCTTTCAAAGTGCGACGACGTGAACTTTGAACTTTCGGTCCAGGGGCGTCTATCGCCAGCGCGTTGGGCAAAGGCTTCCTGGCCGTGCGCAAAGCGGGACATCTTTGCGTGAGCAGCCATCGGCAGACGTACAGCGACTACACGGGCGGGGAGAAGACCATGGAGGTGCGAGACGACGTGATCAAACCGGGTGAGCCGCTGGCGGGATTGGCGCGACGGCGGCGGCCGAGCGGTTTTATGGGCCAGAACCTTTTGGTGCAATTTGCTGACCGTGTGTTGAAGGTGTGCGGGTGCTGTTAGTGGACCAGTGGATCGAGACCGGAGGAACCATGAAGGCGGCCATCCAGCTGCTGGAGAGGATGGGCGCCGCCGTAGTGGGTACGACTCCAATTGAAGCTTTTTACTTGCAATACACGGCAGATTACTTCCGAGACGGCAACGAGCGGCGTTTATTTATTTATTTTGATTGTACAGGTTTGTATTATTTGATGATGTCTACTATGTGCGCACTTTATGGCTTCAAATCTCATTGTCCTTTGTATAATGACAATAAAGGCAATATAATATAATTTAACATTATTTTCAAAAAATAATTTTATGGTTATTTCAAGTAATCAAGTTTCTGACTTAATTCTTCTAACTGGATAAAAAATAAAATAAAAAATCCCCCCAACAATACTTTGCAAGGAAGATTGTCAGAATTTGACATTGCAACTTTTTCCTGCTTTTTTCTGACGTTTATCAAGAAACAATTTTACAACCGTTTTTTCTCCAATAATGCATTTTTTTCTCGTAATTTCTGTTTATTTGCTTAACTTTGCAACCTTTTCGCTCAGTAATAATTTGTTTTGTGGTAATACCACAACATAATTCCCGAACAGATTTTTTTCTTCTAAAATTTATATAAATATAAATATTATATAATAAAAATTTCCTACCTTTGTCTAAACTTTGAAACTTCTTTCACTACAAAAAATGCAACAATCATTGTTTGTAATTTTATAACAATGATCCTAACATTGTGACTTTTTGCACACACAAAAAAAATCAAGTATTACGGAAATATTATAAAATATTTCTAACATTATTTTAAAATGAAAATTCTCCTCATTTTTTTATGCCAACTTTATACTCCAGCCTTTTCTGTTATAATATAACTTTATTTCCCTATTCATTTTTATATTACATTCTGAGCAAAAAATTAATAAAATCCTATAATTTAGTGGCTCTTTTGTAAATGTTTTTCTCATATTTCAACTTTATTATGCAAACATTACATTTAAAAAAAAATCCCTTTTTCTCATAGTATTTTATCTTTATATAATTATGACTTTAAGATACCCGAGCCCTCATCATTTTATTATGCTGACACTTATTTAAATTGTTCCTCTTGTCATAAACGAAGACCCCCCCCACCCCCCCCCCCCTTTCTATTTATTGACTTGATTTTATATCATGTGACGATTTGGTGAAAGTATTTGGGACGTGTCGCGCAGGTGTGGCCGCGGTGGCCATGGAGAACACGGAAGGAGGCAAGTGGATTCAAGACAATTACAAATGCTCGCACTGCATCCCTGCGGAACTCCAGAGTCAAATTGACGGCAAACATTTGGATTCCTTCGAAAGCTTCCAGAAATGAAAAGAGGACTTGACGACATGTTCTAAACATTCCTTTCAAAGAAAGCATTTTATTGTTGACTTTTGAAAAACATCATCGTAGTTGCAGGAACACGACGCAACCTTTGAAAAATGTTTCCCTTTTTAACACTTGATGGCAACAAAAGAGCAAGTTTACGTGCGTTACTAATCAAGTTTGCATCCTTTCACTGTCAGTGTTGTTTGCAAATACATTTTTCTTTCTATAATTGACAGCAAATTTGGAAAAAGAAAAAAAAAAGGCAGGTAAAGTGCCGGCACGTGCCCTTCGACCTTTCGTAATGTACGTCATTTGCATTTGAGTTTGGATCAGCTGGTCCCTTTTCTTTGGCATCGAGGCGGCAGCGTGCTTTCTCACATAAAGGAAGAAAACGGCTTTTGTTTTGGTCATGCATTTCACACCCCTTTTGCTTGCACAGAAATTGTGATTCACGCTGCTGACAACTGACATTTCGGGTGGTCATTGTCGCTGAAATACTTGATTTAGCAGCAGAACATGTCTCGTACCATCGTCTCCATACACGAGCCACTGTTAATATTTTAGACCTTTATACTTATATTTTTAACACATGTTCACGCTTGCCCGGGTTTAGTTAGCGGTAAAACTTCATTTTAAAGTATACCTGAATGCATCAAAACAAACCCTGTGATTCTTTTATTGGTCGGGATGAACATAAACTGGAAAGAGGAGCACATTTTTGCTGAATGTTTGAAAAAAATGATGTACACAAAATAATATAGCATTTTTTTTTCTTAAAAAAAAAAAGAGTCAGCAATCAGCAATCACCATCTTTGTGAGTACTCATTTTCAGAGCTGCGCACTTTGATGTTGATGACGACGCCCACCTTTCGGCACGTGCGCAATGGCACGAAGCCTTGAAAAAATGATCACGTTTGCGTCTCGGGTGAGTGCAGAGACCGTCCGGCTCACTTTGCGAGGCTTCGTGTCATAAAGCGGGTATTGATGAGTAATGGAAGTGCTCAGCTATACTAAGATTTTACAAGAATGAAATCATATTTTGGTTTAGTATAGTTTTGGATTTGAGAAAAAATTTGTAAAGTTTCAAGGAGAAAATAAAATTGTCAGGAGGAATAAGCAGAAAATGGATGGATGGATATATTTTTTTAATAACATTTGTTATATTTTACAGAAAAAAATAGTAGGAGTCTTAAAGTTGTCTATTTTTATTTATTTATTTTTTAGAAAAATGCTTAGGTAATTAGGGTTTCTAAAAAAAAGTTTTTCAAGAATTATGTCTCTTTTTTTTTCAGGACTAGACGTTTCTTTTCTAGTATAAAATTTTATTTTTCCAAACTTTTGTCCCTTTTTGTCTAGAAAAAAAAATCTCAGTCACTTGATTTGTTGCGTTGCATTCAGGTATGCTTGGAATTGTCAGCGTCCAAAAGCAAACTCAAGATGTATATAGAGGGTACATTAGGGTAAAAGTAGTTCCTGTTCTTTTTTCAGGCTTCTGATTGGCTAAAATAACACTCGGCAGCCTGAAAATACGTCTGAGTGCGGACATCTTTTGCTGAAAGGCAATCGTGCTGCATTTGAACTCCCAATTTGTACATTAGGACTCACACGTTAGCAGCGCATGAAGAAAAAATGGTCACCGGGCCAGGAAAATGTGACACCTCCCTTCGTCCCCTGTGCCGCGGGCGTCCTCCACAGCACAGCGGCGTCCTTTTTTCCCTTGCGTACCTTCTGCCTTTGAAGGCGGCGTCACTGACAGCACGCCGGCTGCTGCTTCTTCTTCTTGGACGGATTGCCGCTGCCGCTGCTCTGGATTTCTGTGAGGATGGCGCAGTTGTCAAACGTAGTTGTCGGCCACGGGCCAGCATTTTGACCGGCTTCCATTTTGTTATTTGGGTACTCACTGACGATGTTGCCGATTTGCCTGGTTCCGCTCCTCTCCAGCTCGGCGAGGACGTTGGTCTCGAACGCCAGCGACGCCACCCGGAAGAAGAACTCCTTCACGTTCTCTCCTTTTGGAGACAGATATTGAAATCCTTGAATGCATTTTCAAAGATATTTGACATAGAAATAGTCATCATACAATTTTTTTTTAACTCATTCACTGCCAGCCTGGTAAAAATTGATCTTTGACATCTATGGCCGTCTTTGGCAGTGAATGTGTTAATGACACAGCGAGTGAAACTGAAACAGGAGTAAAGATGCATTTCAAAGAAAAATATTTATTTTCTATGAAAAAGTAGTACTCTTAGATGTAATACAAAAAAAACGGCCAGCAGGTGGCAGCAGAGTATAAGAGATCAACCAGGGTCATGTTGCAACAAGCTCTTTTTTGCCAGCCTTTTCAACAGGTTTGTGAATATTGATGAAACGTAGCTCTGTTCTAATGCCAATTGCTGCAAAATGGAATCAGACACAAATGTATTTTTTTCCTGATGAAAGAAGAGACTCTAATCTTTCTTTTGGTAGCTTCCATGTTTTTATAGCAATAGAACAGAATATTCTGTGGGCCTTGCAAAATGAGTCAAAATCCCGTAAAACAGTTGGGAGCAAAGGGGGTTGCTTCAGTGAATATAGGGTTAAGGAGGGTGTAACAATAGTGTTTCTACTTGACAAAATATTGTGTCTTTTGTCAGATGAAAAAGGTTATGCTCCTAGAAAAGCAGTCATCTTACAATTTAAAAACAATAATGTGGCGTGTCATGTATCCGGGACTACATTTTTCCCCTCCCAACTGAAAAATATTACTTTAATTCTCATTCTGAGTCGTGTAATTGTTTGCATGTCGCCAGCAGCATTCGCATCACCTGTGAGCGACGACAGCGCCCAATACTCGGCTCGCATCTCCTGCGCCACCTGGAGGGCGTCTCGTTCCATCTGAGCGTACTGAGCAGGAGACTGGCAGACAAACAAGACGACAATCATGCGCTGTGACCCGATTGGTGCGTCCCGTCGGACAAGACGCGGTTCACGGAAGAAAGTCGGGACTGACGCTCAGGTCTTTCTTGGTGCCAACCAGAAAGAGTTGAACCGCCGTGGGGTCGTTTTCTCTCAGGGCGTCTTCAAGCCATTGCCTGAAACGACACGACGACGGCTGACGTTAATACGCATTACGGCGCCATGTCACGTCACATGCTAACCCCAACCAACCCTTGCCTTAACCAATACTAACTAACCCAAATCCTACTCCTAACCGTAAAACAACCTTTATTTTGGAATTAAGACAGACCCAAGCCATACTAACTCCAACCAATCCCAAATCCCAACCAAAACTAAATTAATTAAAACCAATCTAAAAAAAAATTATTCCATTCAAATGAAAAACGGATGCTACGTTACCTGCTGTGGTCCAAAGACGCCACGTCGGTAACATCAAACACGATAATCACCACTGCAAGAAAAAGCAACGCGACGTCCATGAGATCGTTTGAGTGGCTTTTTCCTAACCAACATGCGCCAACGGTGCACGTGCAGGTGGCAGAATGCGAGTGACGACCGCAGACCTGAAATCAAAACTTGCCACCGGATGTCATACGTCTTATAATAACACGAGAGCGATGTGATGGGGGCGCCGTTCGCGAAGCGGGGGTCCCGACACGGGCCCCACCTCTCAACTTCATTTGTTTCTGTTGAGACGTTTTCACTTCCCACGAAATAAAAAGTTGAAAAACAGACACCAGTGAGATGCCCAATACTAATATTAATTATATATTAATATGTATAGATAAATGATTGATATGAAATATCGTACTCAATACCTTACACAACTTTTAACAAAGGAGCATTCATATAAATACAAAAGTACAAAATGGCACGTTATTGTATTTAAATTGAAACACAAACCATGTTGATGGATTGATGCACTTTTCATCTCTTACTTGGCACTTACACACAAAATGCCAGCATATCAACTCGCACGACTTTATTGACGGACGCTGGTCTTTTCTATTTGAAATGTGGACGTAACCAATGGCAACTGGGAAAGCACTGATCACGATTTTCCGGCCGATCGCTGATCTTTCAGAAAGCGTGACCAGCCGATCGTGACTTTTGCCGATCCCGATTTTTTTCATAGAAAGCAGCCATCGTCAGTGTTCCAATCTTGTTTGAAAAGATAAAAACCTTATTAGTCATCTCAGCAAAAGGGGAGAAATGAGATCAGTGGAAAAGATCGGTTTATTTTTACGGGATTGGCTGATCATCGATCCCCCAAAATGAAGGAAATCGGCCGGCCGATCGATGGGGGCACCCCTCATGGCAACAACATAAAGTGGTGGTTGTCAGGATCATATTGTGTCTCATAGATTTGCATCACCTGAGCCGCGTCAAATGTGCTCGATCGTAAATTGATCACGAATTTGACGCGTTAGAATGAATGTAATGGCCGAGTGAGGATTACTTGATTGTCACCTCAATACAAGCCATTGGAAGAGTTGGTTCGAGGTGGCAGCTACGTCTACCACAAAAGGTGAAACGATTTTCTACGTACTTTCAAGCAATCTACCACAAGCCACACGAGTGGCGCCACCCGGTGGACATTGTGGTGAAAACGTGGACGGATGAACGTAGCCAACACGAGAGTCGCTCACCCTGTGCTGCCCTGTAGTACGTGGAAGCGATGCACTTGAACCTCTCCTGGCCCGCCGTATCCCACCTTACACGACCAGATGAAAAGTGCAGAGTCACACAAGGTCCACGTGCAGCGGGGGACTCCGCCGGCGATATATTTGAACGCTTCAGACTTACAGCTGCAGGCTAAAAGGAACGCCGAGCACCTCGAAGCGCTCCATCTCAAAGTCCACACCGATGGTGGCCTTGTAGTTCTTGTCAAAAGCGTCCTTGCAAAACCTGAGCGGGACGTCACCGACTGTTAGCACGCTAGCGCTGGATCCGCTCGCATCTCAAGTAATTTGCCGACAACAACATGAGAAATGCTCGTACTGGCTTTGCTTTGCGTTAGCGTGTCGATTGACTCATAACTCGTATTTCAAGGCACCACTACACTTAATAGAAAAAGTATCCGACGACAGGAAATGGCGTGAAATCGTCATAAGACATACCTCAACTCTGCTCAGATGCGAGCATAACAACCGTTAGCATGCTTGACACATGAGCAGGTTGTTGGCATGCTAGCTTTTAGCTAGCCAGCTGTTAGCATCGCTAGAACTTCTATTAGTACATCGTAGGGCTAAGGTTAGTTCTCACTAGGAACGCTGGCATGACGACCGGGGCCAGGGGTTCGGGGGTACCGCCCGTCTCCCGGTGCCCCCCTTTCCCCTTCCGTCCCCGGTGTTCCACCCTGCCACGCCACTGGAGGTGGAGTGGGCGCGGGTGCCCTCGCTACGCCACCGTCCGGCCCCTCTACGGCGCCGATTCCTCGGTACGGGGGGCTGGTGGGGGTGAGGTCGGAGGGTGTTGGCTTGTTGGGGTGGGTGGCTGGTGGTACGGGTGGCTGGGTGGGGGGGTCTTTGGGTGCCGGGGGCGGCAGGGGCGGGGTTAATGAGAAGGGATTCCAGCTTGATACACACGAGAGGCTGACATTTTTTTTGGGGGGGGGGGGGGGGGGAATCCTGCGGATGGGATTCATCTTGACCTTTAATTGCAGGATTGGGATGCAACAGGATAAAAAGTAGATAGTGGGATTGTCGAGTAGGTTTTGGGGGGGGACTCGGACCGATCCAAAATGGGAGCAGAAAACCAGAGGCAAGGTGCAGCGATGGTTGTTTTCAAGCACTTTATAAATAAAGTTGAGTTCATTTTTTCCAAATTGCTCTTTTTTCCTCTATTCTTTGTATGCCGTTGGCAAAAGTTGACTCGCAAAGTAAGAATGTCATGGCTCAATGCTACTGTTGTATTTTGACTGTGCTTATGACAAATAAACATTTTGAATGTTGTAACGTTACCTGTTAATCAGACAGGTTTTGCCCACGGCCAAGTCGCCCACGACAATGACCTTGGCAATTTTAAACCTGCAGAAAAAGAAGACACGAGGCATCAAGCTGCGAACGCCTCATCATCATCATCATCACTTCTTCGTTGCCCTTGAACGCACCCGACCGTGCCGGTGCGCTGCTCCAGGCACGCCGCCTTCACTTTGGGGTTGAAATGGCGCTCGACGTGGAGTGCAGCGTCTTCGCAGAAACACTATGGACGGATGCATGGATGAGGTCATTGTTCAATGACTTTATTTTTTTTAAACCCTTTTACATACTGTTTGGGTCAAATAGCAATAGAAACATCCTAAATGTCATTCATTTGCACTGAAATGTGTTGATCTTTTTTGTAACAGGATGTAAAGTGGCGTTGATGACATGAAATGAGTGTTTTACGTGAGGGAGCTGCGGGATGATGCGATCCTTGCGGACTGGCGGTAAAACGCTCATGGTTGGACCTCGCCTCGACATCAGCCCTGTTGGGTGGAGTTCATACATTTATTCGAGAGGGGTGTTTAAATGCTGGAAAATTCATTCCCCCCCCCCCTGTCAAGTAATGATAAAATAGCTAACACTCCACGTAGCGTCACCACGACCAACATTAATCTGCAGGGGCGTTGCGTAGTAGCTCTTATTGTGAAATTTTGAAATCAAAATAATCCTCACAAATCAAATTAGAACGATCTCAATGCTCTTCAATGAGCTTCCTTTCACCGAGTTAACCGCCATTTTGACTTGTGACGTCAGCTTGGAATGAGTGACACTACTGTACAGAGGGAAACTAGCATTGTGCTAAATCTGGTGTAGCCATCTTTTTAATGTCACTGCACATTCTCCTTTTAATAAACTAAACTCATATTCAATGATTGTCTAGTCCGCTTCGGTAATACTTGTTGTTTTTTGCATATGGTAATTGGTAAAGAACACATTGTGAGCCACGTGACGTCTGAATTGTATCTGTGAGCCTGTCTATTAGCATTAAGATGGACGTACTTTAAGGAAAATAGTTTGTTTTGTTTGTTTTAGATTCACAATCAAGGCATCGAGTGGAGTTGAGTCTGTTGCCATGGTGACGCTAACAGACCAGCAACGCGTCCAACCCCTCTTAAACTTTGCCCGCCTCCTAAAAGTCTCCGGCATTTATCGACACAATGCACGACTTGAATCACACTTTAGTCCAAACGGTGTTGAATTCATTGTGCGAATATGTTTTTACACAAATCTGCGACGGTTGTGTGTGGTCGGTCCTACGCGAGGGCTTGTTTGAAAGAATGCTGGCGGAAAGGCTGACTCGACTTGAAAGGAAAAAACGGCACACACACAAAAAAAAAAAAAGCAGGCTGATTTTGTAAAAAGACCAGACAACTTTAATCGGTTTATCATCTTACTTTTAATCCTATTGTTCGTAAAATGTGGAAAAAGACGAATTGACAGAATCGCTCGGTTCCAGCTCGACTTCCAAAGGCAACATCACTCCAAATGTATCCTTTTTTAAAATGTATTATTAAAACCTTTATCTCACAATATAGCGTCAAAGCACACTTCTATGAAAGAAAAGTACGTGAATTGACGTGAACGCTGCAACTGGCAAAAAAAAAGAAAAAAAAGGACCATACCTTAGCAAGACGAAGAGCTTGTGGTGGTCGCTCTTCTTTTTATCCGTCTTAAGTTTGTCCTCACTTTCAGCTCCAATTGCCATTCAATGTGAGGCCAACGCGGTCATGTTCATAACAGGAGTGACAAATTGTGTCTTTTTGTACAGAATGGTGGCGAAGAAATCTTCGTAAAGAAAAGAAGAAAACGAGAGAAGCAGCAGCAAAAACTAAAACCGCAGAGCCCAGATGATAGCATTTCTCTTCAGCACACCGCGACCCCTGCTGGACGAAAGAACAAACTACCGGATGTGATGGGAGGAATGAGGAAGTACAACCGGACGTGATGTATACGAAAACGGATGGCGGTTGATTTCAATACTATATACATACGCACATATATATTATATATATTTCATACATTATGTTTTATTTACAGTAGGAACACAGCGCAACATACAGACAAGATCCAGGGGGAGACAAACAAACAAAAAGGAAAAGAAACATTGTACTACAAAAACATCAAGCGTACACAAATGTCCCATGCTTTCCTCTTGAGTGTCCAATAATTTATTGTTGTTTCAAACATAAGAAAATTAGGTCTTTGATTAACATCTTGAGACGTTTGAGTTCCGGTCACACAACAAAACCATTGAAAAGTCAAAACTCTTATTAATGGAACATTATTTTCAATGCGCTCAATGTAAATACTATACGACCATAACTGCATCACTTGTTACTTGCATTTCTTTGGCGCTTAAAAGAGGTCAAATGAGTAAAACAATGACCATTAAAGCCCCAGCAAAACACATTCAAACTTTACAAAGCTGTTTAATTTGCAATTTCATAAAACACACACACATTATTGTCACAGTCAAGTGTTTGAGCATTAAAGAATAAAATGTCTGAGTTTTTTGTTTTTACAAACACAACGCAATATTCATAGTAGTTTTAAAAGATACTCTGGTCAAGGCACTGCGGAACAGGTCAGATATTATTCCATCTTCCATGCACTTTTTTATTGTTATCTTACCTGAAATGATATAAAATGATAAATCATATAATATTTGGAAGCTGTTTGATTTTATGGCACAAGGTAAACATTGAAAAATGCGTAAAAGTCCACTTATATTGCAGACATTCCAGTCTTTAAAACCTGCAAGTAACCTGAAATTGACCCAAAAGAGAAAAGTGTAGCCTTTTCCATGTTGAAATTCTTTTTCCTGTCTGTGTGCTAAAAGCTACCAGCCACCATAAGAACACTTCCGAAAACCGACACGTACTTGAATATTCGGCAAAGTGGCCAACAAGGTAAGAGGCGACCGGGTGAGTGTTTGAGTTTGGCAACGGCTCACATTCACTGATTGGTTACACTTAATTGACGAGTGGAATTTTGGCCGCTCAATGTTGAAGTGATGCCTTCATAAAAGAAAATACACTCAAGTGCTTTCACTTATGCTTGCGTGTGCATCGTAGTTCATACTTGAGGCTCAACAAGGATTCAAACAAGGATTTCAACCCAAAACCTTTTGATTGTGTGGAATAGCAGAGAAGATGTTTTTTTTTCTTCTTTACAAAAAAAAGTTCAAATATGCCTTAGGAAAGTGTGCTATTCTGCTTACGATGCTTTGGGGGAGGAAGCTGGAGTGCCCAGCGGATTCAAACCCAGAACCTCTTGACTGCGTGGCAGACCAGTTAACAACTACGTCAGCTTGGCCAGGTGGAAATGGTGTCAGTTTGAACATCCAATGCGAAGCCGATCCCAGCTTTGCTTTGGGGCAGGAGGCGGAGTCCACCCTGGACTGGTCGCCAGGCCAGCCAATCACAGGACACAGACAAACAATGGACTGGTCACCAATGAATGCTATGGCACATATATACGTACACAAGTATTCACACGTGCGTACAGATAAGTTAGCGTCTCCAATGAAGCTAGCATGCATGCCGTTAGCCGAATAGCATAATTGACTAAGTTAGTGGTTGCAAACGTACGTCGCAACAATGCGGCTTGTCGGGAAAGAGCACATGAAGTGCAATTCTTCACTAACATTTACTCTTGGTGATCATTTTGTCCACTGACAGCACTTCAATGACGTTCTCAAATGATTTCAATTCTCTTTCTTTATAGCTTTATTATGTCACTTCATATCGCTTGAGGTTAAATTGGAGTGAATGTCGCCCCTGAACGCAACTGAGTTTGACAGCCTTGGCTTAAGCCGTTTTTAACTTACCATCACAATATCAATAAATAAAAAAAATTACAAAAAAAAAAAAAGAATCCATCGCCATTTGGGTGATGGGAGGCGACAAGTTGTCATTTTTCTTGTTTTCCCAAAAAGCGTTCAAATCTGCCTGAGCCAAGTATGCTATTCTGCTAATCATGCTTTGGGGGAGGCGGCCGAACTACGCAGCCGCCATGTTTCTAAATCGTGAACAAAAAAAAAAGGCATCAAATGTCACCTTTGAGGCTTCAAGTGTTGCCCAAATATCAAACCAAAGGACCCAAAGTACTTCTTAAATCAATCAGAGTGGGGAGAAAACACGAGCCACCAAATGCCAACTTTCCACCACGCGTCATTCTCGAACCTGCTCGGTCCGTTTCTTTCCTTGAGGAAGCAAAAAAAGTTGCTCCCTCCCCCTCAATCGCTGACCAACTTCTTGGACTTGTGCGTGCCGTTGCGGACCGCGCACTCGCCGTCGACGACGCCGTCGTGGTGGTGCCGGAAGAAGTCGGAGCGGACGAGGCGGCAGAGGTAGATCAGCATCATGACGTTGGTCACCGTCAGGGCGAAGGTGAAGAAGGCGGCGTTGTCCAGCTCGGAGTAGTTTCCCACCACGTACCAGGTGACGTAGAACTGCGTGGCCAGGCGGATGGCCACGAAGGTCCATATGTTGAGCACCTTGTTGACGCGGTAGGCGGCGGACGCGGTAGGCGGCGGACGAGGTGGCGCCCGCCAGCTTGAGCAGCAGACGCAGGTGCAGCGTCATGCTGTTCAACTCCACGAACAGCGTCAGCACCGCGCCGGCCACATACAGGTGCGTGTAGAGCGTGTACAGGAAGCAGCCGATCACCTGGCGGGTATTGGCACATGGGATTCACATAAACGCGTCCGCCGCGTCGATTGAGACGCACGCTTGAGTTTTCTTACGAGTGCGTGGTGGATGAGGAATTCCCAAGACGATCGCGCGTGTCCCGTCAGGATGATATCGGCCGCATCCTGCACAAAGTATCCTGAAAACATTGAAAAAGAATCAGCCACAAGACATGCATTTGATACCTTTTCATGTCGTTTCTGTTTTAGTAGATAAGTAGGCCAGTTTTGGTCCTGGAAGCTTTTTTTTTTTTTTTTTTACATCATTCAGCCATTTCAAATCCATCCATCCATCCATCCATTTTCTGTACCGCTTGTCCTCACAAGGGTCGCGGGGGTTGCTGGAGCCTATCCCAGCTGGCTTCGGGCAGTAGGCGGGGTACACCCTGTACTGGTTGCCAGCCAATCGCAGGGCACACAGAGACGAACAACCATACTCACAATCGCACCTGTGGACAATTTGGAGTGTCCAATTCACCTGCCATGCATGTTTTTGGAATGTGGGAGGAAACCGGAGTACCCGGAGAAAAGCCACGCAAGCACGGGGAGAACATGCAAACTCCACCCAGGAAGGCCGAAGCCCGGACTTGATCTCACAACCTTTGCACTGGGAGGCGGACGTGCTAACCAGTCAGCCACCGTGTCGCCCCATTTCAAATCACATTTCATTAATTAGATTGCATTTACGGCATTTTTTATACGGCATTTAATTTTATTCATTCTTATTATATTTTAACTTTGATTAATTTTATTTTTTCCACCTTACTGAATTAAATATACAAAAAAAAATACTAACATTAAAAGGATCATTGTGGACCTGGCCACTTTTTTTTTTACTCGCAACTGCCACCTCTGGCCTAAAGCGTAACTGCAGCCTCTGTGTAAAGCGTGTGCATTTTCATTTTCATTTGTTACTCAAGAATTGTGTATTAAATTGGTAGCCCTTGGCATTAACCAGTAACCAGGAAGTAGCTCTCAGTTTCCAACAGTTTGGTGACCCTCCCTGTGTTAGCGTGACGTCTTTACTGGCATCGCTGACTGGGAGGAAGCTGATCAATGTTATACGTTTGAATGAATGACAAATCAGATTTCCTGCTCCAGCTAATGCTAATGCTAATGGGGCTAATGGTGTCCTTTTATTTTTGCACGTCTGCGTATCCAAGCGCTTGTTGTCCTGCAGCAATTCCATCCACTGAGAGTCCTTTTGTGCCTGGGAATGACTGGCACGCTGTGGCCGACACACACACAAGCACTGTGTGTGTGTGTGTGTGTGTGTGATTGTGTGTGTGTGTTAAAACAACAACACAAGCAAGTGTTGTCAGCGGCCAAACCTCCAGAAATTTGTGACTCAGCGGTCACACCTGAACCGCAGAGACAACAAAAGCGAGCCCCGGGAGGAATGATCAGTTGATGGGTCGCTGCGGTGGTTTAAGCGAGCGCCAGTTTATTGGCTTTTGACAAACAGGTGAGGGGGCGGGACCTTTGGCTTTTTCTTTAGCGGCACCTGAGAAAGTGCAGGGGACACGCCCCAGCGCAGCCGCGCCCGTGCAGCGCGTCATCAACATTTCTTCTGTGGGCGTCTTGACTCTTGATCCAGTCGACCGGCACGCAACATTTTGAATTCGATTCTTTCAAATATGTTGAGAAATTGCCCATAAGAACCCCTCCAAATGTTTTATATATTTTTTTTAAATACAGAAATGTTGGCCACAAAAAAACCATGAAAAAGTGAATCCCCGAAGCCAAACTACGAGTATCCACTTGAACATTTGTTTTGAAATTGTAAAAATAAAAATAATAATTAATCCCATCTTGGAGAAAGTTTATGAGTTAGTTTGTTTGTATTTTTTCTGTAAATGTGATGATTTAGTTGAGTTATTTTTAGGTGCAATAGTTTTAGTTGAGTTTATACAGGATATTTATTGGATGCAAGATTTAAAAATAAGTTTTGTGCAATAAAAAGTCAAAAGATTTTTAAAATAAATATTTCCAAATCAAAAACAAGGTCGACGACTGTACGAAGAATTTCAAGTACAATAAAGGCAGCACATAAAACAACTTCTATGGCAAAATGTATAACAACGTACAAAGCAAACATTTATGTTTGACTTGTTTTCATCTCACAATTATAATCCCTCAAAAATGGAGTGACGTGTGTGTTTTGTCTTTGCTACATTGTGGGGCCCATACAGTCGTGTTTTCCCAGGTTTAACTACCATTGTGGGGACCGGCTTGAAATTGTGGGGACATTTTGGTGGTGCCCACAAGTTCAGACCTCTTTTTGAGGGGCAAGACTTGGTTTTAGAGTTTAGCTTTGAATTGGGTTATGGTTGAGGTTCGGGTCAGGAATGGGGGTAGCCCATCATTTTTCATGCTTGGGGTGAGGGGGAGGGGCTAGGAAATGCATCAAGCCAATGAGATGTCCCCATGATGATACAAAGACAAGTGTGTGTGTGTGCGTGCGCAACGATGAGTTCACTGACCTGTTGAAAGGCACACGAGCAGGTACGAGAGTGGCGTGTGGTAATAATGGAGGTCACGCAGCGTCTCAGGCCAAACCAGAACACTGCGACCGGAGAAACTTTTCGTGAGCAGTCGTTCAAACAGAAACGTATATAGAAAAAAATAATAATAATAAAAAAGTATATAGAAACATTGGAAGTTTATGTTTAAGAGGTCAAAATAAGTTTGTGGTGTGGCTTCGACATCAACGCAGTTTGTCGGTCGGTCGTTTGTTTGTTTGCAACGCACAATTGCCAACACGGAAACATTTCTGATATTTTATATTAACGGCTTTTGCCTGTGACGAGAAAAGAAATCTCTCCGAAAAACGTGTTTGTGCGCTGGAATGTTGCAAGTCAGACAAAATTAGCTTTCCATGTTTTTACCTGAACACTGGAGAGAGAAAATGTGTCACGAGAGTCGCGAGAGTGGAACCGGACCGTTGCAAACGGAGGCTAACCAGGACCGCAGTGTTTTGTAGTCAGCACGACAAGAATCCTTTCTGAGTGCTCAACTCTATGATTTGCTTTTCTCGCCATTTTAGGCATTAACCAGATTGCATCATCATCTCTATACATGGCAGCGCCGTGCTAGCTATTAGCTATTAGCTATTAGCTAACGTGCCAGATGCTCGCCTTGATGTTCTGCCATGTGGCTCATTTTTTATCGAGCAACTCTGAAGTTGTGGGTTCGATGCCAAGCCATTGTGACCACGCGGAAGTATCCTTGAGCAAGATACTGAACCCCGGAGTTGCTCCTGATGCTGCGTCATCAGGAGGTGAATGAGTCGTCGAATGTAAAGCGCTTTTAAGGTGGGAAAACGCCAAGCAGCGTTCGCAGGCAGATTGTTGGTCAAACGACATTTCATCAAAAGTTGAAAACATCCTCACAAATCAAATGACAACAATCCAAAGTCCAACGCTGTTCAATGAGCTTCCTTTCATTAAGTAAGACCGCCATTTTGACTAAATTGTCCATATCGGCGATATAAAGCAAAGGCCTGCAAAATGAGCACAATACATACACATCACTATCTGCAGTTAAGTCAACAAAAACAAAAAAGAGAGTGTAAGAGTTGACAGACAAAAAGTGATTCATCTTGTGTTTTCCATTTCAAAAACGAGCACAGCCCCAAAGCTGAACAAACCCTTTCAATATGTTTGCACTCTGCGTGCTTGATCTTCACGCGGCTTTGCCGTCCGTCACTGACGGCAGCGCGACAAATTCAAGGACAAAAAAGCTCATGCTGGAATTAAAACAAGTCGTCGTTGCAATATGTGCACAAACTGCGGAAGAAAGCGCAGCAAGTTGCTGAATGTTCAAGTCGTTATCATGGCAAGCTAACGTTAAGCTAGCAGCACGTAGCAAGGTTAAGGTCTGCAGGATGGGAATATTTTCATGTGGAAGGCGGAGGCGGTGCAACGGCGACGTGCAATTATGTCCGCATCTTGCGTGACGAAAAGGACGGAGCTGCCTTTAACACAAATCACTTCAGACACCTGAAAAGAAAAAAATGGATTGGAATATTTGACTTTGTTGAAACAACTGCTCCACTAGCAATATAAAAGGTGTCATGTTGGGATAGTTATGATAAAAAAAAATGAAGTATCGGCTCGAGAATCGGGAGACAGATCCTCAAAATCTGTTAATTGTGACTCAGACTTAAGTGCAAATAAAAAAAATGGGATCGGGACTTCCCCACCAGTATTATTATTCTAACAAAATTGTTCAAATAATAGCATTTTTGGGGGGCGGGGAGTTGATTTTTCAAGAAAAAGTCTTACCGTAATTATTCGAGAAAAATATTTGTCCGTTTTCTAATTAAAATGTTCTATTAAAAAAAAATTCTTTCTGGAAGAGAATAAAGTCATTTTCAGGGGTGGGGGGTTAAATTTTCAAGGTTGAAATTGTCTTCATTCTCTAAGAAAAAATTTTTTTTCAGTGGAACCAATGCCAAACCCCCCCCACCCCCAACCCAACCCCACCCCCACCCCCTTGCGGAAGCGTATTGCTGCCACACCAGGAAACATTTTCAAGAAAAAGGTTTTTACACAACGTAGCAAGCAAGGTCAATTCCAGATTTCTCCAAGGTCAAATAAAAAACAAAAGTTTTTCAAGAAACATGTCTTAATGTCGTCAATGAAACATTTCAAGGGGCAAAAAAAAATAAAAAAATGTTTTCGAACTACTTGTAATTAATGTGCTTCACGTCGACAAGCAAAACTGTCGTAAGTTTCCCGCTGAATCGGAAACTTGAATGAGTCACCAAAAGTTGGTCTTAAGCAGCAGCGGCAGGTTTTTCCGGTTGATATCCAACCGATACGAGTTGGACCCGTGCTTCGACTGCTTGCAAGCATGCAACAAGCTTTTCTGTGGCTCGTCCAAACATGTGCCCCGACACACACACGACACACACATGACACACACACACACACACCATGTGACTAGACAATGGTGCCGCAGTGTCCCAGGCTACACGCACACGCACACGCACACGCACACAATAATGAAGCAGAACAATTTTGTTCCTGTGCTTAAATCGAGTTTTCAGTCACGTGTACTTGACTGTAATATTTTCTTTTCTGACCACATTTTACTTTGCGTCCCTCCATTTGAAATCAATTTGGCCAATCAAAGTGTTAGATTTGATCCGTTTTGAAACTAATGTTTGCCAAAACGCACCATCTTTTGGCATCTCCTCCAAAAACCACATACAATTATTTTTCAGTTGTTATCAAAGGCTCATTTAGCTTCTTTTTTTTTGTTAGTCAATTGAAAACGTGAGCAAAAAGCCACGTGACAGCAGCTAACTGCTATCAAATGTAGAAAGCGAAATGGCATATGTTTTCCTTCCTCTTGGCGCCACTTCAGAACTATGTTTCGCCAAAAGCTCGCATTAGCCTGAGCTATGTTAGCCCATAAGTGGGGAAAAAAAATTAAAAACACGGAAGTATGACACGGCAAAAGCAAACAAAAAAGCGTGTCAGCCGCACGAACATTAAAGTTTGACAGCAAGCAGGCGGCTGCAAAATAGCATCGTGTGGGCCGCAAATGGTCCCCGGGCGGCGAGTTTGAGACCTCTGCTTTGAATATTGTGTTACTTCTGCTGTTTTGACAAAGTAAGAGGTAGCAAGTACTGCTGACTTTTCAACTGGAGGAAATAAAAAGAATCATCTACTCGTCGCTCCTTTTCTGCTCTTTTGACAAAGACGAGAAAGTTTTGTACCGAATCGACATCCGTTTGGTAAAGTATGTTGTCGCGCTTGTTTACTTTGAACCCAGCCCATCCACAGTACACACCCAAAAAGTGCTCCTACCTGGAGACGGCCCAGGTCCCGGTGAGTATGGAGTGCACCATGGACAAGGAGAGGTTCCTCCACTTCCACGTTCGGAACTGGTCCTGGACCACCTCCTTGGGCGCGGGCATCTTGCGCAGAAGCCCGTGGACCACCCGAAAGAGGAGGGAGAAGAGCACCACCGACGGTCCCGGGGGCCTCTTAAGCGCCGCGTCCAGGGCCTCCATCCTGGCTCACCTCGGTCCCCCCTTCGCTATCCAGTGGGAATGGAGTGGAACCTGCTCGGGACTCCTCGTGGCGTGCGCGCCGCCGTACCTTTTGGATCGCGCTGTTTCCACGCCAAGTCGAAGAAGAACAAGTTCTGGAGGATTGGGCGTGGAAGAGGGAGGAGGGACGAGGGAGGAGGGACGAGGGACGAGGGAGGCTTGAGCGTCCTCTCGCCTGTTGCGTGAAGGGCGGAGGAGCGTCTCGTCGTCTGCACCCATGCCGACGCAAAAAGAGGGCGGGGCAAAGCAGACGATCCGCACTCGAACGCGCGCAAGATTTGAAAAGTGATAAATGCATGCGGGTGCGAGTGCACTTTGAAGGAGGAGCATCTTTCACTCGTCGCGCTGTTGTCAGCACTTCAATGATTCTTGCGTTGTTTTGTAGTAGCGATTTAGACGCACGCGCACACACCTTGATTGGGAAGACTCTTCTTGGCGAGGGTTCAGGAACGTCAAGCCGCCGCTTGGCGTTCTCCACCTTTTTGTTTCGTCGCGTCAGAAGTGAACTGCTGGCGAATTCGTTCGTTCGGTTTTACTGCCTCCACGTCATGGAATTCTTTACAGACACAACCGAAGCTCCGAGTTTACGCTCGGATTCGTGCTGAACCGGAACAGTGTCTGTTTTTGGGCACGTGCACTTGCAAAACTTGAACTCAAACCTATTCTATAATTCTGAGTTTTGTTGTTGCTGACCTCTTGGTCTTGTAAAAAGAGATCTTGAGCTCAATGGCTTTTTTATATGGTTAAATAAAGGTTATATGTTTAGGAAAAAATGTACTGCCTCAAAACGTTCGAGAACTTCACCAGAGGCGTCAGATTAAAATGACGTCATGAATAAAGTAGCCAGCAGAGGGCGTTGAAGCCTGCAACGGCACAAACACCAACCATTTGAAAGACTCGACGCTTTTATTTTTGTTTTGTAAACACGTTTACATCGTTAGTTGAAAGAATATAATTGATTGTTTTCAACTCATTACACGGGATGTTTCCTTCCTTCCTTCATGTTTACTTCTAAACATTCTTGTCAAAATTAACCACGCCCACTTTCTTCTACGCCACTATGGCGCGTTCAGGAACGCTGGGAATTGAGCAATTTTCCCATCTACTTCTACCCGGTAGTCCTACTATGGACGCGTTTTGCTTTTCCCTTTCATCGCTTTATTTTTACATTTGTTGAAATGTAAGGAATATTATTTATTTGATAGTTAGGTTTTACTATTCTAAAAAGTAAACATTTGTATGCAGTTTTTTCAAAGAAGTGAATTCAAAATAAATAAATAAAAAAATTTTGTACAAATAAAAAAATAACAATAATAATATTGTTTAAATGTGTGTGATTTAGTAAAGCAGTACATAAACATTCCTTTAAAAATAAACAGCCTCCATTTTTTTTTGAGCCACTTGCAACTCATAGGCCGGCAAAATTAATCGATTCTTAATCGTTGTCATGATTTTGGCTGCCACGATTAAACTAACCTGATCGTCAATGATATTTACATTCATATGTGGGTTCTGTTGGTTTTGAAATTGAGCACTTTCTCAACCAGCAGTCAAACAACCATCAAGGGGTGAACGAATATTTAAGGATTTATTATACTGCACATTTAGTCATTTCAGTAGTTTAAAAAAAGTACGGTTATTTATATTACTTGTCATACATTCCTTTTTCAACTTTCATTTTGCACAAAAAAAAAAGTTGACATATTGTTGGTTGAAAAGTACAATATAGTGCAGTAAAAACGCAGATGCTTTCCCATACATGATGATTTTTTTCAAATAAATAATTCTGATTACAATATTCATCAAAAATAATTGTGAATATGTTGCCAATAATCATGCAGCCCTAATGTATCTGTGGGGCGACCGTCTGAGCCTTGGGGGCCACCCATGTGATCCTTGGGGGCCCATGTTGGTGACCCCTGCACCAGATGTTGACTCTTCTGTCAATTCCAGTTCCCAAAAAGAATCGATTGACTTTTTTTTCCCTGACAAATCGGAAAAATACTGCTTACAACTTAGGTAGGCTGATCTTTGAGTCCTTAACCTGTAATTAACAATTTTTTATCTTTTGTGTTTGTTCTTGTTCACCTATCTGAAATGAGATGTCATAAACGCAATGTGGGCGGGGCAGGGGCTGCTCAGGTGGTCCTGACCTTATAAGAACAAGAACTCATGTGATGCCTTTGACCAAAAACCGCACCTGCAGTTCGACCATGACAACAATGTGGATCTTTTTGTTTGTTTCCTTGCTGGAGTTTGTCTCAGGAGCAGGTAGGAGCATCTTCATGCTACGCTAACTCCACAATCAAAAAAAAGGAATAATCACGTCATTCAAAAAATGGTGTCAATGAACGCCTGCTTTTTAGATTGGTGCTACCAGTCCCAAGTTTCTTGCAATTACAGCTGCACAGGTAGAACTCAAATAGTGGCATTATTATTTAAAAAAAACTAAAACAAAAAAACAGTGTTGGAGTGCCATGATTGATGGTTTCTGTTTCAGGGCCTGTCGAGTGGGGGAGGATTTTTCCTCAGTGCGACGGCAGGTCGCAGTCGCCGGTCAATATCGTCAGCAGGAAAGTTTTACCCGACCAACGACTCACTCCGCTGCACCTTGTCGGATATCAACACGCTTTTCACGGGAACCTCTCCAACAACGGCCACACAGGTCCAAAGTCACATGATGACAACATTCATTCGGGGGCACGCTGGAAAGAAAAAAAGATGGCAAAATCACATTTCTCATATTCAAACTTTCTTTCATGACCAAATACGCACAAAATTCATTTATCTTTTTTTTTTGGGGGGGGGGGGGGCGATTAGCTCAACTTGAAATATTTTTCTCGACAAAAAGTACAGTATCTCGAATTAAAAGAACATTTCAACAGAATTTTTTTTAAAAACAAAACTAAAAATTCCATTTTAATCAAATAAATAGAAAAAAACGTGTTTGATGTTTCCTTATATTTGGTGTCAATTTACAGTACAACTGGACTTACCTGGCGGGATGCAAATCCAAGGAGGAAATCTGCTCCAAACGTACAAAGCACTTCAACTCCACTTCCACTGGGGCAAAGATGGCGGCCCGGGCTCGGAGCACACAATAGATGGAGAACAATATCCGATGGAGGTAAGTGAGCAGTTTGCGTTTGTTCGCGCTAAGGAAATGTCCAATCCTGCGCTTTCCTCCTCCAGATGCACATCGTGCACATCAAGGAACAGTACACTTCGTTGTCGCAGGCTGTGAAGGATCCGGCAGGCGTGGCCGTTCTCGGGTTCTTCTTGCAGGTCAGCCATTTTTCCACAGAAAACTTGATTGATCTGCATCGATATGACAGATGCAAAATGCACTGGAATGCATACAGACATAAAATGGCTCCGCGATAGAGCCTTGTGGTATACCAAGAAAATGAGTAGAAAAAAAGGAAGAACAAAGAATAGTAAAAAGGATATTTTATTTCAAATGACTCAATATATGCGTTACACAAACAATACATTACCAGTGTAAATGAAAGAATGTAATAAATGTAACTGTTAATTGTATTCATTCAATTATTATAGTTTACTTGTACAAGTTTCTTATGAGATTTGCTGGATAAAATATTGCATTGAAATAATATTAGATCAAATGATTGAAAAAAAATATTAATTTAATCATTTTTTTATGAATGTATTGTTTTTGTGAAGTTGCAGATAGCAAAGAAATGATTTCACAGCACAAGAATCAATCGTGATTTGCGATGAATAAGAAATGAAAATAATGTTGATTGTGTCAGTAAATAAACTGAACTGAACTCGCATTAGCCTGAGCTATGTTAGCCCATAAGTGGAAAAAAAAATTAAAAACACGGAAGTATGACACGGCAAAAGCAAACAAAAAAGCGTGTCAGCCGCACGAACATTAAAGTTTGATAGCAAGAAATGATTGCTTTCATGAATCATTTGACAAAGTAAGCGAGCAATGACGTCCATGCAATGTTGTTATTTAGTCTCTTCATTTTTGATTGATTTGAACAAAATATTGAATGAAAATTGTGTTTTGAATCCATTTGTGTTTCAGGAATCAAATTCTGCTAACAAGAAGTTTGATCCCCTCATAAAAGCTCTGACGAGAATCCGGCACCCGTGTAAGTTATGACATGATATACGACACACGACACACGTGTGGGGGGGGCAGATGGGGGGGGCAATTAAGTGCCAGAGTGTCAGTTACTGCCTTTGTGATATGATAACTTAAGTACATGACACTCGTGTGAGCCCGTCGAGTGCCAAAGTACAATTTGAGAGACGATAAGACGACGACGTCGTCGATTCCTGTTTGCGTCTCAAGAATGGCAGCAAAGCGAGCTGCTGCTTCCTCGTTGTTTGCAAACACAAATGTCGAAATAAGGCCGAGCCGCGAGCTTCACGGGTCGGGACGGGAGTCGTTGCGACCGTTTTGGATGACACTCGCATTACGTACGCCACATTTTTACAAAAGAAATGGAGGCAATTATTTTATTCATTTCTGTCACTTGAAGAACGTAGCCAGAGTCCGCCCCTTTTTCCGTTGGGCCAACATGGAGCCGCTTATGGAGACTTTTATCACTCATCGGATTGACGACTATAACGTGGTCCTTTCCGGTCTTCCCAAAAAGCACATTTCAAATTTCCGAGCATGCACGTGCCGCTGATGAGGAGCAGAAGGCGCGAGCGCATTTTCAAACGATTGATGTTACGCTTCTTCCGCCATTTTTTTTTTTTTAATGCCTTCACGCTCTGAAAGATTTTCCTTCATTTTCTTTCTTCATTTCAGCACTTCGCTTCAAAAGGACACAAATGCATTCATCTTGCAATTCTACGTGTCAGTGGCTGATTTGATGCCATCGCTGACTGAATGCATTTTCTGACCGTTTCCTTTTTTTTTTGAGCAGCCAACACAACGAGGGTGCAGGGCATCTCCCTGCAAATGTTGCTTCCGGCTCACGCCGACATGAGCCAGTATTTGCGCTACCACGGCTCCCTCACCACGCCCGACTGCGCCCAAGCCGTCGTCTGGACCCTCTTTGAGAGCGCCGTGCCCCTCGGCAGACAACAGGTGAGGTCGCCAACACTCCATCGTTCGGTCATTCGACAACAACAAAAGTCATGTTTCTTTCCCAATTATTCATAAGGCATTGCAAGTTTTCAAAATAAAAAGTTGCATTTTCAGTTTTAAAAAGGTTAATACGAGCAGATGAGAAGTTGTATTTGAAGGAAAAAGTCATAATTGTGCGAGATAATTTTCTTTTTTCGGAGCAAAATTGTAATGCTAAGCTAATAGTTGTGATATGAAAAAAAAATCATGATAAACACAGTTAAATTACCTGAACGTTTTAAAAAGCCATAACATTATGATTTTTATTTTATTTTTTCCCCTGAGTGGGTTATGGGATCAAATGGTATGAATTCAGGTTATTTAATACTTCAAATAGGAATGCTGAGAAATGCCGAGATGTGCTGAACTGTTGGATGCTGCGTCACAACACGTTTCAGCAGACTCAAGCCACAGTATTGGGAAAGTATGCCCCCTAGTGGCTAGGAGTGGCGCACTGTATGATCAACTTTGAAACAATCTCCCAAGTTGTAATGTTATGAAAAAAGTCACTTTCTTGAGATAAAAGGTTGACATTTTAGGACCATGAAGTTGACATATGAGAAAAAAAAGTTTGACAAAAACAACTACAGATGTAATTAATATTCAGTGTGATTGTTTAGGTTGAAGATGAGCTTCTATTATTGTACGATGGAGCCTCGCTATTCGTGGGAGATTGCGACGAAAATATGTTTTTTTTTTTTTTAACTAGAAGTATACATCATTAAAAAAATTGGGGATTCAGTATTCTACCACCAATAATCGTTTTCCACAAAAACAAGGGGTGAAACCAAAACATAAAAATAAAATATATTGATCAGGGTGATCACACTTTTTTCAGTAAACAACATCTTGATTTTTTTTTTTTATATTGATGACTTAACTGGGTTATTGCTGGAAAGTGCGTCTGCAAAGTTTTGTCCTGGTCTCGGCTTCTGATTTTGGACATTGACAGCCGATGCAATCATATTCAAAAGATGAGAATTTCCACAATTATCAGTTTTTTCAAAAGTGTCAAATTCAGGCTGCAGGCTCTGATTAGCTCACGCAACTGCAACTGCTTTTTTTTTTTTTTTTTAAAGAAGGCTAAAAGCCTCATTTTCCCGATGACTTACGCCTCAAATGACAAGGGAAAACTTTTGTTGACGAAGCGCTTCCGCCTCCTGGTGGAAGTATACGCGTGTGACGTCACTGACCTTTTTGGCAGCTGGCCGCCTTCTCGCAGCTCGTCTTCTCCAGCGAAGGGAGGCCGATGGTGAACACGTTCCGAACCGGGCAGCCCCTGAACGGCAGGCGAGTGTCTCGCTCCGGTTCCGCTTCGCTCAGACCAGCTCACGTGATCGTGATCGTGACGTCGACGCTGCTGATGCTGCCGATGCTGCGGCGCTCGGCGTGAAGCGCACGTCACGTGAGGAAGGGGGAGGGGCAAGCCGCTCTGGAGAAACAACACGAAGAAGACACCGCTGCAAAAAATGATCAGCCAACGAATCTTCTTTGAAACGCGAAGAAAACTGAAAAGTCAATTCAAGCGGACGTGAGCCGATTTAGTGACTAACTGACTTGCAAAGACACAAACTTTCATCCGAATTAACATCCACGCAAATAAATAACTACATAATTGATGACTAACATGACGATCATGATGAAGATGGTAAAGTTGCAGCTACAATTATGTCCACCGGGCGGCAGCACTCAACAGTGACCGAATCTTGAAGTGTTGTTTGCACTTTGCAGTGAGCTTGCTAACTTTGTACAGAACCTCAACAGGAGCATGACAGCGTTTAACGTGATCACTGTTGCAAAACAAGCGGTTGGAAGTCTTCCTTTTTTCTTTAGAAAACAAAAAAGCCTTTTGGGGTTCTGCCTGGTGGACATCAAACAAATACTTTTCAGTTCCGGTTGGTCAGGTCAGCAGGAGTGACGAAATTTCGGCCACCTGGAAGTCGCCTGCCAAACATGACAAAAAGGTCGACACCGGGGATGTTCAATTACACTTTGGAGGCCTTTGCCGTTGCAAGAACAATTCTCAAGGCTGTTCCACAACATTTGTTTGCGGTTTGTTCCTATTAAAACTAATGTCAGGAATATGTTAATATACCCCCCAAAACAAAGAAATACAACGTTCTTATCCTAAAAACGGCAACAAAATAAATAAATTAGAGATGTCAGACAACCATTTAAAAAAAAATTATTCACATGACTTCAATAGATCATAATAAATAAATGTACAAATCAAATAATTTTTTTCCTAAGTTTTCATACTAAGATTTTTTTTAACTAATTGAAATATGGCTGCATCTTTTAGTCATTGATACAGTAATTTCATAATTCATAAAATAGAGTTAAAACTAAAAAGATGTACTGTAAAAAACGAGTGTGAAATCGATTTGTGTTGAGGTGATTTATCTGCCACTAGATGGCATCATTGCATTAGTAAGACGGTAACAACTCAGTGCCTATTAGGAGCTATCTCATCTTCAACATGAAGTAACTTTGTGAAAATGTCAAATGAAACTTGATCCCAGTCTCCACAAACATACGCATTATTATGAAATTGAATCCTACCTTTTGACGTGGACGTTTCTGCTGCATGCGTTGCGACTGGAATTCTCCCAGCACAGCCTCTCCAAGTCGTCCAAGGAGTTTGAAAGTTCATTCTGAACACAAGCGGAACGGGTGTGCACACTTGTGCAACACTCGTTTAGATTTACGTGAGCTATCAGAATGTTTTGTTTTCATGATTTACAATGTTGTGGTGTGATTGAGCCGGTGTGTCGAGTATGTCCATGTGTCCAGTATACAAACACAGGAACAGGAACAAGAACAAGAACAAGACCGCTTTGGATATAATCCAATTGTGCAAGAATAGACGGGCGATGATGCAGCTCAGCTTATCTGCAGTGTCATGCACCCCCCCCCCCGTCCGTCCTCACACGTTGGAGTGCAACTTTGACTCACGAGTTGAACGCAAATGCCGGCAATTCGCGCCGTCTTCTGCATTTGACCACTTGTGAACGTGATGTCATCCATTTTTACAGTCACGTGCAATTTACATTTGCAGTTTTTTTGTGTCTGTTGAAAAAAAATGTCAACTCTCGATTAATAAAACAAAATGGTGAAATATTCTAAAAACATTAAAATGCTGAAATTGCAACAAAATGGGACATTTGGACCCGATGAAAGGTGCGATAAAGACAAAAAATGTTTCCAGTTAAAAATGATGTATACGTGCTATGTTTGTTAAAAATACGGTAAATATTACCGAGGTCATTCACAAGTTTGCTTTTTTGTTTTAATTCATTGAGTAAGTATTTCATGAAACAGAGTACTTTTGTTCTGTTGTACAATCGTTTTTGCATGAATAAACAAACTCGTAACTACTATTAACTCGTCATTTTAAAAAGTAAATTTCAAAAGCTAAATTCTGATATTTGCAAATGCTTTTTTTGAAGGTAGTGGGGAATTTTATTTATTTATTATTATATACAAATAATAATAAAGCACATGCATTTTTATACAAGCAAAAATAAAATGTGCACAAAATGTATTTATTTAGTTTTGTCTTTATTTGCAAAAGCAGAGAAAATGAAATGGAGCAAAGCTTATTCCCATTTTGAATGTTTTCTATATTCTCTCAATTTTCATCGATTTGTTTGGTGGATTTTTAGGAATATTGACTGTCAATAATTAGGTTGACATCACAAACAGCAATTCTATACGCGTGTACTCTATAAAATGTACAGTAAGCATATTGAAAAAAAGACATTATAGTTCAGATGTTATTTAGGAAAAATATATAAATATAATAATATAAATATATCATATAAAATGTGCGTAAAATTTGTATAAAAAAAAAAAGAAAAATCCTTAAGGCTAACATCTTATCATTTGCAATCAAGTATTTGGTTTGCAAAGGAAAACAATTGAAAAAAGAAACACTGGGCGTGTTTTGTCATTTCCTTCCAAGAGAACAAATGAGAGAAAAGGAAAAGTTTTGCATTTTGCAGTGATGTGGAAATCTTTTCCAGGGCTGGACATGATCATTGATTGAATTAAGATTCTAATCCCAAGGCAGCAGCTGCAGAAAGTTGGACGGCACCAAACCTCGCTGACCTTGCAGATCGCCCTGAAAAGAAAGTTTGTGAGCCAAAAAGAAAAAGCCATCGTAAAAGACTGGGACTTACGTAGTAGAAGCCGTCAGAATCCATATCGCCGAGCACGTAGATGATGTCGCCCGAACGAAAGCCCAGTTCGGCCTGCGGGGAAGACGACGCGTGAGAAGGGATCGGACCTCATCGTTATGACGACGCCATATTATATATTATAATCCAATCGTAATTGCGCTGAATCCATTTGAAAACGTATCGTCCTTGAATCGTATCACAGCGCATGCATTGAGGAACGTCCTGGATCAAATTGTCCGTTATTGCAGAAATGCGCACACTGGCTGGCTATTAAGTTGTCTTTGAATAATTTAGCAAAAAGATCACGGCTCGCTAATGTCAATTTTGGTGCCAAAAGAACACGTACGCCATTAATCGGAAGGAAAAAGTCACGAATGAGTTGATCCCGATGTCTCGTCTCCAGAAATGTGTGTGTGAGACATCATGGCGCGTCGTGTCTTACCTCGCTGTCGACGTTGGGCGAACTTTCCCACGGGTCGTAGTCGAACAAGGCCACCATGCGACGTACGATCCCGTCTTCGGGAACGCTGGACGTGTCGCTCACGTCGGGACTCAAAGACAGTCCTGTGTAAACGTTTGACAACTGACGGTTACACTCCAATCCTCTAGGTGGCGCTAACAAGAAAATGAGGGTCGACTAACACGTGGAGTGAAGCCATCGTCGGCCATCTTGCATTTCCACACGCACACTTAACTTGAATACTTGAGCATCATTTTTATTTTCTGTCTTCTCGGTGAAAAATCCATGATTGGACCAATAAATCTGAGAGATTTAATTTCGTTTCATTTCATGCGATTATATATTTTCCCTTCTAAAGTATCTAACGTCTCATGTTTCTGTACTGGCATCTGGGCATGAATCACAAACTGGTAAGACTTTTCACCAAAACAAGTGGTCAGCAAAAGCAGCAACACAAGACGAACATGTGAAGTAACAAACTCATTAAAATGAGCGACCGACAACTGCTGCTAAACAACGAGCTAACTGGCTAATGAACTAGCAAACAAGCGAATAACGAAGCCGTGAAAGGACAAGAGAGACCACGCGGTACCTGTCTGGTCGACGGGGATGAAGCCCTGCTGCATGAGCAGATGTTTGAGGTCGTGGTCGTCCACGGGGACTTCGGCCACCAGGTTGCTGGCCACGTAGCCCGAAAGGCCGCCCGATTCGCCGTGATAGAAGCCGTCAGCGTCCTTGTCGCCAAACACCTGCCAGGTCGCGCGCACCACAAATGGGAGGAAGACATGGAAAGGTTGGCAGGCGGCCGCGCGCTCGCCATTCTGCCGGCGGCGCGCCCAATTTCAACGGAGCCAACGTATGGAAGCGATCACGTGACTGCCACGCGGCGCCAACTACCAATCACAGGAAAGCTCTGCCTGTCAAATACAAATACGAACCCGCATTTTTTCTGCTGGGTAAAATTTATTTTCGTTTTTCTGTTGCCGATTTTGACACGTTCCCCACATAAGAACAACATGGATTATTTTTTTATTTTTTACTTACCAAGCTTATATGCAACATTTTCAACATGAATATCATGCAAATCAACAGCGATTTTTTTCCCCAATCAATCAATCATTTATTTCATTCATCTGTAAGGTTTTGGCTGCTCATCCTCACACTTCAATGCAATAGGTCGGGTGTGATTGGTTATTAGTTAAGATCCAATCATGAACAAGAAGTGTTCAATGATACGTTTCATTGGTTGAGACACGCACACGTGTCATGTCCACTGGCGCCATCTACGGGTCTGAAGGGGATATACGTCTGGACTGTCAATAGGTCGTTTGCGGCTGAAGCCAGAGGGCAGCCATCTTACGTTGCCACTTTTACTGACAACTTTTGTTGTTGTCACTGATCAGGGCGTGTTTTGCGCGAGCGTCCCTCTATGGAGTCACAAGAGCCTCGCAAAGCGTGAACTTGACTGTTTGCTATTCAGAATATATATTATTTCGTGAATTGTGACTAACAGAGGTTACGTTTACTTTTTTTTTTTCCTGCTCGGCTTTACTTTCACTTGATTGCTGATGGCTCTGACAACATGGTGCAGAGAAACCTTTGAATATCACACGGAGATATACTTGTACATGTAGCGCTTGTGGAGATAAAATAAATAAATAAATGAATTAATAATAGGTGAGGTATGTTGCCTTTTAAACGCATTTTCCCACGTTTTTATGAATGTGGAAAGTGCCTTTTTGGAGTTGCACGCGTGGCCAGCACGGAGCTCGCAAGTCAAGGTCGGTCGGCCGGCCGGTCTCACCTTTATGATCTGCCCGGGTACGAAGGGCAACTCCTCGGCGGCCGTGTCCGGGTTGGGCGACATGGCGGCCGGGTTGTACGGGTAGAGCGCCACGAAGAGTCGGGGCTCGCAGTCGGCGGGCGGTGCCGACCTCTGGCTGGCCGCCTCCAGCTCCCACTGGCGGAGGTCCGCGGGGGTGGCCGCTCGCACCTCGTCGGGGTAGATCAGCACGTCCAGCTCCATGCTCGCCGTCCCGGTGTCCGAGATGGACTCCAGATGGTCCGCCTGCATGCGCTCGCCTTCATCCTCATCCTCATCCTCATCTCAGGTAAGCGGCAGCTAGGCTAATCCTCTTTGCATTAGCTTCACCCCCAAGCTCAACAAAGTGCGCATTCAACATCTTCGTCATTGTAAAAAAAAACACGGCAAGAGTTGTCTCTTTTTTTTTGTTTTTTTGAAGGCGAGACATTGTACAAGCAGACGCACAGAATGCAGTAGCCTATATAAAACTTCTGAATCACACAATTCAACAAGTCTCACAAAATTAGTGGTAAACACCGAGAATTGGCTTTCTCGTTTCTTTCTGCCTTGCAAGGAAGGGGATCAAATTCATTGAGTAAATGCAAAGAATGCAGTATAGCCGCTTTTCTATAACTGTTGGATGATCATGAACATATAATTATTCGCTTGGAAACAAGAGTGTTTACGAGTATGACTGCGTGATGAGCCACATGCTGCTTCACCCAGTCATCCATGATATCTGCTCTTGGCCAGACTTGGCTCCTCCCCCCGTCACGACTTGACCCACTTCCAGGAAAGACATCACTTCCTCTTTTGACCCTTAACAAGCTAAGCTTAATGGCCAATAAGCATCTGTGTGTGTGTGTGTGTGTGTGAGAGAGTGAGAAAGAGCGAGAGAGAGAGAGAGAGAAAAAGAGAGAGAGACTGTTAGCGCTTGTCGATTGGTTTTTGAATAACATTTCATTTGAATTATAACTTGATCAAAAATAAATGTTATAGTTGCTGATAGCATACATACAAAGTTACAATTGTACACATTTGAATTTTTATTTTATTTTAATGTAAACATTGACTTGATTGGCCCTTCAATATGCAAAAGGTAACAAATTGTTATAATCATTATTATTGTATAGAATATTTTAAAAATCGATGTGCATTCCTCAAGTTGGCCACACGATGGCGATGTCGATCGTGTCACATTGCTGTCCATCCATCCATCCATCCATCCACAATGCCACGCTTCCGCCAGCTCTCGCCTAACAAGTTGGACGGTTGAACTCCATTACCCACAAAGCCTTGCGCCCGGGCTGCCACTACTATGACATCATTGGCACGGGCAGCCACTTTTGTGCTGGGGGGATGACGCAAGTAAGTGTGAGGGTGAGCGAGAGAGAGGGGGGGGGGGGGGGGAGAGAGAGAGAGAGAGAGAGAGAGGAGACGAGCAGACAGCAGCTGCAGTATTCACTTGCCGTCAGATTTTCACCGCATTGCGAATTTAACTGAGGAGGAAAAAACAAACAAACAAAACAAAACAAGCAGACAACTCATCGAGATCTTGAAATTAACGCCCAACAATCTGCAGGCGAGCCGCGCCGTGCCTTAACAACCCCCCTCGCCCCCTCCCCAAAAGACAGCAGCACCTCCCGAAAATCCCAATAAGGCAAAAAAAACTACTGTCAGCACTCAAATCTGCGCATTTGTCCAAAGATGGTCGACCGCGAGCAGCTGGTGCAGAAAGCCAGGCTGGCCGAGCAGGCTGAGAGGTATGACGACATGGCGGCCGCCATGAAATCGGTGAGTGCCTTTCGTTCATTATTATGTCATCAACGCAACACTTTGTCGCTGACTCCTGCAGGGATGCCGCCAAATATTGGGTTTGGAAATAGATAGAGCTTGAAAAAGAAATTAAAAAAAAGAAAAGAAAAAGTGACATGACGTAAAGGCCGCTCCCTTCGTGAGGTCATCGTGAGCGATGTTTGCGATATTATCTGAATTTTGTGGCTTCTTGTGATGCGCCGGCTCCTTTTGGGCGGTGCCTTTAACACAAGCAAGGCTGCGTCACGCCGGCTCTCCTTTTCTTGTTACTACCGTTACAAAATGTGTTTGTTTAAAAAAAAAAAAAAGTCATTTGGCCCCTCTAATGGGGTCCCACCCCCAAAAGAGTGACGACTCACTTGGGGGCATGTGAGGTGGCTCCTGCTCCCCCCCCCCCCACACTTTCTCCTCCTCCTCCTTTTTGTCTTAGAATGATTAGAATACAAATGATATTCCAAAACTGTTTTAGATAAGAAGCTCTAGTTTATGCAAATTAGCGGCAATGGCGGGAGCGGGTGTGCGGACGTCGGAGGCAGTAGAAGAAGAAGAAGAAGAAGACTTCTGGAATATTCTTTTGTCATATTGCAGTGTAGTCAATATGATATGAAAAGATCACATTGACTTCCGGTGTGTGCAGTACAAACTGCCGTGTCATGTTAGCAACAGCGAAAACGGATTGCAGGCGCAGGATTTGATTGAATGATCACGAAAATGAAACGAGGGTGTTGAAAAGGAAAAAAAAGTTGTGTGCGCGCGTGCGCACGTGTGCTGTCACACTCCCGAATGGAAGGGAATCCCTCGCCATCCGCGCCGACGGACGCTCGCTCGCTTTTCACTCATTTGCCGTCAATTAACGTCAAACAAGGCAGCGGAACATTTTAGGGTACGCGCTCGGTCAACACAAGGTGAGAATTTGCACCAAAAGAACATTTTTGAGGTCATAAAATTAAGAGCTTTGAAGACATGGGACAATCATGTCATATTTGAAGTCATCAGGTAAAGTGGAGAACATTTCGGAGCAAAAGATAAAAAAAACAGGACTTTTGTGTTAGTCATTAGAATATGAAACATCTCTAATTTTAAGTAAAAAAAAGAAGAAGACATTTATCTAATTGAAGTCGTATTTTAAATGCCAACATAAGGAAGTCATTGAAGAATGCATTTTTGAAATATTAGAAGGTGGTTCACAAATATGCATGAAATAAAGGCAATTTAAAAGTCACCAAATTTGGGAGCATTCCAAGCATTAAAATAAGATACGGGATCATTTGATGCCATAAATAATGCCAAAGTTGAACATGAATCGCTACCAACTAAGGCACGTCATCAAATGTGACTTTTTGACGAACAACAAAAGGAAATTGATGTTAAAAAAAGCCTTTAAAATGTTAAAACCACTCAAAAATGTCTCATTTTAAAACGGAAGAAATATTTCCCGGCAGTGATTCGAGAAGGGGACCAATTTGGACAATGATGTCATTGCAGTTGAAAAGAAAAAAGAAAGTCCATTTGAGCCTTGTGTAAGGTCAGAGGGCGTGCGTGCGTGCGTGCGTGCGTGCGTGGAGGGTTTTCGCTGACAGCGCAGCTGCCCGCAGTGCCCTCGGCAACATTTCAGTCATTTGCAGACGGCCCCTCGATTCCCGCCCGCCCCAACGACCAATAAACAAATACTGTCAGCTGATCATAATGCTCATGAAGCAGCATGTGGCTCAAGTTGTTGCACAAAGTTTCCGATCACAAGCCGGCTCCGAGTTTCACCTCCACAACCGTAATTATTTGATCACTTCCTTACATTAACAAATGGATGACTCATCCTCGTGTCTTTTGATTGGACGCCCTCATTTTCCAGATGCGAACGTCTGCGATCACGAATGGCCAACACGCATTTATAGCAAGATCAGCAGCCGGATTTCAAACGCCGCCATCGTGAATTCCAAGTCAGCCGCCAGCGCCGACACAAAGCAAAATCGTCCGTCGGTCTTCGTTATTTCAACCGTATGTTTCCGGCATCGTGTGTGCGTGAGTAAATTTCACCTACTGGACAGGAAGCGCAAAGTGTTTCCATATATGGTCAACACCGTCCGCTGAAGCCAGCCCGCGCTGTGCAATTAACAGAAACTCAATTACAATTTCAGTTATTACCCTCCGCAATGACAAAATCAACATCTTCATAAACAAAAAGAAATGATTATTAATACTAATTTTGAGTTGTTTAAATGTATATATTTGCATCTTTTTACATTTTAAAATGACTCATTTAATCAATCTTGTTTGGTCCAAAAGTGTTTCAAATACATTTATTTGTCTTATTAATACGTTTTACATGTTTGAACATCTTTTTTTTTGTACCAAAAATCCCAATGATTGTCCTAATCGTGATTTCAATTATTACCAAATTAAACGTGATGAATATTCTCTTCATAATGGAGCAGACTTACCCGCCATATTGTGTTCACCCGCCGTCAACAAACGTGCGAGACTGGAAGGCGTTTTTCTGTCCGTCGTCAGCGACGATTACGCTGACAAATGAAAAGCCACGTCTATCAAATTTTTGGACATTTCTCATCATTCATCAGCAAAACAGACGACGAACAGTCCGTCAGTCCCAACAGAATGCTCACCTTTGGAAAAAAACAAAAAACATAACTTACCCAATGTTTGAAGTATTTTCCCCAAGTACCTTTTCCACACTATAAGGCGCACCTAAAAGCCTTTAATGTTCTCAAAAGCCGACAGTGCGCCTTATACGTGGATCAATATTGGTTAAGTAAGCTCCATCTAGTGGATGCTTAACGCAACCCCAGCCACTACAGTAGCTTCTATTCTATGCGCCTTATAATGCGGTGCGCCTTATAATGCGAAAAATACATGAAGTCTTTTTGGAAAAACATGAACGCATAACCGGAAGCGCAGGACTGTGCAATTAATCAAAATTCAATTTAAATTTCAATGATTACACTCGGCAATTACAAAATCAGCATAATCGTAAAAAAAGATTTAATGCAAATTTTTAGTTAAAATTTATACATTTGCACCTCTTTTAAATTTTTTACTAACTAATTTAATAAATTTTGTTTTATCCAAAAGGAACTTGCATAATTAGTGTTTCAAATATATTTTTTTTAACATTTAAACATTTTCTTGTTTTGTGCCAAAAAAAGTCATCCTACTGCACATGCCGCACTCCAACTTAAATAAATAAATAAATATATATTATAATGAACTCTGTTTGGCCCAAAAGGAACTGACATAATTATAGTGTTACAATTTTTATTTTTAAATGCTTTTCATTTTCTTGATGCGTAGCAACAAATTTGAATTATTGCCACTTATTTCCCCAGAATCGGAAGCGACGGTGGCTTTTTGCCAGATCCCGTGTAATCACGGGAGTTTTCCCTGGCGGAGAATTTGGTGCCGAGATTGGCGATGGCGCACCATCTTCTCGTAAATGCTCAGCTTCATGTTGACGTTTGAAAAGTTCTTCGGTCCGAGGAACGCGCCAAAGCGCAAACGATTGCTTCTGGGATGCCAAAGACGCGAAGCCTGCTCAGACGAGAGGCGGAAGGTCTTTGCAGGCGACCAGCAGAATCAGCCCCAAATTGCCGCAGACGGAGTTGCCGCCACGCCTAACGCCGTAAATGCCGGCGATGTGTCCCGCCTCAGGTGACGGAGCTGAACGAGGCGCTGTCCAACGAAGAGCGCAACCTGCTGTCGGTGGCCTACAAGAACGTGGTGGGCGCCCGGCGCTCGTCGTGGCGCGTCATCTCCAGCATCGAGCAGAAGACGTCGGCCGACGGCAACGAGAAGAAGATCGAGATGGTGCGCGCCTACCGCGAGAAGATCGAGAAGGAGCTGGAGGCCGTGTGCCAGGACGTGCTCAACCTGCTGGACAACTTCCTGATCAAGAACTGCGGCGAGACGCAGCACGAGAGCAAAGTCTTCTACCTGAAGATGAAAGGCGACTACTACCGCTACCTGGCCGAGGTGGCCACGGGCGAGAAGCGCGCCGCCGTGGTGGAGTCGTCGGAGAAGGCGTACAACGAGGCGCACGAGATCAGCAAGGAGCACATGCAGCCCACCCACCCCATCCGGCTGGGCCTGGCCCTCAACTACTCCGTCTTCTACTACGAGATCCAGAACGCGCCCGAGCAGGCCTGCCACCTGGCCAAGACGGCGTTCGACGACGCCATCGCCGAGCTGGACACCCTCAACGAGGACTCGTACAAAGACTCCACGCTCATCATGCAGCTGCTGCGCGACAACTTGACTCTGTGGACCAGCGACCAGCAGGACGACGAGGGCGGGGAGGGCAACAACTGAAGCGCCGGCCGACGCCTGCCGCGACAAGGCCGAGACCACCCAAAAGGAAATCAAAATGGCCGGTGGACTTCGGCAGCCGCTTTTTTGCTGACCCCCGCTCGCGCGCGAGCAGCCGTTGTTTATTTTTCCATGCGTTTCCAGAAAAGAGCAGAGGTGAGCGTTAGTTGAAAAAAAAGAAAAAAAAAGAAGGAAAAAAAAAGACCTTTTCACCATGAACGACTTCCGGGTGGCAAAAGCTCAAACATCCACAAAGCGTCCGGAAAAGCGGCCAACCAGGGGTGGCAAATCCAGGGCCAGAAGGTGAAAACCCTGTCACAGTGTGGCTTTAGCCATTCATGCTAGCTAGCTTCTGCGCATGCGCGTCTCAGATCGTGCAGGGGTCACAGATAGCGCCTTGACAAGCACACATCAGATTGCCCAGGGAGCGAGCGAGCTAGCTAGCTAGCTAGCTAGCTAGCTAGCACCTGAGGCTAAAGTCAAACGGTGACTTTGTGGACCTGGATTTGCCACTTTTGCAAATGGCTGACGTGGGGTTGAAACGCTGGCCGAAATTTACATGAGGGAAATTCAGATCCAGTTGATGTTGACGTGATCGTATTTCAGACCAATGGCAGCGAACCAAAATGCTCTTTTGACGACTTCTCGTAGACGTTCCGCACCTGCGACACCCTTGACAAGTGACTACTCGGCCATCTTCAACATCCTCGCCCTCGTATGAACCAAACATTTGAGGACATGTTTTGTTTTCAGTTCAGTCAGACGTACTCGCCTTCTGCCACCTGGAAGTCACCGGGCACCTTTTTGTTGTTTCCAAACATTATGGAAAGGTCTTTATATAGAAAGTATAAGTATATAGCAAAAAGCGAGAATTATATATGCGCGGTGGAACGGGCCGCCATCTTGTTGATTTCCTTGACGCCAATTCACAACATCTGTCAGCCAATCAGATGGCGCCGTCCGGCGGGGGCGGAAACGGCGATGTCACGCTCAGAACTGGACCGTCCAGGCATGCTGCTTACATTTGATGTGTTTTTTTTTCTTTCTATCCTATGAGTTGCTTGTGCGTCACATGACGACACGGCTCGCTTGCAGGAAGTCGTTGCAACCCCCAAGTGGCGCTCAAGCTCACTTGTTTGTGTCACGGCGCGGCTTGGAGCCAGGAAGTCGTCAGGAAGTCGTCGCAGCCCAAAGAAAAGTCATGGGCCATATTACTATATATACATATTATTATTATTATTTATTTTTTCAAGCCCTTGTTCCAGGTCGTAGCTGTCACCAAAAAAAGTGTGACAAACCAAAAGTTGAATGTCGATTTAAGGGATTACAACAAGTATGCTATATTTAAAATAATAGGAATCATCAAAAACGTATTTCAGGAAGTAGTCCTAACCCTGCAAAGATGTCCTCATGAGTCAACTCCGGGAAGTAGTCCCGACCTGGAAGGATGACAAACCTGATTCTTCACTGCTCAGTTCCAGGAAATAGTCACAAGCCAAAAAAACCATCCAATTATTTTGCATCCAAAGATTGCCGCCTTCCACAAAGTCGGACAAATGTAGGAAAATTCACAAATGTCGTTCATTCATTCAAACACATATTCTTCTTATTTTTGTACTAATATTTAAATCACGGCGCGGTTGCTCCAGGAAGTCGAGACAAACCGCTTTCCTTTGTGCTCATTTCAGGAAGTAGTCTGAACCCAGGAATCGCGCCAAACCTCATTCTTTTGTTCCGCAATTCCAGCAAGTAGTCGCAGCCCCCCAAAAGCAACCAATTGCCCCCCCCCCCACATTTGCAACGAAATTGAAATAGAATAAAATCACACGCCAGTCAACTGTGTTTGTAAGTAATTCTTTTTGCATACGATGTTAAAAAAAAAAGATTTAAAAAATGTAATGAGGAATCAGCTTTGTGGTTTATTTCATAAAATGCACTTGCCTACTACGTAACTACTACTACTATATTGTTTCTTCAGTGTACAATGATGATGATGATGATGAAAATGACAAAGCATAATAATAATAATAATGATAACATTGAATATCGTGCATGCTGTTGATGTATTTCTATACAGTAGCTTGACTTGATTCACTTACTGTATATTGTGGATGTGAAGTATTCAGACTGAGTGAGAAAAAAAATGCAGCCTTCTGTCTTCATTTATGTATTTATTTTTTTAAATGACTATTTTCCCAACTGGTGAACGTGGGAATAAAAAGAAAGAAAGAAAGCAAACAAAAAAAAAATTGTACCGGGCGTTGCTTTAGTGACATGCAATATGTGTATTTAATTTGTTAAAAAAAAGGGGTAAAAAAGGATGCTAAAACTTCACCAGTGCTCACTCGAAATGTCGCCAGCTGGTGTTTGTCACACGAAGAAGAAAAAACACAAGAAAAAAAGAGCTAATTAGAACACGTGGCAGTTTTGGCCTTCTTTATTATTTATGGATTCTTTCTGCGCTTTGACAAACGTTTGGACCACATTGGATGAATTGATTTGTTTTTCTACTTTCCTTTCTTTCTCTCTTTCGCTGTTTTCCAGAACGACAACAACATGTTGAATGTGAGTCACGATGTAGCACTTGCACAAGAAACAAAAATATTAGCTATGATGATCTGAAGATGAAGAATAAAAAAAGATGATGCCTGAATGATCAAAGCACCATTTCCAGTGTGTGTTTGTATTTTTGTATTTATAGCCTCATTTGCATACGGACAGTTTTCTTTTCCTTTTTTCTTTTTATTTGAAGACGTGCGTGTGCAAAGGTGTGCACGTGCTGCCTGCGTCACAAATGTTTTCTTTTGTTGAGGACTTCTAGAAAGAATAAGGACAATTTTAAATGTGTTTTCCAAAATAGATTTTGATGGATAAAAAAAAATCCATAGATGACGAACGACCTTAGAAGGATATTTTTCTGTAGTGAAATATAAGTATGTTGAATTCTATATTTTACTATATACAAAGGGCATACGTTTATTGTTATAATACAATAAATACATTTTCCAAACACATTTTCTTTTATAATGATCTATTCTAAATTCTATAATTATTTAATAACAACAATGATAACTTTTTTTAAGCCAGCTACACTAAGAAGAAAGTCACAGGGACACAAAACTACGTTGATGTGAGAGAGCATATTATTTTTGCATATTATTGAAATAGTGGGTTTTTAAAATGAATATTGAAAAAAATGGGGGAAAAATGACACACTGCCCCTTTAAATAAAATGAAATGTCATATTTTAATGTAATAACTCCTAATTATCATGATCATTATTAAATGATATTCAAGTATCTTCTGAATAGTCATTTGACAGTTTGACATACTTTAAATAACAATGAAAAACACTCATTTTAAAAATGTGTAAATTACCTCAACAATAATGTCTTTAAAATGTTTCGAACAATCTAAAACTTGATGAGGGGCAAAAAAAAAAAAGTCTTTGCGGTTGCGTTCAAGGCGCGCCAAGTGATGTCGCCGCTGCGACGCCACACTTTTCCACAGCGCCCGCGTTTATTTGGAGTGCAGAAAGTTCACACCCTCTCTCGGTCTATTTTGTAGTTTTTATTTGATTTTTTGTTGCCATGATTGCATTTGGGCTTTATTTACATTTGTGAACATTCTGCCGATCGGATTCAAAAATGCAAAAAAATGGACTAACCATTTTTGCAGTGAGCAATGACACCCGAGCTAACGTTAGCTTCGAGCTAACGTTAGCATCGACCACTTGAAAATTCCTCCTTCCTGATTGGTTTTGACGAATTGAAAACTGTCTTTCGTTTTTTTTTGGTTAGCATTGTGTTAGCATCAGCAGGATCAAAAAAATGCTTTGCACTTGTTGATTTGTTTGACAGTGAAAATTCTTCTTATTCTTGTTAGCATTATTTTAGGCGTTAGCAAGAAATTCCCTTTATCTACTTGATTTGTTTTGACATTTTGAAAGCTTGCCATTGGTGCTAGTTTTGTTTTTAATATTAGCATTAGCGAGATAATGCCTTCTTTTTTTCTTGATTTGTTTTAATACATTTGAAAACATCCACCGACAGCAAAAACCGCGTTTGAAGCTCAATATGTTCGTTTGTCCACCAAGATGTATTTAAAGCAGACATTTTTCTAATCTCATTATGTCGATCATTTGGTTGCCATAATTCATTTGTACGGTCACTTCACCGCACTGAAGCTTCTAATCAACCTTTTCAAAAAATAAGAGTGACAATATTGTATAAAGTATCTTAGAAGTAGACAGCGTGCAATTTCTGAAGAAATCGCGTGTGAAGGCTGAATGAAAAACGGAGGCATTATTTGGAATGATATTGAATGACGTGGCAAGAACTGAACATGTTGAAGTTGGAATGGTTCGAATCCATCAATCAATGTTGAAGTCGTCGGACGAAAGACAGCGGAATAATAATAAAGTAGAAGAAAAGACGCAAGACAAAAAGATAGCAAGGATGCAAAGTAGCAAGGAAAGACTTGAAGTCAACCTTTTACATTTTTTTTAAACGAGTCACAATATTGGATGCAGCATCTCGAAGTACAGAATGAGATTGATTTTGCAAGCATATGGTGCGTTTGTGGGCGCCGTGTTTTTTCTAGCTTCACACTGATGGCTGAGGCCCCCCCCCTCCCCTCCCTTCCTTACCTTCTGTTTCACTGCAGCAGCAAACATTCTCAGCAGATGAAATTCTGCACTTGGAGCGCTCCGTCTCGCCAGCCAATAGCCAAGAGGCTTGGCAGGCGCAGGAGCCAATCAGAGGGCTGTTGCTAGGGCTATAAAAAGGACCCTCGCTGCTCCTGCTGCTGCACTGAGCTGACACCTTTTGCATCCTGTAAGGAAAAAAAAAAGAAAGGGTTCAGGCTTCAGCACCAGGCTGCGTTTTCACGCCCTCGTACCCCATTTGGGGGTCAACCCAGGACTTTGGGGGCACGCGAACCAAGCGTCATCTGATCTCCAAGTTCCATTTGCAAATTTGGAAGCTGCGGCACAAAATCCGCAGGAAATCGTTTTCCGGAGAAACGGGCAAAAGGCATCTTGTTATGCTGTCATTGATATCAACCAAAGTAATAATAATAATCGGAATCAACTATTTACATGGACATGGGGTGGGGGGGGAAATCAGATCCTCGACACGTCACATAGCATCAGAGAGAGATGCAGATGCTAGCTCGCTAGCTAGCTAGCTCGATGGATGCTATCTATCTGAACTAATTCGCCATCTTACAGCCAAGGCAGATGTTTTTCCAAATTGACTGTGGAATTGTGGGTAACTGTCGCGCTGCTGAACTCCTTGCACACAAGACGCTTGTGGAAACAGCGAGACGCGAGCGCTAACGTGAGCGTCGACTGTTCTAGCACGCGTGAAAGCGAGCTAGCTTGTCTCGGCGCGTGAGGCCGAAAAGAAGACCGGAAAAAGACTTTCGGCACACTTGGAAGGAAATCAGAGAAGAAAAATTCCAAAAATATCCGCGTTTGGATCAGAGGGATGGTGGGAAAGGAGTAATAAAATAAAATAAAAAGAATGACTTGTCTAATGTCTATAAATAACGCCCGTAGACAGGAAGTAAGCCAAAGTCATGCCTTTGACAGCTTAACGTTGTTGTTTTTTGGTCGTCTTCGGTTTTCATGCGGCAGCGTGACGACAACAGCACAAAGACCTCGGCCGCATCAATTATTCACGCTCTGTATTATTTATACAAAGCGGCGGTGGCTCAAGAGAGCAAAGTGTTCTCGCCGGGCGGCGCCGCGATCGGGGGGGGGACGTAGCGGGCCTGATGGGCCGCAGGTTGGATTCCCGCAAAGGTTTCGCTTTTCAATTCTTTGTGAAAGATTTAGAGTCATTTGAGTTCAAAAATCAGGATGGAACCGGAAACTCCTGCAGTTGAAGAGGAAAAATAACAACAATATCTTCTATCATGATGTCAAATCATTTGAATTGTAGACTAAGCATTATTTGACAAAGTCAAGCATTTAAAGTTTGTGATTTTGCTCGAGAGTATTCATTTGCTCGCCGTCCAAATGACATCAACGGTCAAAACGGCAAACGCTGGAGATTTGGGAGACTTTTGAGGGTTTTGCAACACGATATCGATATATCGATATATCGATATACGAAAACCACAGCAGAGCGAACGAGCTGTTTGTGTGCGTGTGCGTGGAAATGACCCAAAAAGCAAAACGAAAAAACCCGGAGGAGCCACGCAGCAAAATTGCCGGCATGTCGTACGGCTGAGGTATTTGATTCGATTTTTTTTGTGCTGTTGCATGGCAACCGTTTCCACAGAAATGTTCCAACTCTCATGCAGCAGCCGAACACAATAAAGACACGAGAACATCACGGACAGCAAACGAGAACGTCGGTCGGTGGCGCGCTCGCACGTCTCGCACGGACAACGCAATCGTCCGCAAAAGATCATCAAGCATCAAAACAGCTCAAATGAGATTTGAACGATTCATCACTAGAACGCATTTGGAACGCGCAAGTGAGAGAAAAGAGTCGGATAAACTCACACAAGTACTTCAACTCACAACTTGAGCAAACGTATCTTTACTTGTGTTAAAAATGTGCAAATACTCGTTCGATTGCTTTACTTGGAAACGCAAGCGAAAGGATTTGCTTGCGTTGGTCGTCAACAGTTTCACGTTTAAGGACTTCAGTGAAATTGATCACGCTCATAATAGTTTGCATTTTTCATTATAGTTGGTTTTTTATATTTCCTTTTGACTTTTGGTGTTTAAACTCAGCAGGTTTGTTAGTTCGTTTCAATTATATATATATATATCCCCCCCCCCCCCCAATTTTGTTTTTGTTATGTTTCTCAAATAACATTTTGATTTTCCTTCTTCTGTATGGACGCAAATTAAACACTTTCATTTAAATGTAAAATGAAACCTGAAAGCATTTGGAATTAATTGATCTTCACAAAAAACAGTTTTAGTTTTACTAAAGGTGTCGTTTCACAAGCATTTTTATTTGTATTTGATTTTGCTAATGAAAATGTCTGATCAATTTCAGTTTTCATTAAAACTGTAACAACCTTGATTAGAACTTGAAATGTATTTTATTGCTAGAATGCAAACAATATGCTTCCGTAGCTCCAAATGGCGCATAATCGGCACAAGGAAAGTCATTCATGTGGCTCGCACTTTTTTTTTATACAAATTAAAAACAAAAGTGTAACCACTTCCAGTCCCTTTTTCTCTCTTCTAAAATAAAATGCCTAATAAGTCAATCACGTTCGCCTTCCAAGAGAGCCTGAGACTCATTTTGTTTTTAAACTCTTTATTCCAGCCATCGTCTGTTTTTCTTTTTGCATACTACACATGATTTGTCTCAACTAAAATGATTTGCCGTGGAGAGGCCACAGCGCCATCTAGTGATCAAGACTCGACACACACCAGCACCAACTGGCTGCCATCTTTTTATTCTCGTTGGAAAATGTAAACAATCACTCTTTGCAGAGCATTTTCTTTTAACCTCCAGTCAACAACGCAGTGCAATCTAACGTCAGCGCGTGTCCCGCGGGTGCTAATCTTCCGAGCTACGTACGTAACCATGGCAACACTGCCAAAAAAAAAACAAGGCCGGCCTCAGGTCCGGCCGGCGTCCGTGCACTCAGTGAACGCCTCGTCTTCGTACAAGTCCTCCAGTTCGCCGTCGCGGCTGCCGTCGCCGCTGCTCCTCCTGACGGCGTTTCAGATTTGCCGGCAAAAGAGGAGAAGAAGGTGAATGTGAAAGGGTGGGAAGGAAGGAGGGGAAGAATTTGAGGATGACGATGAGAAAAAAAAATGGGGATGATGATGAAAAGTTTGGAATGAAAATGTTACGTTGGGGAAGATGAGACAAAAAAGCTGCAAAAGTTTGCGATGAGCTTTATTCAAATGAGTTTGATGAGCTTTTTTTTTTCAAGGATTTGGTGATGAAAAAGCGAGGAAGGAGGATGAGAAGTTGTGGATGAGAATTTGGGGAAGGCGGTGAAAAGCGGAGGATGGCGAGGTCAGAGGAAATTTGGGGTCGAGAAAAGTCGCAGCTAAAGGCAAAATGGAGAAGGAGAGGAAGAGGAAAGGTCAGGGTTCAAATGATTACCTCAAAGATGGATGCAGCTGAACCGAAGACCCCAAAAGACCCCAAGAACCACTGCAAGAAACACACCTGTCACTATCTTCGCTTCCACGCCGAGTTTGAATATTCTTCCCAAAATTTGCAAAAATCATCTCAACGATTGTTTCCAGAATTCAAGTGTGAGGAAAAGCCACGGAAAAGATGCGACTGCTCGAGCGCAGAAGAGAACAAACCACTCTCATTGCTGCCAGCTTGCACTTACATGAGAAGCCCACCGGGGGCAGACATGGACCTCTCCGCTCGTCTGGCCTGACACTCGAAGGGGTTGCTGAACGAGCGCTTCCGCAGCATGGACTTCACCAGGATCTGAGGATCAGAGCGAGCGAGCGATCAGAGCGCCGAAAAAGCAGCCGTCCTCCAAATGCCAAAGATTAAACAATTATCCCGATTCTCAAAGTCAGACGAAAAGGCTTTAAAAAGCGTACGTGACGATGAGAACACGTGGTCATCTGACTTTTCTTTTTTTTCTTCTTCTTCTTTTTTTTTTTTTTAAAGAGCTCAGTATTGTTCATTCGGAAATGTCATCATCATTGCTCTTTATTTTTATTTTTTTTAAATTAATTTTATTATTATTTTTTTTGTGTGTATGTGCGTGCGTGCGTGTATTTGTTAGCTCACCAAAAAACCTATTAGAAAAAATCTCATACCGTTCACCTAAACCGAACACCAGGAGACCCGAGGGGACCAAAGAAAACCAAGGAAGGTGAAATCCAGCACCGACCCGACACCCCCCACCAGAACTCCTCCCCAGCCCAAGAAACATCCAGACCCCGACAAATCCAAAAAACATAAAATCAGGGAGGCCTCAAGAGACCGAAGGAGAGACCGAGAAAAGGAAGGAAGGACAGACGAAGCCGTAAACTAGCAGTCTGAGGAGAAGCCATCAAAAAGCGTGACTGCCCGAGCGCCGACGCGTACGCGCCGTCATGGGAACTTTGTGTCAAAGATTTCAACCAAGACTGACTCACCATGGCCGAGAGGCTGGAGACCAGCGTGACGCTCTTCGCCACCTCCTCGTCCGTCACCTCCACCGCCGTGCAGTGATCCTCCTCCAGGGGGAGCGGGTTGGCGCCGCACTCCGTCACCCACGGGTGCAGCTGGGAACACACACACGCACACACCGCGCAGAGGTCGTGACCCTCGCACACCCGCGAGCAGCGTCTGGCGGGAGTCGAGCGCGCGCGTACGACTCACTTTGATGTTTGGGAGTGTGATTCTGCTTTGCGGGTTTTTGTCCAACATGCTGCCAATCAGATGCTGGAGCCGCTCGCTCGTACCAGGCCTGCGCAAAAAGTGACCGGCGCAAAAGTCAAAGCGCATCGTGCACACGCGGGACACGGGCGGACTTGTTGTCGAGCAACGCGAGTCGCAAGTCGTGCTGACGGCGGACGAGACGGTCGGCGGCCATCGCCGGAGCTTTCGGCGCAAGCCGGCGGCGAGACGTCCTCGCTCGCCGAACCGCTCGCTCGACCGTTGAAAGGCAGTTTGCGACGGCCAACGCAAGGCATGCTTAGGACCGCCCCCTCATTTGAATAACATTTCATCTTGAAAGAGCTTCTGCAGCATGAAATAAATACATTTATTGATTGATATTTCATACTATTTATTTTTGTATTTGTACTTTTATATACATACATACACACGTATACTGCGTATATACACATATACGTACGTATATATACACGTACAAAGAGACGACATTGTAAATAATTGTAATCTGCCTTATTTAGTGTACAAATATGACTGTAAAATGTATTTTGTGCCACTGATATATTTCTTTATTTACTTTTTTTTTTACAATTGATATTGTTTTAGAGTGACGCCTCGATGGACCTCACTGTAATTATTTGTATTTATTTGTTTCTTATAGAAAATGACAACATCGCAACTAGAATCCCATCAACATTCCACAACGTTGTGTTCTGTGATTAAAGACATGCAAAGCAATCTGGGAAGTCGCCGCAGTCTTTCTCGTGGAAGACTGCGGCGAGACGAATGCAGACGCAGCATTCTTACAATAATATTCCACAGTATGCTGTTGCGTTAGAAAAAGCATTTCAAAAAACATATTTATACGTTTTTGGGTTTGGATGAGGTCACCTGCCAACCCCTCCCCCAAAAATCTTCCGTAAAATGACAAAGTCATCGACTGACAAAACCGGTCGGCAAAGCAAAACCGGGAGACTGCGGGGCGCGTGCTGGTCAAATGTCGCGGCGTGGAACTTACGTCTGTGGAAATTCCACCGCTTTGTTCTTGATCTTGTTGTAGAGAGACACCACGTAGTCGTCATAGAAAGGACACTGTGGGACGACACGGTCACGCTGACGCACGCAAACGTGGGAAGGGACGCCGGCGCGCGCATCGGCACGCGTACCTTGCCATAGACGAAGCAGTAGAGCGTCACGCCCATGGCCCACACGTCCAGCGCCTGCGGGCCGCAAACGACACGCACGCCATGAACGGTGTCTTTGGTGAGCGGCGGCAGGGAAGGGGGAAAGGGGGGGGGGGGTCGTCGGGGGGCGGTCACCTTTCCGCTAAATTCCAGCCAGTGGTCCTCCATGGTCTCGGGCGCCATGAAGGCCGGCGTGCCGGCCGTGCCGGACAGCAGCGCGTCGGCCCCCTCGAACTGGTTGCTGACGCCGAAGTCGGCGATCTTGAGGTGCCCGTCGTCGGCCAGCAGCAGGTTCGGCGGCTTGATGTCCCGGTGGATGATCTTGTGGTAGTGCACTAGTGGCCAACGCATGCAAACACAAGCGCAATCTTACAAATTGCGGCGCCTTTCCATCCAACCTCATCACAAAGTTAGATGACGATCAAAATTCAAATGTTGAATTGGAAATCAACATCTAAAGTAGACCCCCACATTTAAGGGGTCAGGGTTCAAAGGAATTCCCCTCCACTGGAATGACATGTCTGCAATTTGTACAATGTATTTGGTTGTTGGGAACTATAAAGATGACATTTTCAAAAATCTTTTTTTATCACATTTTTCAAGGAATTTGCTAACCCAAAATTCAGCTGCAATTACATTCAAAGTTATAATAAAAATACACTTGACATTAAAATTGAAAATCTAAATAGAAAATTATAATTAGTGTCAGGCTCAAGTTCAAATTAAAACAGCAAGATTGAATTGAAATTGCCGTAAAAGTACGAATTGGAATTTATCATTTAATAATTTGGATTAATTAAAAAATCTAAATTGCAGCTCCAATAAAAACGAAAGACAAAAAATCCAATTGAAATTTGAATGAAAGAAAAATTCTACGGAGCAACTTGAAGTCCTGATTTCTTTCTTAGTACTTGACGATTGAAATTTACATTTCTAAGAGGATAACAGAACCAAACATTTCATCAAATTAAAAACAAAATGTATTCAAAGTCAAAATGAATAAAATACAGGGAAAAAAGTCAAATCAAATCCAACAAACGTAATTAGAAGTGAACTATTGATTGGAGGCGTGATCGATGCGATTGCGGTGAAGCGACGTACGATACTCGATGCCCAGCACGAGATCTCGGAAGAAAAAGCCAGCTTGCTCCTCCGTCAGCGGCTCGTCCGTCGGCACCTCCATCACCGGGCTGGGAACAAAATCGGAATAAAAACAAAAATCAAGCGCTTCACTATGGAATCTGCCACATCAGGCCAGGATGTCAAAAAGTCGCCAAACGTACCCCTTGGTCATAAGCTCGAACGCTACGGAAAGGGGCGGGGGGGAGAAAAAACAACAACAAACGATCGACATTGACTCTTTGAAATGGTGATAAAGATAGAAGTGGCAAACGTGGGTGGGTACCCATGTGGAGACCGTCTTCATCGGGGTCATCCAGCACCTGCAAGCAGAGTAGCAGCTGTTTTGCAGGACACGGGAGAAACTGTGGACGCATGCGGGACGGGGCGGGACGGGGCGGGACGGGACGGGACGGGACGGGACGGGGCGGGACGGGACGGGACGGGACGGGACGGGGCGGGGCGGGGCGGGACGGGACGGGACGGGACGGGACGGGACGGGACGGGACGGGACGGGACCCACCTCCACCAGCTTGACCACGTTGGGGTGGTGCAGCTTCTTGAGGATGGCGATCTCCCGATAGATCTTCTCCAGCGCCAAGGAGGATTTGGGGAAGGCCTCCTGCTGGCCAGGCGTTGCGCGACCTGAAGTGACACCAACACATCCGACACAAGTGAACAACATGACACTTCTGGAATATTGATTTTTTTTTCCAATGACAAACTTTATGTGTGAAACAAAAAAGAAAGTATTATCCAGACCAGCCTTGAAAAAATATATAATCTTTTTGCAAAACTAAAGTCTAGCAACTTTTAAGAGTGCAATTTTTTTTTTGTACTTATTTCTTGTACTTTACAGTATTTTTCATTTTGTAAAAAAAAAAAAAAAAAAGTGCAACTATTAAAAAAAAATCCAACCTGTTTTGTCGGAAAACCAAAACTGGTCTTGTTTAAAAACAAAAGGAAGGGGGGGTCATTTTGTTGGACAATTTTCAGGAATACTAGAATATTACTAATTGAAATATATATATTTTTTTAACTGACATTTTTTAAAAATACTCAAAAATATTTTAACAAAAAAAATGCAACTATTTTGAGGGAGCATAAAATCACTGGTCTGTTGCAGGAAAAAAACAAAAAACAAAAAAACTATGATCGATTTGACATTTATGACTCACGCAGAAAACCAAACTGCTTCATGAGCTTCTTCTTTGAAACAACCTTCATGGCCTGTAATGGAATGCAGTAAAAATAAAGAAATAAAAGAACAAGAGCAATGCATATGAAAAATAGATATTGATGTAAAAAAAAATTTGCCACAGACAAAAGAACAAAAGCTCAAATGTCGACCGGCATCCACTCACATAATACTGTTCAGAGTCTTCATTATAAGCCAGCTTGACCACACCGTAAGAACCCTACAATGCGGAAAAAGAAAAAGCAGCTGATTACCGTAATATCGTCAATATTTAGGAGGCGAAGCTTGCAATCAATGTGGATTTGCACCAAATGAAACGGTCGGGAAAATGGATGCATTTGGATTGCGCTTGTTGGCGGCTTGTGCGTCACGTCGTGCCGCTCACTCAGCAACACACAAACAAAGGCAACGTCTTGCTGTACCTTCCCGATCTCTTTCTTCAGCTTGTACTGGTTGAGCTGCACAAAATCCTGCAAAGCAAAAAGCAACCATTCTGCACTCATGCAGCTTTTCAAACGCCGTTTTCGCATTTGGCCTACATTCAAATAATCATTTCAAAAATTAACTCAGTAAACATTGTTTATTCATCACTTTTGATTATTACTTTTTTGTTATGTTGCAGTGCATGTTTTCCACTCAGCATTTTTCCCATAACCTCACTGGCTATGTGCACGCACACGTCGATACCCAGTGGCATTGTGGGAAAAAAAACGTTTTTAGCACATGGCCTCCAAGTCCATTGGAACGAGCGGAAAATTGTGGTCAACGATCAGGTTAAAGGAATCCCGGCTGACGTTTTCTACCTGCGCGTCAGTGATGGACACCCTCTTGGTCTCGATGGTCGGCTGCCTGACCACGCGGCCGCCGCGCTCCTGCAGAGACAACTTGCGGTCGGAGAGGCGGGCCCGGCGGGCGGCGGCCGGTCGATAGGCGTCAGACGCCACGTTGACGCTCATGGCCGCCAGCATGTCGTCCAGCTCGCCGTGGTGCTCGGCATCGGGGTCGTCGCTCGTCACACTCATGACGGCCTCGGGGGGGCGCCGGCACTCACGTGGGACGCATCGCTACTCGGCTGACGGACGGGAACAAGACTTTTTATTGGTTTGGCTCAAACCATTTGGAAACTGAACTGCATCTTCTGCCCAGATCTCGTCATAACGGTTTTAATTTCCTCAGGAGAGCTTTTGTTCTGCGGATGTATCCTTGTGAGTGTTATCGCAATTTCTGCCAGGTGCAGTCATGACTGAATAACCTCCCTCTATTTCTCAAACGGGCTTTGGTCTGTGTTTGAATGATGTCCTTGAGTTTTATCTCATGTCCGGTCAACTCCGGTTGAACTGTTTACCGCCCTTCAAGATAGTATAAGAATATTGTAAGTCCTCTGTAATCTTCGCACTTGTGAGAAGCTGCAGCCATTGCCTGCAATTCACTTGTGCCCGGAATATTCTGTAGAAATAAAAGCTTTGAAGGAACTGTTCATCGATCTCCAGTCTGTATTCAGATAACCAACATTGTCACTATCCGAAAGGAAAAACGAACACGCGACGGAAAAGATCTACTCTACAACAAAACTATGACATGGAATCTGATGTTAATAACCTAGCCCTTGATGAAAACCATAACCAGACTTGGAAATCCATCTTTAAAACCCTAAACCTGGTTTGCTTTGAAACCTTTGCTTTGTTTTCTCAAATGCACAAGTTTACTGAAGCGTATTGCATTCAATTGGAAACTAAAAAATCTCCGGTTTTTCAGAGAAATATTTTGGGAGGCTTTGTTTTTTATTTTTAGAGGATAAAATTTTTTTTTTTCTAATTTTCTGATTATTTTCCCTTTTTTTTTTTTTAAATACTTTTTTGTTTTGTTTTTTGATTACCCTGCCCCCCGTTTTTCTTAATATTGTTTCCCCCTTTTTAGTGAATATTTTTTTCTGTTTTGGTTTACTGTTTTTCGGTATATTTCGCTTTCCGTTTTCCAGAATATTTTTTTAATGACAGAAAAAAGTACTCAAAATAACACATTCAACAGAGAAAAAAAATCCATAAAACAGAAAATTAAACAATAAAAAAATACTGAAAAGAAGCACCCCCGCCCCCCCACCACACACAGCATTTTCAAAAACAAAAGTGTTTTCCCGTAGAAGTTAAATTTACCACATTATGATGTGAAATGTATCTCATTAAAACACAAAATATTCCTATCAGTTCAATATTGCATTGAGAGGGCCCGAAACTTTGGAAGGACTTGGAAATATCTTTGAGATCAATATCCTCCTACACTGCCTTTCAGAAAGAAGTCAGTGAAGTCACATATCTTGTCCTAAAATTTCAAATTTAATTTATTTTCCCTTCGCTGACATTGTAACGAAATCTCAATGTTGCGTTTGTCTGGCACAATTTAGTGAAGGTTGTAAAAGCCCTCCTGGCTTCATTGCCTGCTTGGACGGTTTGGAAATTGTGCTAAATAAACTAACGTTTTTATTTATTTGCAAGTGTCCAGCGCAGGTCGCGGTTGCTTGACCGACCTCGCAAATCTTCTTACGCAACAACGAGGAGGAAAACCCTTCCGAGCAAAGACAACTTGTTTGTGCCAGTGGCTGGCTGAAAAACTCAGCTAAAAAACAAACGTGCTTTTTAAAATGAATAGCGGGCTTTTTTGCACGGCGAGCGCTCAAACCCGCGCACGCCCGTTGGCGTCCTTCCACGTGGCATTTGTAAACAAACATCAGGAGTGAACTCACCAAGGAAGGCGAGGGTGGGCCTCGTGCGTCGCGCGTCCCGCGTCGGGGTCCTTCATGGGCTTGACAACGCGGACCAGGTGCCGGTGCACCTTTTGTGACTGCGGGACGGATTTCGGCGCTAATCAGGAAGCGGACGCGGTCAACGCTCGTCTTACTTACGGGATTAGCGCCGGGCCGCATTTAGCGCAGCTGAGCGCTTCCAAACGCCACAACATGACCCGCCAGGGCGGGACGCCACCATGCAGGTGGGGGTCAGCGGTTTCGTTGAGAGTGACGTCAACTCAAAAATAAGCCCCGCCCACTTGATTCCAACTGCGTCGTTTTAAATGTAACATTGTGATGCTTATGTTTTGAAAAAGATGTATTAAGTTCACGGTTACATCAGTTTTAGTGTTGTTATAGCAACGTTCAATACATGACATTGCATTATCATCATTCATCGTTATTACAATATCCGTCAGGATTTTTTTGTTACATAATTGGGTTTTGATACATTTTTGAGTGCAAATGTTATTACAATTGGAGCAAATGATGACCTTATAAGGTGCGACAGGGAAGCAGGATGCTCTTCTTTCAAGCGCGCTTTCACTAAATTCATTTGACACAAAAAAATAAACAAATCAGTCACGGGACAACAGATGGACGGAAACTGATTTCTAAATAACCTTGTGGCCGTGCATGCCATGTCTTATATATCATCTCTAGTTTTTGCCTATCCCTAACTTAAAACCCTGACCGAGGCTTGAAAGCCTCATTTGAAACCCAAAGCCAAGCTTGGAATCAGCTTGATCAAAAAAAAAAAATGCTGGCTTGAAACCTTAAAGCTATCTTGACATCCATCCTACTTTGAAACCTGAATTTAACGCACTAACTTATGACTTAAACCCTCATTTGGCAAAGTAACCCTATGAGCATCACTGCAGGGCAGCACTGCACTTTAAATGCGGATTTTTTATTTTGGTGAAAAATATGCATTAAAAAAAACTTGAGTTGTAAGTTGAAACTTTTCATCTGAAACACAACTCACAGTGTCGGCATGGTATGCAAATCGATGGCTCAATAGCTTGGCAATGTGGCAATTTTGCGGGACGTCCGGTGTTGGTAGTGGCTGCCCAACAACGCCATTGTGTGCAAAGAGAACCTTCCTGAAAAACTGGAACAGCCGGCCGGCACGAAGCTTGACATGCAAAATATGCATAAAGCAAATCTATCTTGCGTGACGTGACGCAGCGAAGACATGAAGAAGATCAACTTAAGCTCAAGCAGGAACAAAAAAAGAAGATTTTGATCTTGCCTTGGCCTCGAGACTCGTGCGTCCGCACCTCATTGATCAACGGGTGGGAGCTTTTGCTTGCCGGGAGTCCGTGTGACGTCACGCCATCGAGGTCTACTCGCCTTTTGGGAGAAATGTGAAGGAACCTTAAAATGCAGGTCAAATTATTTTTGAAAAAAAAAAAGTATAAAACTGTTCAATGTTTCACTTTTTGCTTATGCCTTCTGGCAGATTGTTTATTTGTGCCACAAAAAATCAAAAACAAGCAAGGAGACACATTTAAATACAAAGTCAATGAAGCCATCAGCACGTGTGAGCTCAGCCCTCCACACGAGGTCAATCGCAAAACAAAAAAACAACAACATGGACCCATGTTACCCAAGTTTGGCACCATTTTGAACATAGCTACAATTATATATGTTTTGTTGTATATACCGTATTACTATTCTTCTTTTCATGACATTAATAAATACTAACTTGTAGAAACACATTGCAACTAACCAATTTCAGGAGAAAATCAGCAAAATTATGGCCCCAAATATGAACACACTGTTGGTTTCGGTGATTGAAATCAAGAATGTAAGAGCAATGAAAGGAGAGGTCAGGGACAGGGACAGAGACAGGGACAGGGACAGGGACAGAGACAGGGACAGGGACGGGGACAGGGACAGGGACGGGGACGGGGACGGGGACAGGGACAGGGACAGGGACAGGGACAGGGACAGGGACAGGGACGGGGACGGGGACAGGGACAGGGACAGGGACGGACAGGGACGGACAGGGACAGGGACGGACAGGGACAGGGACAGAGACACACCTTCCTGTACATTTCAACTTTTGAGCCGCGCTCCGCTTAAGAAGTTTTACGATGCCAAGCCACAACCTGCCAGACGGGTTAAGAGGAAGACTTCAGGGACTGCTGCAATCTTGCCGCACCTCTTTTAATTTGCTCGTAACTCATGAACATGACGATGTTCCATGAGCCCAAGCGCAAGAAGGAGGCCATGAATCTAAAATAGAAGACAATGAAAACACCTTTTTCACTTTTTTGGTTTTCATGTGTACTTGATTTATTGTCGTGCAACCATTTCAAAAAGGAGCTCCCTCATTTCTAGTCACATTGAAACATTTGAGCTTTGTATTCTGCGACGATAGTCGGGTTTCCATCCAAAGGTTTTGACATTTTGAAGCCAATTTTGTGAAAATGCAAAAAACAGACATGCGACTTCTGCCCGTTTGCGAATATTGAGAGGGGACTCCGCCGCTGTAGGTGGCGCTATACACCATAGAAATGTGATCCATCAGTAATTTAAAAGAAGAAGAAGACGAGGACGTCCTTCCTATGTTTGCTTTTGTAATTCTTGCGTTTCTTTGCTGTTTTCCATTTTGCATTCATATTTGCTTCCTTAATGAATTCCAAAAAGATTTCTGTTTTGTCGCCCCCCCCCACACATACCTTACTTTATCGTCCGCCATTGCTTTGTGACCACAAATGTACGTAATATTCGGTCACAACGTGCGACGTGTATCCGGTCTTGCTGGCGCTTATTCGCAAAACTTCTTTCCATAGCCAAAATTCGCATGTTCTTCAAAATTCACCCCCTCCAAAGCGTAAAAACTATTTTTTGAGCGAATTTTGGGCCCTTTTTTTCCTTCAAATTTCTAGCATTTCCACTCAATTTTATTTTCGCGTTTCTTGAAAATTCAAATACAAATGGGTAGCCGGAAACCGCACTATAAGCGCCAAACCGAGCAAAAGAAAGGCTCGACTGGCTTTTTTCACCAGAACTCTTTTCATCGGCTTGTGTGGTATTACTCTCAAACTGACTGTTTTTGTTCATTCTTGTGATTGAGATGAAGATCAGACCAAATGTTCTGAGCAATTTATGCAAAAACGTAAGAAATTCAATTTCCCTCCCTGATAATCCACATACGTTGAGACTCCGCGAGCGCCTATTGTTTATCTTCGACTCCGAGGCCGCGCTGACCTCAAATCCAAAGCAATGGGGTTGATTTCGCAGGCAAGCTTTTTCCCGTTGACAAACACACTCGGCGAATATATTCGGTGGCGGTAATAGGCGAGATCCCGGTGGACGGATATAAACGTCCACGGCGGCGAAAGAGCTGATCCAGCACGTACCCCTTGTAGAAGGCGGTGGCCCCCTCTTTGAGCAGCATGGTGAATGCGCAGTTGATGGCGCCGCCATACTGGCCCGGCACCGAGTTCATGTAGCGCGTTTTGATCACGTCCACCGGGGACGCCACCACCGTGGTGCAGAATCCGGCGGCGAAGGCGGCCGTGAAGTGGCAGGGCATGTTGTCTGGGGGAATGCAGAGAAATTGCATAGGGCAGATGCGCTACGCGAGGTCTTCTGACTGCCGTCTTGTGACCCCCCAAGCATACAATTAACACAGCATACATACACAACAAACCCAAAGACAAAAGACATTCATTAGCATCAGCTCACACGCAAGCGGCCTGCTCTGGTGAGAAAAAGTTTCCACTTGCCCGTCATCAGCTCGTATTGCAGGATACGCTCCTTGATGATGTCATAGGTGACCATCTCGCAGCAATTGACGATGGCGTTGCGAGTGATGTTCGGCAGACAACCTGTGCAGGCAGCAAATTGTTCCAGGTCAGGTCCAAACCACCAATAAGCTCGAAATCAAGAATGTGATTCTTTGCTGACGGGTTGCGTGTAATTTGCTAAAAAAATGCATGCAGCTCATTTTGTTGACCGCGAGACCTCTTTCTATTGGTCAGATTTTGTTTTCAGGGGTGTCAAACCAATGCTGCTCTTACTCGTATTTTCAGAAAAAGGCAAATAAATATGAAAATATTTAGGCACTGCCCAAGCAGTCGAATGCGTTCTTGATCTCTTAAAGCTGCTAACAAAGCTAGCACGCACTCTTGAACAAAATGCTTAACATTAGCCTTGATCTGCAATCCTGTTGCATGAAATTCTGTTCTTGCATTTAGTGTAATACTAAAATTAAATCAGTCTTCAAATAAAATGTAAGTTTCTTCATTTAATAGGACAGGATTTATTTTGCATTATTTGGGAGATTTGAAAGTTTATATACATAACCTTGGGATATGTAAACTTATGAGCAAAAAGTTAAAGCTATAAAAAATGCGAAAAATCGTCACCAAAATTCAACCAATATCAACGCAATTGCCAAAGTATTTTGAATTTTATGGGCAATAAGCCTTTTTCTCATCATGTACTTGTGTTTTTTTCATTCCGAGAGCCGTTATAACTGAAACCAAATAAATGTATGATGCACACAACAAATTAATGTATAGCTAGTTTTGAAACCTGAGGCCAGTAAAAAGTGTTTGTTCAAACATTTATTTGAAAAAAGGGGATTGGTAACGAAAAAATGCTTGCAATATCACAACATTTTTAAAAGTGAAGACAATTTGCAATTTTAGTATTTTCGCACGAAAGATGAAGTTGATGCTGCCGCAAAAAATGATATGGTGAGCCATATGGGACGCCGATGTCATGAGTTGGACACGCGCGCCTTAATGTGTCCTTTGTTCAAAGCGTTCAATTCATGCCATCACATTTCAGGACAACGCATGGGCCCACCCCCTTTACCTTTCCACAGGCCTCGGACCCCCTCGTCCCTGGCTATGGTCCTGTAGGCGTCCATGGTGCCGCTGTACCTGGTCGCCGAGCCACCCTGGAGCAGGCGGACCTGCGCCTGGAAGCGGACCTTCACCACGTCGGTGGGCTGGGCCACCGCCACCGCCATGGCCCCCGTGGTGCAGCCCGCCAGCAGCCGCGAGGCGATGCCAGCATCTGCCAAACGAGCAATTCCAACAATTACATGCAAAACATTGGGCTTCAATTGTCAGCAGTGGTGGACGATGACGTCATTGTATGTCCATCCTCTGTACTTTGGATTAACGATCGTTTCACTAAATATGGCACGTTCATCGCGTCGGATTTATTCGCTGATTGTTGTCGTTTTTTTGGTCACGCTGATTGTTTTCTCATTCGCTTGCTTGCGTTGGCGGCTTGTCCATCCAGCGTGGGGCGGCACCCGAACGGGACGTCACACGAGAACGATCTATTCAAATACATCAATACATTTGACTGACTTTTACACTCTAATTCAGCGGGACATGTCTTTACCATTATTGATTAAATGATATGGAAATGACCAACATAACACATTTAGGAGTGAGCGAAAGAGCAATTATCTACAGCGGGAACCGTCAACCTGGTCTGACTGGCAACAGTTGTTGACACATTTTCTATATGTTGACATAACTTGACTCGCATTAACTGTCAACATTTCTAGTGTCATATGGACGAAGGCCTGCGGGCAGGAACGCACGGTGGAATGTGCAGTTTGAGTGAAAAACAAGTGAGGACGATTTGTCAGATGTAAAAACAAGAACAAATGTGCAACTGCTCACTCTCTGAGCCCCCGCTGTAGAACTGCTTCATGGTGTCGTACAGGCCCACTCGCACCGAGGCGAAGCTCATCTGTCTGTGCAGGCCGGCCACCAGTCCATTGTAGAGGCCCCTGGGACCCTCGGCCCTTACGATGGTGGAGATGGTGCCGGACACGCCTCGGTACGTGGCCCGCTGGCCTCTCGCCAAGGGCTTGGATTCGCCTTGAATCTGAAAAGAGGAAGAAAGCACAGCGAGTAAGAAAGACGACATGCTCCACCTTGGCTCAGCCATACGTTAAGTGGGACGAAGTGCGAGTGAAAACACGTCAATCGGTGCATCGGCAGTGGCGTTGCGGCACTGACATTGGCATTTCGCCACTCGGCTGCGACCGCGCGCATTGACGACAATGCAAATCGCTCGCAATGTAGCGGCGTTCATCTGTCGAGCACGTGATCGGCATTTGCTTGCAAAGTTGGTGTCGTGCTACATTCGCCTGACGTTGCTGCAGTTCTCACTCGGCGGCGGCGGGCATGTGAGCGTGAGATGCGCCCTGCGACTGACTGACTGACTGCTGACCATTCCAGGGTGTAGAAAATAATGCCGTTTGTCACCAGCCATACTTGGTGAATAATAACTCAATTGCGACCAACCCCAGGGGACAAGAGGCATAAATTTGAAATGTGGAATGGAAGACACCTTTTGGATAAGAGTTGAAACGTCTTCAACATGTCTGTTAAGTGGAATTGTCTTTGGGGTCATATTTCCAAAACGTTTACAAGTTTTGGGTTATTCGTAGCTTCATGTTTTGACGAGTCAGCAAACTTGACTGCCATGCTTCAAACCCACAAACAATGATGCAATCCTTCTGCAGTTTTGAACAACCCAGCCGTCCGGTCCAGGTGGTTCAAATCAGACTACATTTACACCAGTAGTTTGTCTTGGTGTTTTTTGTTGTTGTTTTTAAAGAATAATTCTCAAGAGTTTCTCTTTGATACATTTGTAAATCAAACTTTCAGAAAGCCATCGTCTTTCTCTACCAAACCAATTTCTGGAAAAAGTTGAATTGATAATCGAAATAATATACAAAAAGAAAGTGTTTCGAGTCTGCTGATCACCTGCAGTCTGACTTTGGCCGTGTCCAACGGGAAGGTGACCAGGTCCGCCACGCAGCCGGCCACCCCGGCCGAGAAGATCTTGACGGGCACCGACGGGTTCAAGTCGGCAGAAGCTCCCCTGCCGACCATGGTCAGAAGAAGAAAGCGTCTGGCTGAGGACCAACCTGTCCTTAGGCACAAAGACGACTGGCCGCCTCCAGCGTCCACATCCAAACGTGACTTCTCAGAAAGCCAGGCGGCGGTCTCGCGCCGTCAGCCGTCATGCCCGTGTAAAGCGATAAGACCGGCGGCAGTGAACAGTCGCTCAGTCAGTCGTGTGCGCTGGAGGCAAACACGCCCCACGCAAACGTTCCGCGTCACCTGTGCAACTATTTGACTTACGAGTATTAGTCTAAGGGGGACACTGAATGGATGGCAAGCAAATATTAATTTTATTTAGAAAAATACAAAAGATGACACTTTCTTTATAGCAACCCCCCCCCCCGCCCCCAATTCTACCCTTCAAAACACACACTATCTGGCACCGTGTGCTAATCGTTGTCATCGTCGTCATCCAAGCGAGCGGCGCAGATTCTGGCAAATCTTTGCGTCTGTCTCTTCCTGGAAGTGGGCGACATGTCGGGACAGCGTCGAGGACCCCTGCCAGGAATGTGAGGCGGAGTCAGGCCACGCTCCTGTCAACAAGCAAAAGTTATTCAAGCACAAGTTGCAAGAAGAAATATTGTTTAAACAATGTAGACAAACATGCCGGTTTGCTTCCTGGCATTAAAATTTACATGGAAGATTATTGACATTTTAGTTGAAATAAAAATTTAATGGGGTACAGGAATTCAATTATATTGTCAAATAATCATTAAAATAAATAGTATAATATTATTATTAATATAGTATTTTAAAACCAAAGATGGTAATTCACTTTCAGGTATAAAATGCACAACAAATACAAATTGAACAAACAAACGTAAATTCCCCTCTGGGAATTATGTGCTTGTACGTTAAAAACGGTATGAGATTTTACATTTAATAAAATTTTGAAAATAAATAATATATTGTATATTATACCAAAAAAGAAAAAGCCACACTAAATTTTTGCTGGGATTAAAATTAGCATACTATAATAGTTTATTTTGATTAAATTAAGTAAAAAAAAAAAAAAATACAAATAGAATTCAAATGAAAGTACCTGTAATATAGATTCATGACATAAATCCCTTGTATTTATCTATGAAAATAAAAAAATTCCCTTCTGTGATAAACATATTTAAATGTAAAATTAAATTTAAAAAATCAAAAGAATACTCGAACAATTGGAGGGGAATAACCAAATAATAACATAACAGTATTTGTACACAATAGACAAACATGGAAATGTTTGTGAATTTTCACTACTCGTGGCAGCGTTTGGTCCGACTGCTCCACAAATAGAAGAGACTCACTGTATTGAGTTACAGAAAAAATATCTATTGCTCTGTAATGATTTTAGGGTAATCTTGAAGAGCGCCCATTCAGTACATTTGTGTGAGCAATCAAGCTTGGACCCATTTTTGCAGGCACAAAATTTCAGTAAAACCTTCAGCCTCCGAGTGTCAATTAAAGCATTTCCCAGCAATTAATCGGTACTCACTGCGTCGCTGGATGAATTGGAGAAAGAGGGCGCCAAGCGTACCACCCTCAGTGAGGCCTCCAGTTGGTGAGAGGGCAGGAAAAAGTTGGGAATGGAGCTTTTGGTGCCAGGAGTTAAACAAAATACAGCTGATTGAATCTGGCTGGTGGATGAGAAAGGCATCGTTTAGTCCACATTTGCTGTTGCATTGTTCAGAATGTGGAGATGCAAGCAGAAGATCTATTGTGGAGCGACACAGGACCACTGGTCACGCCTACATTTTTACAAATTATTTGGGGAGTCCATTGTTTGGCAAATAAATGCTTCATATGAATTTGGGAGTTATCAGCAAAACCAAATTTCTTCCAAAATATACCTATAGATCGAACAATCACAGAAATGGCGAAATTAGCAGTCGTCGATTTTTTGGGTTTCCTATAAAGTGATGTTTGGAAGCTGCAAAAATTCCGCCTGTGGCCTGCAATATCGAATGTGTTTATCTTTACTTAAACTGATTGTAAATGTGAGTAAAGAAGGTCAAAGCCGCCCTTGCATCCTTCCATTTTCTCTACAGGTATGTGCTGGCCCTTATCAGAAAAAGTTCAGACAACCCTGCAGTGAACAGAACGAGAAATAATCCAGAGTGAGGTTGTTGGCTCAAGGCGGGTCGTGAACTTTGGCACAAATGTCAGAACTCGCAATGAAGGATACACGTGTTTCTCTGGCGTGGGCCCTGCAGCACCGGCTGCTGTCGTCGTGTCATCGTCGTCGTCGCTCTGAGAAATGGAAGCTTCTTCTTCTGATGACTTGTCAACTTCCTGTTTCCTGCTGGATTTCGTCCGACTTTCGTCCTGAGCCTCCGGGTTGTCCCGGTCCGACAGGATGCTATTCCATAAACTGGTCTTATCCGTGGAAATCGTCACCTCATTCAAATGTCTCGGCTCCACCACCACTTCATCGTAATCTTCCTCCTCCTCCTCCTCCTCCTCCTCACTGCTACACAGCGATTTACGTTCTTCATCGTCATCGGTGACTCCTGCTTCCTCGTGGTGCCCGCCGGCCTCTTCTTCCTCAGACTGAGATGTTGGAAATGGCGACCGGGGACAAGAAGCGACGTGCGGGCTGGATATCATCTCAGGGTGGTTTTCTTTGGCTGATCTACTATGGAGGATGGAGGAAATGGCTTCCAGGCGTTGACCTTCAAAAAAAAAAAAAGACAAAAAAAAAAAAGACAAAAAAAAAAGTTGGACTACATTCACAACAAATTGCATTTTCATTCATTTTAATGTGGAAAGTTGATTCTGAACACGTGAGTTAACAGCATACGCAAATACATTATTCTGTCCTCTTTAAAGAGCTGCTGACTGTGAGCTAGCATAGGCTAAGCTAGAGGCTCACCATTTTGGACATGGCCAGGTAACGCTTGTGACGAGTCAAGAAGCTGCCACGCGTCACTTTCGACCGGCTTCTGCTCGTCTCGTTGGGCGGCAGGCGGGAAGGCGGGCGACGCAATCTTGCTGCTGAAGTATCGCTGGATGTTGTCCTGCTCGCTCATAATCTTCCTGCATATGTTGAGACAATCGATTTTAACGTCACCTCTTGGGGGGGGAAAAAAGTGAGTAGCAGTGCGGCACGATCATATCGTGCATTGTCAAGGCGGTGTACGTTGTTGCGCAATAGTTACGTCGCAGATCCTGACATGTACATTTAAGTGTATTGATATGCAGTCAATGAATTGCAATATTGGTAAGTGACCAGCAGCGAGACCTAGTTAGTGATGCGAGTAGAAGAGGGTACGAAATGTACAGATTAGAGAAGAGGGTTGTAGGTTTAAAAAAAAAAAAAAATCCAGTGCAGCCCTCGTGAGAAGTAAACGCTACCTGATTGTGGAGAAGAGCAGAGAGCTGGAGGGGTTGCTGTCGTTGCTGCCGTCGCAGACCGAGTGAAGGCCACTTTGCTCCTGAAGGCTCTGGTGATGAAGGCGCACCTTTTGCATGTGCTCGTGGTGGCGCTCGCTCTCGCTGGGCACAGAGCTAGTCAAGGAAAACATTGCACATCATTGTTTGCTGCCCAACCGCCAATGCATTTTCAAAATTCAATATCGTTTTCATATAACTTGATCATTAACGGTCACGACGTAACCCACTTGAATTGCATTAAAAAAAAAAAAAAAGAATCCCCTTTTTTGTTTGTTTTAATTCTTTCACAAGTGGGTCCTTGTTTGTCACTCAAGCTGAAAAAAAAAAAAGCCTCTGTTGCTGAAATACACCAGAGGGATCTGCCATCTTAAGTGCCAGGATAATGTACACATGTAAATAATGTAAAGCACAAACATTTTGGGAAAGAGGTCGTCCATGCGGTCGGGTGACGAGATGTGCTGCTCGGGGTATCGACTGATGTGAGAGGGGAAGCTGCTGTACGTGGCTGTGGTCTGGTAGCTGCGAGGCGCAACCTGGGATGACGGCTGAGAAGAAAACGCACGCCATTCAAAACAGCAGAACCTTGGTTCATAAACATGTAACTGATCCGGCTCCACAGGTTGGCTTTACCTTGTTTTTTATGGTTATGTCGTCAAACATATAGCACAAAGTAAAATTAAGTGAAAACATTATTATGAAGATGTGTGGCATTCACGAGCAAAAACTGAGCAAGCATTTTCGGGGGGGAAAAAGTGGCTATATCGATAGCTATTGCATATCACCATGACTTATTTTTTTCATGATTCACACTACATCATTTCCTTCCCTTTTATCATTGGAGATCTTTGCTTGGCACAATCGATCTCTCCTTTAGCCACATAGGCTGTTTTGGCATACAATCATTTTGCATTGGTTTCCTTCACTGCCAGCTATTTTTTTTTTATAGTAAAGTTGTTATAATTGCCAGCCGTTTTAGAGTTTTTTGATTGATCCATCTAAAGCCACACACATTTTGTTTGGCGACAATATAAAGTGCAGAAGGAAAAAGTTAGTTTCTAGCTTTTTCGACAACACCAGGCATCACCCCCTTGGAGCGCCCATTTCAAATCTTTGTGAGGGGTGGAGCAAGAGTCTGACTTCCTGTTGAGTCATACTTTAAATCCAAAGTGATACAACACCGCCATCCACAGGCATCTGTTAGTCATCGCAGGTGTTTACAAACCTGAATTTCACAGACAAGCTGGGCGTGACCGTCTTCCATGCCTACCTGTTGAAAAACGGACTTGACAAATATTTTCGTCGGTTGCAGCAAACAATCGGATTCCAGGTGACAAAAGCAGTGAATGACTTCATTATTTCTGCATCTTAACAATGTGCCTTTTGTCCTACCTTCGCATCCACAGTGGCTTTCCTTTGCCCGCGGAGGTCCTGCACCCACTTCAGCGGCTTGACGGTCACTTTGAGCTGACCGCGGCAATGGCCGCCGAAGTCGGTGACGTTGTACCAGCCGCACAGCGACTGCAGGCCGCACAGCAACGGGGTCAGGTCGACAGAGGCGAAACCGAGAGCCTGCTCCGCTTCGACAGCGCCTTTGTGCCAGATTTTGAACACCAAGCTCTGTTGTGGGTCAAGTAGAAGCTGCTTGGAAAGCCTGATGAATGCAATTCAAAGGCATTGTTAAGCAGCCCAGTGTGGAGATTTCCGGCATCATTTCTAGGGAAGTGGCACCCGCCTGCAGTCGCGCTGGTGGTCCCACACGGGGCAGTTTGTGTCGGCCACCACGGCCGTGGATACGGGTTCCGCAGAGTCGGCGGCGACGTACGAGACGTAGCAGCACAGCATCCCTTCGCCGCTGGCAGATGGCGGGCAGCCTACCACAAAGACAGGGAGGGCAAGTCATCAACATTCATGAATTATTCACTGAAAATATGGTCTTAAAATGGTCAATTTTGTAAACGGTTCATTGCATTGAATGGTGACGTTATGTCAAGCTGGGTGACAATATGGTGGCAAGTTGCTGTACAGACTTTCTTTTTATACAACTTTGTGTACACCAGTACTGTGTGCCTTCAAAAAGGGCGTGGCCTATTGAGTGCAGGGTCGGTCTCTGCGGGCCTCTGGACGTGAGTATTGGCGTACTGGAGATGATTGTGAGCATAAAAAAGCTCAATATTTAGCGCAACTAAGATCCACACATTTTAAAAATTTAATAAAAGTACAATCGCTATTAATAATTATATAACACATTTTCCATGCCCTGCAAATCAACACTTTCAATATCAATTTCTGTATTTGGAAATTGGGAGTTGCATCTGATGTCACTAGTTTATAGATTAAAATAGTGTTAATTTGACCAAAATAACTAAATCAGATGCAAAGAAAATACAGCCGTACCCATTTAAAAATAAAATTAAAAATAATACGTTTTTTTTAAGTTTTGAACTCAAGTACCGGGTCAGGTTGAGAGTTTAACACCCAAACTGTTGTCCATGCTTCCTTGGCAGAGGTAATAACAGTTTCACATGCTCACCATTCAGACTGAGGTTTTTGGCCCTGTGCACGGCAAGCGTGACCGGAAAAGACTCGTCGTCATTGATGATTTCATCCGGCTGCGACAACGCAACATCTTGAGTGGTTTGGCTTTGCGTAGTTTGAGGCGGCGTAGGCGGTGCCTGCTCCTCTATCAAGGCCTCTTCCTGCTCCTCTATTAAGGCCTCTTCCTGGCTGTCGGACTCCACTGGGTCGTCTTCCACAGTTGGACTGCAGCCGGTGGTCAGGCTGATGTGCACACGGAGAGCGGCGCCCTGCAGGTCTGCCGCCGAGCGCCTGAACAGCGGATACACGCCTAAGAAACATGAAATGGAAATAAATATTCACTAAAGACATCCGTGCAAAAAGAATTAGATCAGATCAGTGTTCATTTTTAAGCTGTTGTTCTTTTAAGATTTTTTTTTTTTTTTAACGATACACAGCCCTCATAGTCGCAGTTGCCATTGTTGGCTTCTTAAATTGCCAAAGCCACAGTTGACAAACGAAGACATGACTTCAAATGAGGTAAGAAAAACTCTGCCCCACCCCTCATCCAAAGAAACTGTGGCGTGTGAGGGTCCGCACACTCTACTATAAAAGGGAAGACAAAAGTTGATAGGTGCACCTTTTTAACTGCACAATGCACCTTTTAACTCATTTGCTCCCAAAAACGCATACACACATTCCATTTTAAATGTTTTACGTGTCCCAAAGACGTATTTATAAAGAAATGACAATTTTTACACAAACGGCCAGCGGGTGGCAGCAGAGCATATGAAATGAACCAGGACCAGAAACCCTCAGAATTCTAGATTTGTGAATGATGATGAAACTTAGCTATATTCTAATGCTAATAGCTGCAAAACGGAAACAGATAGAAATATACTTTTTTCCCGATGAAAGAAGAGACTCTAATCTTTCTTTCGGTAGGTTTCATGTTTTTATAGCAATAGAACGCAATATTCTGTGGGCCTTGCAAAATCAGTCAAAATCCAGTAAAACAGCCGGGAGCGAAGGGGGTTGCTTCAGTGAAAATGGCTGGGAGTGAATGAGTTAAAAGATGGATGGTTTTTAAGTGAAAAAAGCTGTTCCTAATTAAAGTCGCTCTTAATGATTTGAACAATTTTCTTGCTGGTTATTTTCTTACCGCTGAGCGTCGACTTCTGCTTGTGAGCCTTGGCAAGCGAGGACAGATCGATGAAGGCGGACCCCAGCAGGCGGTCCGTGTCCCGGGGCCTCTGGCTTTTGTCCTTCTGGAAAGCCACCCACACCTGCACTTCCAGCCTCTCCTCTCGAAGGTACCACACGAGTGGCTGGGAGCTCACCAGCTCCACGGTGCGACTCCCCTGGAATGTCACCGTGGTCTGGCCGCCCTCGGCCGCCTCGCCGCCGCACGGGTGCTTCATGTGCGAGCAGAAGGCCTCGAGCTCGTAGAACTTGTACCGGAGGTAACAGTATGTGGAGCGCTGCAGGGTGTCGTGGCCCGGCAGCAGCAGGCAGTGGAGCGGTAACCAGGCTCTGGGTATGGAGAAGGTCAGAGATAACTTCCTGGTGCTCTGCTCCCAGGTGCCCGGGTCGTCACAGTCCACCGGAGCCTGGGTCGGATCCCAGCCCAAATCCCAAGCGGCCTGGATGACCCGTTGCCGCTCCGAGTGATGGGCAAAGCTGACGGAGATTTCCAGGCCTCCGACCAACGTGTGCTGACTTGAAGGAGATTCCCGGGACGCGTAGACCCCGAACCAGCCGGAAATACCTGAACATACGGAAGGGACCCTGATATTGTTGATATATATATACAGTTTAAAAAAAAATGCTGTTGTATTGTTCAGAATGTGGAGATGCAAGCAGAAAATCTATTGTGGCGCGACACAGGACCACTGGTCACATTCTACATTTTTACAAATTATTTGGGGAGTCCATTTTTTTTCTTTTTTGGCAAATAAATGCTTCATATGAATTTGGGAGTTATCAGCAAAACCAAATTTCTTCCAAAATAACGAAAACCAACGGTATGGGATTTTTAATAGGTTTTTGGTGAATTAATGAGCACACATACACACCTGCACATGCACATACAAAAAAAAAAGAGAAAAAAAGCGCAATGATGATAACATGTCGAATCGGTAAGATTACTGAATGAACAATACTGAGCTCTCTCTCAAAAAAAAAAAAAGACAATTAATTTTGTATTGCATAGGTGTCGGATGTTAACAAGTTGGAATGATACTTTTTAAGAGGTAACATTGTCCTTTTCGTGACCGGCAGTCAACATCGTTTTGGTATGGGATAACAGTTGTATTGCATTTTGTACAGCACGATTAAATGAATGATTCAATCAATCAACCAACAATTGTGGAGTATTTGTGGGGGTCAAAAAGCAACAACAACCATGGTCACAGATAGAGAAGCACACCTGTTGTTTTCCGGAGGAGATCTGCCAGTGGGATTTTCATCGTGCCCAACATCACATCTGGAGGCTTAGAAGTAATACCTGCACGGAAAAAGACACAAAGTCAGTGCATACCTAATGGACCAGCATGAGAAACTCTGTTCATCATCGTCAAACCCAAGCACGACCAAGTTTAAATGGTGACTCAACACTAAATCAACTTTTTCTTGTTGTTGCTGATAACCTGTATAAATTGCTGTCTCCATGTTCCGGTCATTATTTTGACATTTTAGTGCACTTTTGTTGAAAGCTTGAATTTGGGTCAAAAACCGTGTGTTTGATGCCATCTTAAGGTTAAACACTGAGACAAACACAATTTGGCTGTTGAAGTCACTTCGTTACGATTGTGACGTAGTCGCCCCCGCCACCCACTGGCTCAGTCTCATACACGCCTCCTTGCTATCAATCACAGCCAGACCACGCCCAACCCTCTCCCCATCCGCAACCCAACGATCCTTCAGGCAACACCCCCTGTGAGCGCCCATTTCAAATCTTAGTGAGGGGCGGAGCAAGAGTCTGACTTCCTGTTGAGTTACTCTTTAAAACTTTTCCAGCATGCATTTAATTGCAGAGAAGGTTTTTAATGCTATAAATGCAAATTAGAACTTGAAAGTCAAGGTACCACTGAAAATACTTTTGTGTGACATTTTAGTTTGGTGGTGTGCCATGAGATGTAGATGTCAAATACGTGTCTAAAAAGATATTGGGAAATACCGTATCAGAGAATTACTTGAAGTGTCACTAGACCTTTGCGGCTGTCTTTATTCCAGACGGTGAAGATGGCCAAAGCTTCCGCCAGCTGCTCGGCCAGACTGCAAGTTTCCCCGCCGCTCTTGTGGACGAGCGCGGCACAGCGCACCTCGGCGTGGTGATCAAACTCGGGGCAGAAAGTCCTGGCGGCCACGCGGGTGCACGTCGGCTCATCGTCGGGCAAGAAGGACAAATGGACGCTCACGTAGGAATTGACGCCCACGTTGGCAAAGTAGTCGAACCTTTCGTCCTGCTGGGTTATGACTCTGCGGTGATGAAGAAACACAAACAAATGAGATTGGGGTTGCGTTTGCGGGCCACCGAATGGAGTTGCGGAATGATGTGGCGTCCTCGAACCTGGCTGCTGCCTGCAAACCACACCCTCTGTGGACTTGAAGCACAAGGGTCACAAGGCAAGAGGCGGCGGCCCTGCCAGTGGGCACGTCTGCTCTCACTGGCCGGTGCTTGTAGCGCAAGCACACTTCCAGGAGGCCTGACCAAACACACACACAAGAGTCACATTTCAATCTCAGATTGGGACAGAAAAAAACATAATAGCGAGTCACAGTGACGGATATATTGGAAACGATGCTGTGGCATAATCAAAAAGAGAATGATGTCAGCTTTCTAATGACATAACCATTGAGCAATGCTACCATTATTACTAATTGCATAATTTATACAGGTATGAATAGGTAGATAGGACATGGCCCCTTAAACCTGTGTGCCAACAAGGGGACCAATATTGAGGGGTCATGAACTCTAACAAGAGTCACAGTTGTTGGAGTTCAAAGGGATTGTTTAAGGAAAAGCCAGCACGTTTTAGCTCATAATGACATGACCTTTTACAAAATGTGAGTTTTCAACAAAATGAAAATGAAACGTTTGACCTACTGAACCGGTCTTGCCTTGTAACTTGGAATTTACCGGTTTGATTTGTGACTCAATTTGCTATGCCGGGTCACAATTCACATGCAGCCCTACGTTTTTTTTTGGTTTTTCTTTTGTTTTAAAGAATTGCCTATTAACAGGGTTGCGAAATTACAGAAATGTTGCTGCTTATGGTAAACTAAATGATTAGGTTTATGTTTGACTATGACACATTTCTATTAAATTACTCTCTTTTCCCCAATTAATTCACATTCATTTTCATAATTCCGATGGAAAATTTCCGAAATTCCCCAGCTTTACTTTCCTGGGAAAATTAAGATATTTTTCAGCCCTTTGCAACCAAATTAATAATAGTTAAGAATGTAAAATACTGCAAACTATGATTCCAAAACATTTCCATGCAATATAATTTAAAATTCATTTTACAACGTGACCGTTCAAAACAAGATTTTATTTATTAAAAAAATAATAATAATCAGATGCACATGCAGCAAAGAGTCAGAAAATGCCATTAAGAAATCAGGCTCAACTTAGCGAACCTATGCTCCATTATTTACTGACAAACTTTTCACCGTTTGTGCTCATGCCAAAGCATGACAAATATTACTTTGGTGAAATCTTGTGGCATAAGTACAGGTAATTACTGTACAGTATTTTTCTTTAAGGGGAGGCGTCACTTCACTGTGCTCACTGTACTGTACTTATTTAGACGGGGCTTAAGGTTGTATTTTGTGGCCTCTTCCACAGAAGCAAACATATTTATGAATAGGGAACTGTGAATATGCAGATGATTACGGTACTGATCAATATTTTGATCCAATAGTTGAGAGTACAGACCAGATGGTTGAGGCTGATGTGCCGGCAGGCCATCCCCTTTGGGGAGCAGGGGTAGCGAGAACATCTGGGCCTCGTCGAGATGCCGTCCCTGCATAGTGACCATGGCACACAACTTGGACAAGGGGAAAATTCCTTTGGCCACCAGCTGGTCTCGCACATTGGGATAATAATATCTGCAGCAACGCAAGCAAAGACGGTGTCATGGTTCCCTCTAACCTGGTTATAGGCCGACTGACGGCTACAAACCTGCACCACACTTCAAAATGGACACCCCCGCCACCGCTGAGACCTTGGCTGGAAAGTGAGCTGAGAAGTAGCTTCTGAACGGGAACGCCTTCGGGAGCCAAGAGGGCGTGCGTCTCCGTGTGGCCAAACACCGGGTCGGGCACGCACAGAGTGGTGGTGGTACGAAAAGGCTTCAGGTTGGTGTCTGTAAAGAGATGAGAAATGCAACGTTAACATTGATCTAGAGAAGCAGAAAGGAATAGAAACAAATGACCCGAAAAGGTTTAAACATGATCACTGCGTTGAAATGGAGAGGAACCCTAACCCCCCTAAAAAAATCAAATACAAATAAAATGTACGTTGTGAAACCGCTTACTATATTCGTCGAGGGTGGCATCCACATCAGTACCTTCTTGGCAAGGGAAAGCGTACTGTACGTAGCAGTCGGCCTCCCCCCACACTGTAGACTGCAGCGGCGCCAGGCCCGTCACCTTCTCCACCCTGATCATGAACACGTGCTCGGTCATCGCTCGTGCCTGAGATGTGATTTTCTGAAGGGGAGAGAGGAAGCGCTTCAGACAGACATTGTCAATTCACCCGTTCGCCATAAAGTCACACATAACGAGGCGAGAGATGAAGTCATTTGATAGCACGATGAAGTCTTTTGACCATTGACAAAATAGAGTAATTGGCTTATATTAGGGATGGTGTAGGGTCGATATAGATGATGAAACCCACGATACCAGCATCGGCCGTATTACGATCAGGAACTAGACATTAGATCAATGGAAAATTCCCAATCATTTTATGCAAATTCAAGGAAAAATACTATATTGGGATGTATAGGTCTTTCCTAAAAATAGTCATTGTTTTTGGGGGGACATTTCATGTATCAGAAGTATTGGTGGCATTGGTACTTGGTATCAATATTGGTGACTACTGACTACCCAATAAATGTTATGTGAGGAAAACTGAGAAACTAAACTCACAAGGAGACAAAATGCCGACCATAAACTACATTACAGCAGGTAATTTGATTTTTTTTTAATGTGGGTGCTAGAAATGTACACATTGTTCGTTTGTCCTTATCAGCGGGTTTCACTGGATTATCTGTAGTTCTTTTTAAGAGGTAATCAAAAACCTATTGGGTTAAAGTCATCTCCCACATATTCAGGGCTTGCCATTCCTATATTTGCACTTTTTTTGGATTCTGTTATCTGCTGAGAAATTTGCCAAGCCACCGTTCTTTGTCCTCAAACTAACAGTATTATTGCTTTGCAGCTATTTCAAAGTATCTTGATGTCAAGACATTCATTTATTTACACATTAGTACAGCAGCAGTCATTTACAGCCATTGTGGGGCATCTGTACACAATTACTCGTGGTTGGTTCAGGTCAGCAGCAGTCACTCCCGTTTTGCCACCCAGAAGTACCCTGGCGCCTTTTGCGCACAAACATTATCATAGGACACTAAAAATGACACAGAGTCTGAACATGCACGGCAGCAGTAGAAACCTTGGTGGGCGCACTGGGCTGGTGGTCAAGCAGGTGAAGCGGTCTGAGGGGCGGGCTGCGCCCCGAATCGCACTCCTCGTCTCTGGCGCGCTGCAAGGCGAGCACCTGCTCGCAGAGGCCCATGGCCAGCGTGACCCGAAGGCTTCCTCGGCAGCCGCCCGAGAACACGTCCACCACTGGCATGTAGCAGTCCACCCCTAAAACGGGGTACTGCGCCTGCAGAAGGAGGTGGGTGATCTTTGGATCCCTGTGAGAAAAAGTCAATCACACTTGAAAAAAAAGCAAACTCTCCAAATACATGTCTCCTTTGCTTCACTCATTGTGGGGGGGAAATGACTGCAAATATCTTGGTTTACAGAAAATGGTCCACACATCACATTTCAACTGTTAGCTTAAGCTTTTTAATATCCATTGAGCAGAGCAAAAAACCCGTTGGAGCTACAGTCCAGGCACAGATACGCGATACTGGTCCCGGCAGAAAGACTCCAGAGATGTTCACAACTAAAACAAGTAAACTTGCCTGAAGGACAAGTAGAACTGGTGTAGAGGCAGCTTAACGAGACCGAGGAGTTTCTCGTGGCTGGATCCGCCCGTCTTCTGCCAAACTTCGATCACCATCATGTTGTTCCTCATACGCTCCAGTAGGTGTGCAGTCAAAGGCACGGGAGTTACCTAGACGCGGCAAAATACAAATACAGTAATTTGCGTGTCCACAAGCGAGAGAGTGCATGCGACGGCTGATTGTATAGATGCCCCACCTGTGTCCCACCTTACCTGGACAAAGTTAAAGGAAGGGTTGGCGCGTCCCCAGCTGACCACAGACCGCGCCACCTCGTCGCACCAGAAGAGCTTACAGTTCAAGTACACGTTGACGGCCTGTGCTGGCCCACTGGTGAAGTTCTTGCCATCTGGCACCATCAGCAACGTGTGCAAAAGGATCTCGGGGTCAACCTCCGCCGGACGCCGCCACGCGTACGCTGCCGCTGCTGCGTGATGTGTTGAAGGAGGCGCTACTACGGAGTGCTGAATGGGAACCCTCAGCGCGTAGTCTTCTGACGAGCGCGCAGCCGGGTCCTCCGAGCACAAGTCGACGCATTGCGACGTGGTGCCGGACTCTCTCGGAGGAGTGTGCGTGGAGCGTGACGATGAGGCATCTCTCTTTTCTGAGATTTCAGAGCCCCTGTTGTTGGTAGAAAGTTCAAGAAGAACCTAGGAAAAAAGCAACATTACCGCTCAAGCATTTTTTGCCTTCAAAAAATAAAATACAGAAAAATAAAGAGACTTCTTTTTCTTGAAAAAACAAACTGAAAAATACTTATTGTTTGACTCTTACGGTTACTTGAAAAACTATTCTGAAACTATTCTTGTAAAATTAGTTTGTTTTTTTTATTCTTCAAAGAAATCTTTATTCTCGATAAATAGATTTTTTTTCCTGCAATATTAGGTCTTCATTCCTGTAAAAGAGTAAGATTTTGAGTTTGTTTCTCAAAAAAGTATTTTTAATTTTTGAATAATTGCTAAAAGATTGGATTACAACTTTATCCTTGAAAATAATACACCTTTTGTTCTTGAATAAATATGCTCGAAAGAAAAATATCAGGCTTTATTCTTGAATAACGACTGCCCTTTTCTTCAAGAAACAAACAAACAAAAAAAAGGGACTTTGACATCCTCGTAATATTACGACTTTTCTCCAACAAGATTAAACTTATTTTCATGAAAAATGACTATTTTGGTAAAAATACGACTTTGTTCTTTAATAAACAAAACTATAATATTACAACCTTATTCTTGTAAGACTTTTTCTGCAAGATTAAAACTTTCTCAAAATGTACAACTTTTTTGTTGAATACAACAATTTTCTTGAATTTACTTCATTCTTTAAGCAAAACAACTATTTTTCAGATGATATCTTTTCCTGCTCAAGAAACATGACAAACAATGACAGACAGTGAATTTTCCATAATATATTACATAGTATGTTACCCTGAGAAGACAGAGTTCCCGCATAGTGCCCTCCATGGCGTGCACCGGCAGCGTGAGTGACTGGCAGAGATGCTGACTCTGCAGCAGACATCGTAGTGGATGAGCGGCTTCTCCGATGACGACAGCCTGCAGCGACAACGGTTCAGGTCAGTACTGTACTTTTCTTTCTCCACTATATGTCTGTCAAAGGCAAAATGATTACATATAATTTCTGGACTATAAGGCACACCTGACTAAGCCGCGCTAGCTAAATTTGGGGAATACTCGGAGTTTGTTACACATATAAGCCGCACCCGACTATAAGCCGCAGGTGTTACCGCACAGGGTTCCCGCTACTTTCTTTTTCATGAGGGTGCAAATTGTCTCGCTCTCGTTCTGTCTCTTCTACTGTATTTGATCTCACTTGGTTTGTTTTGCTCTACCTGACGCTCTTGCGCTTCCTTTATCGTGTGCCCCCTTGTGATCTGATGGATAAGCCGCACCTTTGTATTAGCCGCAGGGTCGAATGCTTGTGGAAAAAAATAGCGGCTTATAGTCCAGAAACTACTGTAGCTTCTCTGACTTTGCCATTTTATTGTGTTTGAGTAATAAACACTTTTCTTTTATTCAATGAGTTATTGACATCATAAGCCCCAAACTGAATCCAAGTGTTGCCATTTCGAGCATTTTAGTTGCGGGACATTTCAAAGCACCCCAAAAATGTTCATATTTTTTTTCCCCCCCTCCAGATAATTTTTTTCTTCTTCTCCAGAGTTGTATAGTTTTATTTGTTGTTGATAGGTTTTTTTTGTGGTATTTTCATTTACTTATTAGGGATAGGCCAGTACTGGTACCAGATATCATTATAAGGCCGATATCAGGCCTTATTTCAAGGTATTGGTACTGGTGCTCCTGCGGCTGTCTTACAAGCAGGAACAAGAAATTAGAATTAGAAATATTCTCATCATTCTGTTGTCATACAACTCACTTTCTTTTGGTCATTTTTTCGGACGTAAATTCGAAAAAGGAGATCGGTCGCCCACCAGACTTCCAGTGCGGTTTTGCCGAAGCGGACGGGAAACACCGAGAGCTGATGGAAGCTCACCACTTCAAAAATGCACAAACAGAAGCATGTCAGATGTTCACCAGTGAAAAAACAAAAAAATACACAAACAAGCACCTGCCAGCATGTTGTACCTCCTCCTGTGACATTACTGGAAGCAGCTCTGGTCACCTCCACGCCTGGGATCACACTTCGTCCATGTCGACTGGAGGAGGAAGGCTTGGGGAAGGCATACTCCACAAAATACGTGCTGCCAAAAAGATATCATCGTTCTTGACTGATACGCTTTAATTTGATACAAAGAAACTGAGTTACAAGCTTGGTCACGCAACTAATTAAACACGGATGTCATAGTGCCATGCATTTCTGATAAGAGGATTTGAAAAGCATCTCCTACCACTTTTTTCTACGTAACAGTGAAGCAGATTTGCTTGGGGTCTTCCCGGGCGGGGGGCTCGCGCAGCCTGCGGGCACACTCATGGACTCGATGGTCACTTTGGCTGATCGCATCAAACTCAGAAACGTCAGCTGCTCCTGACTCAGAGGACTGCCGATATCCGTCAGAGCGCCGCGAAGCTCTGAAACGGGACTGCACAAAAGTTCCAACAACGTGGATGTGGAAAAGTATTCATAAAAAAAGTTCAGAGACAGTTTCGATTTTCTTCAAAACAACTCGTCTTCGGGCACGTGAAAGAGCCTTACTCGTCGCATGACCTGGACGCGGGCTCCCTTAACGGTTTCTCGGACCCGGATGAAGTCCTCTTCTGCCCTCCACCATCACTTGTAATCTCATCTGGTCTCAACTCTGACGTCTGAAACACAAAAATGCGTTGCAGCAAAAGACTGAAACGGTAACTGCCGTTGTTTTTCCACATATGAGCGACTGACGGGGGTTTTGTAGAATAGGTTTTCCAGCAAGCTGTGATCATACAGCGGGTCGCCAAGTTCACTGTCTCCACTTGCGCTGCTGTGACTGGACAGAGACTCGGGGAAGGAGCCTTGGCCCCCCCACAGAGGCGGCGGAGACGTCTTCAACCTGAAGGCAAGGATGAGAGCATCACTGGGTGCCACAAATGTGTTTGCAAATAACGTGACAAGTAGCGTCGCTCCGATACAGTTTGTGGCGGCCGTAGCGACGACCGTTCAGTAACCACAAGGTCTGCTGTTCGATCCCCGCTCTCCCCCCAAGTCATGTGTCGTCGTGTCCTTGGGCAAGACACGTCACACACATTCCCCTCCAGTGATTGGTCCAGAGCATTTCAAGGGCCAATAGGATACCTTGGCTTGGCATGCACTGAACACTTTACACATCAGTAAATGCCATGCACAAGCAAGACACAAGATGCTGCATCCAAAGTCCGATATTAGCGTAGGAAATAATGGTATCGGCATGTTACTTGTTGCAGATGCAGATACCACTGTTTTAATCAGGGCCTCTCCCGGCATCGGAACAACACTAGTGACAAGTGGTTGCTATCTTTGTGGAATTTTCTAGAAATGGCCTGAGCACTTCAAACGCCTCTAAAACCTTCCACAACAAATATTCAGGAAAAAAACAATTGCTTACTAAAGTTCTTGACCTATTCTACTGCTCTTCTCTTCGGTAATGTTCAATTTGTGCTACTGAATTTGAGTTTTTAGGGCAAGTGAGTGACACCATTTGAATTTTGAAAGGTCACGGTCATTTTGACGCATCAATTTGAGAAGCTCTCACAATTTCAGACCGTCCCAAGTTGATTGCTTCCTGCTCTATTCCTGGCAATTCCCATTCATTTTGCAACTCCAGCCACAAATAAACACCTGACCTCAATTAACGAAAGCACCCACGCATATAAGTGTACGTACCTGCCGAGGAGGAGATTGACAGCTCTGTGGTCCATGTCAGGAGAACAACCGAGGCCGCAGTCTACAACCACCTCGCTGCCCGCATGCTTGACATTTGAATCGGCGCGCGGAACGTTTTCATGCAACATTTCGGGGGGCCTGGAGACATTAGAAGGAGAAGAAAGAAGAGCCATTAATGTCCAAATGTGTTCAAGACCACAATTAACTTAACATACCATAACAGCATGTCTCGGATCGATGCCAGTGGGTGCTGCAAGTAGGCGTGTGGGTATGTTCGCACTAGTCAGCGATTCCCACGCCGTGTTAATACTTGGGCCCAACTTAAGTAAACTGGCCGCCGTCCAGGAAGTTTTCAATAAAACGTTACGTATTTTAAAACTATAAGGCGCACGTAAAAGTCTTAAATTTGTCTTATGTGTGCACCAAGTTCCGGAGATGTTTTCCTTTTTGTGCCAAAATGTCTTTAACGTGGATGTACACAAGTGATTTTCTAGTGGACCTTTTATCTATCTAGGTACACGAGGTACACATCCCGACATTATACAGGTACACAATAGAAACAAACTATAACTAATCCGCAACCGGCTTACTGCAAGTAAACCCGTCAAGCACTTTGTCGGGTCACTCACATGGAGGGCGGTCTGGCATTGTCCCTCTGGAGAGGGAGTTGGAGGTCTTTGAGAACCGGGGCAGAATCAATGTCGCTTTTCAAGGCTGACACAACCATCGCGTCCCGAAGTTTGCTGCCACGCTCCAAAATGACTGAGAACAAAAAAAGAGAATGGGCTACATCAGTTGGATCGCTACCAGCAACACTGAAACCCAAAGGAGGAATTGGACCAGGAGCATACATTAGATTAATTTTTTTTTTTATGTCAAGTCAAATGCTGTGTTTTCCTCCAGAAAATGTGCAATCTTTCAAGAATAGAGTTGCATTATTTCAGAGAAAATTTGTGGTGGGAGCGTTAAGAAAAGTCATAAGGTCACTAAATCAAAGTTAAATTCTAATGAGATAGTTGTACGTTTTAATAAAAATGAATGATGTTCAAATGAAACGGATACTTCGAAGCTTGGTTCGGACTTCCTGAATCACGTGGCTTCAAAAAAGTGCTTCAGAGCTTGTATCATTCTGCAAGTATCACGTGACCGATGACGTTCTGACGGCCCGATCGCTTTAGTGGCTGGTGGCCCGCGAAGTCACGAACTGGAATGCGTTCCTTTGACAAAGAGAACCTCCCATTAAGTTCAAATTCAATGTTTGTCATCCTCTGGGTGGTGAAGTGGTTCCGTCGGCGCAGGTGGCGTCGGTTCGATTCCCTTCCCGGGAGATCGCGCTTGTGCGAGTGGGTGGGGAACAAAAACTTTCAATTCTCTATTCAAAGCTACTCATATTAAATGCATAATATTAATGGTCTCATTTAATTAATAATTACTCAATAGCAAGGATAGTGAAATGTAATTAAGAATATTGCTTGTAATCTGTTGCCTCATTTTAACGGAGTAGATCTCGTGCTTTTTTTTTATTACAGTGAACGACACATTTTCAAAGCTGCAAAATTAGAGAGCGTGAAAAGTAGTCTCATAAAACCTTTGATTGGGGAAGTTTAAAAAAAATACAAACTTCTAAATAAATACATCCATGGCCTGTGTCCTTTTGTAACTGTTCACAGGCACTCACGTTTAGAATAAATATCAACATGTCAATCATATTTTTGTTATTATTATTCAGATTTGTTTGTTTTGTAAACAAACAAATCCCTATTTTATTTCAGAAAAAAACTTTTTATCTGATTTATTTGGACTTTTATTGATGAAAGATAAGTGTGAGTGATTGTTTCACACTTCAATGACATTCGTCCACGAGATGTCCCATATGTTGCTTTCACTGAAGCACCAAAGTTCCGAATCTTTTTTGGCTCAATTTGAAAGAAAGCCTCAAAGGTTCACAAAGCTCCACCCACAGAGAAAATAGACTAGAAATGTACTTTAGTTTTGTAACTGCAACTTTTTTGTGACTTAAGTTTGTCTTTAATATGAAAAAAAAAATGGATTTTTTTTATTTTTTACTTTTGCTTCAAAATTGCTTAGTTTTTTGTGTGGAATATATTTGTATAAACTGCACGCCCCCCCACCCCCTCTAAAAATACAAAAAATTTCAGTGAAAAACAAAACTTTTTTTTTTATCATGAGACTACAACTTTTTTTCCAGAACCCCACTCCCCCCAAACACATTTTTTTTTAAATGATGAAATGACTTTTAAACCCCAAAAATAAGTATATATGTTTCCCCCCTAAAAAATATATATATATATACTTTTTTCACTTTGAAAAAAATAAAAATAAAAATAACACTTTTTACCCGGCTGATTTTTTTATTGAATTTTTTAGGAAGAGTAAGTCATATTAGTATACAACTTTTCGGCACTGAAAAATTACTTAACTTCTGGGAAAATATGATATTATTCTTCAAGTATACCTGAAAGCTCTTATCAGATTTGGTGTCATCAGATGTGTTTAGATGTGCGGCCCAAACCCTCCCTGGTGTAACTTCTAAATCTCAATGGGCATCCTCTGTCTTTCCTTTTGTGACGCACCTGACAGGATGTCATCTCTCGGCTGATCCACAGCTATTTGAGCGGTTGCTCGCAACTTCAAGGTCTCCACTGACTCATCTTTGTCTGTCTGCGTGGTTTGAGAATATGAGTGGTCTTTCCCTCTGAAAACAGAAATTGCATTAGCATCTCTTTTTTTTCCTGGTGCAGATGTGAAAAACGTTCTGGACAAACCTTAGCGTGTTTCCATCGCTGCCCTCGTATGATTTGTTGCCGTTTGAGGGCGGGGGCTCGTCAAACGTGGCCAGCGAGGCGACCTGAGGAATATTGCTGCTGAAGTCGGTTGCGGGACCGTAGGAGCTGCGGTTGTCGCATGCTGCGGCCAAAGGCTCCAAATGGAGCGAAACCTGCAACAATGGCGTCATTGAGGTTTGGCTTCCCACAATGAAATTTTTTTTTTATTCGAATGTTCAAGAAATGCGAAAATAAAACTGAATGAAAACTCCAGAAGTTCGAAAAAGGGCCCAAAATTCGCAAAAAATGTAAAAAAAAGTAAAATGCAAATTTTGGCAATGAAAACAGATTTTGCAAATAACCGCTGGCAAGACCAGATACAAGTCACACGTTTTGACCGGATATTACGTCACACGTACGTTTTAGGTTCCAAAGCACTGTCGAACGATAAAGTAAGGTATGTTTGTGGGGGGGGAGGGGGCTGGGGGAACAGAATTTTTTTTGGAATTAATTAAAGAAGCGAATATTAATGTAATCTTAGATGGAAAAAATCAAAGAAACGGTTTATCAAGAAACTCATACGACGTCATCACACGGCGCAGTCACTTCCTGTTCTTCTTTTTTTTAATTACTGGTGGTTCACATCTCTATAGTGTATAGCGCCACCTACAGCGGCGGAGTCCCCTCTCAATATTCGCAAAAGAAGAACAGATGGAAACGGGCAGAAGTCGCATGTCCGTTTTGCGCGTTTTCAGTAGATTCGCTTAAAAAACTCAAAACAATTGGATGGAAACCTGACTATTGAAAAGACCGCTTGAAAAAAATATACTTAAAACTATTTTATTTTCAAATATTTTTAATTTTATCCTCATACAAAATTATTCCAATGTTATTCACAGTACTGTTTTTCCCAATTTTTTTTTAAACTTTATTCTCATAAACTTTTTCAAAAAAAATCACCAAAATGCTTATAAAAAATATGCACTATGGTCTTGTGTTGTTTAAAAAAAGAAAATAACATAAAACTTCCGTCAAAAATAACACACCCACAATATAAATAAATTAACAAATATATATATATTTTTAAAGATTGCCTTTACAGTTGTTGAAAGTTTTGCCATGGTAACGACTTGACCCAGATTTGCGTATTTCTATTATTTCCTAACATTGGGAAAACAAATCAACACATCAGAAAGCGCGTCCAACCTCAGCGGTTCCTCTGGACCGTTCCAATCATTTTGCCAGTCGACCGATGCGTACGTGCCTCCCACTGTGACATCACAACGTCTATGTTATTGTGTTTCGCAACAAACAAACGGTCATTAGCTCACCTCCAACTCGCCGAGCTTCTTGGAGGTGGGTGACACCAGGGTGTGAAATCCAGTGATGGGCTGCGAGTAGGACAGGCGGGCGATCTCTCTCACTTGAGCTCGTGCGACGGGAAGGTGATCTTGCTTACTCAAAACCTCCAGCACCAAATTTCCCATATCTGTTGAAAAGCCGCCAGGCGGGTAAACTTTTAGGACTGGTCAACGTGTTCTTAACATAAAATCTCCCTTGATCCCTTCAGCGTGAATAGCGGGGGTTCCACTGGACTTGCAGAATTCCCCATCATAACGTGCCATGGAAATGTACTTGCCAATTTCCCAAAATGCACCATCAATTTTCCACATCTTTGCAACCCAAACTTAAGGCCGGCCGCGGCTTACCTGCCAGGTAAGAGGTTAGCTGCTTGGGGCCGCAGCGCACGGGGAAACGTGCCGTAGTTTTGACACTCCTGTGCAAGGACAGAGCGTCATCCCGGGGGTTGAAGTGCGTGCCGTCTGATGACTCCCCCCACCAACGCAGACGGACTCTCGTCGCCGGCGGAGGCCTGGCCACGATCCAGCGCGGACGGCTCACGGTCACGCGCAGGAAGCAGCGCAGCTCACCTTCCACTAGGGGGGGCAAGCTGGTGGAGGCCGCCACCTCGCACAGGGCTGCAAAAGGGTCCGCATGACAACTATCAGCACACACTCGCTACGGTCACGTACAATTAGATCAGAGATGTCCAAACTTTTTCCATCTTCGATTTGAAAATGAGCTAAATTGTGAAAACGAGGTGTGTGTAAATAAACACACTCTTCTTCTGGATTATTAAAAGCTGTTATTTATTAGGTTCTGTTTGGGCTGGTCAGTAAATTTAAATAATTCAATTAATTCATTTGTCCCTAAAGGTGCAGGAGGGTGGGCCGATAGTAATCAATGGAATAATCGATCCCAAGAGGCACTTTGTGTGTGTGTGTGTGTGTGTATGACAAGATCTTGGTTTATATGAAAAGCAATATTACCTCATGTTGTGTTCATGGGTCAAGGTGACCAGCTCTAATGTTTCATTGCCCAAAAATATCAATGCAATCAAATAAGCCCAAAGTGTTAAACAGAGGCCTGCAGACCAAGTTAATCAATTTTTAAAGAGGAAGTCAACCCAAAAATGTCCATTACTTTCTATGTAGCCTCACTTGTCTAAACATAGTATTCATTGATGAATATTGCGTTTGTGCAATATTAATTATGAATTTAGAAGAGGCGAGGGCCACCCGTTTTTTTTTTTTTGCCATTTTGCTGTCAACTGAAAATGACATGCGAATGTCACATGACCAAACTCAGAAAACAGGTGAGCCATGATTGGTCGTTAACTGAGCCCTTAAGATCAAAGTAAATAATTATTCTTTCATCATCTAATGGTTTGGGAGCTATTATGGTTGTTGTTGAAAACTTTTGTGTCAATAGTGATTTGGTGAAGACGTCATTATTCCTTCCTAAAGCCTTCGTTTGACATCTCAAAGGTGTCATGATGTAATACAAACGTCAGTAAACAAACCAGTGGATGAATACGTGAATCACAGAGCGGCTTTACAAAGCAGGATAGACGAATATGGACCCTAAACTCGCTGTTGCCTTTGCAGTATCGTTCGAACAACGCGAAACCAAAATGGAAACCGTATTACATTACTATATTTGCAACAATACTATTCCTACGTATTACCATCAGCCCGGCTGACAGCAACTTGCCAACTTAGCAAGCTAACCGGCTAACAACACTTCACCTTTCTGCTTCGTGCCCCCGGCGGCTTTGACGGAGGCCTGTCTACGGCTCTTCATGACCCCACTCGGGGAATATGACGAGCGAAAGAGGCCGACGAGGCGACACTGGCGTCCGTAAGCATGTTTTAATTATTAAGCCGTTTAAATGGCGAAACACGTTCAAGTCAAGATGAAACAAACGACCCGTCCCGCGCTCAACTGTTGAGCTCAACCTCAGTCCCGCCTCCGCTGCCGCTCACTGGCGCATGACGGGAAATGTAGTTCACAACTGGCAGTGACCCGTCGCCACCTTTAGCGTCACATTCATATTGAGGTTTGCTCTTCGAAGAGATTCAATTCAATTTCAGACAATACAATTTAATAATATACACTAACTCGGTCCACATAACTGCTGCTCCACTTCCGCTAACGCGCACTAAAGCATGATGGGAAATGAAGTTCAGAAGTGACAAGCAGCCTTTTGTACGAACAGCAGATGGCGACGCTTAACTCGTTTGTCTTTTGTCTTAATAAATAAATATTTAATGTAATGCAGCCTAAGTTTTCAACCACAGGGCTATGACGGTATGGAAAGCCATTTTGTGCCATCACCGGTAGATGGCAGCAGATATATTTACCTGTCACCTGCAACAATGAACCTACTGGCATGATGGGAAATGGCGTTCAACTCTGACGAGTGACACGCAGCCATTTTGTGCCCAAAATTGTTTATGCTTTATTGAACTAATTGCACATTTCACAGTAAATACCACAAAAGTCGCATTAAAAAAATGTAAAGTCAAAACAAAAAATGCCAGTCAGGTACCACACACACACACACACACACACACACACACACACACACACACACACACACACACACACACACACACACACACACACACACACACACACACAAGTTAAATCATCAATGTCTTTAAAACACCATTTGCTCATCAAGGAAAGAGTGTTTGCCCTTTAAGGTCAGTGTCGCGTGTTTAAGGCAGAGCTTGACGAAATGTCTCTCTTGCATGGCTACAAATCCGCCTGCGGTGGTGTTTGTTTGGTTGCCTTGGCAACGAGGCCTTTGCGGAGATTTGAAGCCCAGACACGGAATGATGAAATCCGATCAGGTTCCTATTCCTCCTCCTCCTCCTCCTCTTCATTTTTCACTCTTCCAGATTCCTACCACTCAAGCGGCACGGTGCATCACAGAAACACACTCAGGGGCCCCTCGGTGCCGTGGAGCCCATACCGACTTGCTCCACCTCCAACACTTTGGAGGATATACTACAAGTTAGCAGCCACAAAACTGCCATAAATAACTAAAATTAAAATAAATAAATCACTACATAAATACATGAATGAATAAAAGTAAAAATAAAAATGGATAGAAAAAATATATTTCAATAAATTAAATACAAATATATATTAAATATATACTGGGCTACATATGTATTAAATAAGATTTCTCTTCACCCAAAATGCTTGTGGTGAGAAGAAAAGTGCTAACGAGCTAGCTAACATGCTAAGAGCTACCCAGCTGCTACGCTGCCATCTCTGCATTCATCCTATTTGAATCCTTCAGATGTCCTGCTGTCATTTGCACTAACCTCTCATTGCGCGTGCACGAGTATCAGGTTGATGGTTAACAGAGACGTCGCCATGGCAACCGCTCTCTTTTTTGGGGGTGGTTATACAGATTAATTAATTAAATAAATAAATATATATATATATATATATATATATATATATATGTATTTAAAGAAAAACACTGGATCCAACTTCTGTTTTGTTTTTTGTTGTTTGTTTTCCAAGGTGTCCTGATGAGGGTCGGGTTTGAGTCTGTAATTATGGGACGAGCTGATCATTAACGTCATTGGTCATTGAGTAACCTGATTGTTTGTCGACTGTGGTGGGGGGTGGGAAGGGGGTGGGGGGGCGTCGCTGGCCTCTTTTAATTACGCAAGTCCTGCGTCACGGCCGCCCGCCGCGTCCAAAACAAACTGGTCGAGTAAACACACGGCGGATGGCGCAGTGTTCGGCTGAGAAATTTCTAACCTTTTTTGTCATCTCAATTAGCAATCCTGTATGTGGGAATCAACAGAAATGGACTTTGTGTGGCCTTGGCAAATGTGTTGATGCCACTTCTGACATCCATTTGGTAGCAATATGTTCTACATGACTTCAATAAACACTGGGAAAACAGCAAGGGTTGTTTTTTTTGGTGACTTTTGTCCACTTCTGACTCCTATTCTCCTAAACGCAGACTCGTTGATCCCACTTCTGACACCAGCTGTTGCAACCAAATATTCTACATTACTTCAAGTTCATTATCCAGCAGTTATCTGTTTTGTTGAGCTGTTCAATACTAGGATCCCACTTCTAATACCAATTATGATGGCTATGCTTTCTGCACTACTTGAATAAGAGCTGTCTTTTTGGAATGTGGGGCTGGAGGACCCTTGGATCCCATTTCAGACACCAATTATGACAGCAATGCTTTCCGCATTTCTTTAATGAAGACTAGGAAGCACGAGAGTTGTCTTGTGAGACTGCTCAATCCTTGTATCCCGCTTCTGACACCAAGCGTATGAACATCACCGTGCGTTTTTTCAGATCTTCTGACTAACACGCACGTCTGCAAAACCCGAGCCGCCTCATGAGAATAACACGGCATCGTTAGAACGCAGCGTGCTGATGAACCACATGCTGCTTCACCACGTCCAAAGATCAACTCGACGATTATGTGACGGACATCAGACTCTGCAAGATGCACGTACGTAGCCTGGGTGGCCTTTTGTGTGTGTGTGTGTGTGAGGTAAAGCGAAACGAGCGTATCAGCAGGCAGAGTCAACAGATCAATAACTTTTACGCAACGTGACGCAGCCCCGCGGCCGCATAAATGGCAGCGGGAGAGCTGCAGCAGCAAACTGGAAGCCTGAAAGCAACAGGAAAAAGAAAGACAAGAAAAATGCAAGCCGTGCGTCCGTGTTCGATGTGTGCCGTCCGAGCCAGCGGGCGACTTTTGGCCTGGCCACGACAACTTCCCAGCAGGAGAGAAGCACGACTGCTCAGGTACTTCCTGACTTATGTCAAAATAAATACAGAACATAAATACAAGCATATTTTTATTATATTTTTTACTATTTGTTTCTTTAAAAATACATGTTTTTCTGACAAATTCTGGGAAAATCGACAGTTATTTTTTTTAAGCATGTTATGTCTTTTTTCTTCTTACTATTTATATCTTTATGTATATATATATATATATGTATTTCTGATTTTGGAAAAATATTTATTTTATTAAAAAACACTTTCATAGTAAATATATTGTACTTTTTTTTAAACTACTTTTTTTCTGCAAATATATATATATATAATGTCACATAACTTTTTTTCATTTAAAGAATTCAACATTTTTACTTAAAAATCCTACTTTTGATTATTATTCTTGAAAAATATGATGTAACATATCCTTACGAGTTGTTGTTTTTTTAAATACAAAAATCTAACCTTATTCTTGTTATATTGCTGTTTAGTTAAAAAAAAAATATATATATATATCGAAAAAAATCTTTTTTGTACTTTTGTACCCCCCCCCCTTTCTAAGCAGCAGTGCCCCAGACGTTCTCTTCAGCCCCAGAGAATCAACAAGCCAGAAGTGGGTGCAGCAGCAAGATTGTGCAAACACAAGCGCCGCACCTTTATGCTTGAGCCCCCTCGGCTCTCCCTCGTCCTTGCAGGTACGTCTTGCCACATTATTGGCCCTCTGACACCGCAGTCAACACAAGCAAATGTGGAACACTGACGGCACACATACGGTTCAATTGTCCTAATTAATTAATTAATTAGTTTAAATTACAAAAAACAAAAATATATATTATTATTAAATGTAACATTTAAAATTGTAATTAATTTTAATATGAACAATCAATTAATTAATTGAGTTTAATTCTAATACCTTTTTACTTTGGAAAAACACAATCAACATTTTCGTCGATTTTCAGAAGGATGTTACAGACCAAAACAGCAACTGCATCATAATTCATGTCTGCTTGTGCATTTTCTCCACTGTCCATCTGAAATCATGTCCTGCTTTCAAAGAAAGGCATGAAAAAAAGTATTTATGGATGAATGGAATAATATTGGGTTGCGTTTGCCGCCAGCAAGCAGAGCAGCTGACTCACGACGCCCTGATCGCAAGGGCGACGTCGCTGGTCGCCGACGGGACCAGCACACTCCTGTCGCAGAGCACCTTCGCACTGGTCCACGCCCTCCACGGATACGCAGAGGTGACCACGCCCCCTTTGTTTGCCATTGCATTAGCGACACCTCAAGGCAAGATGGCCGCCGCTGTCTCACAACCCAAAGTTGGACAAGAATCCAGTCAGACAAAAAGTCATAATTGTACAAAAATGTCTTGGTATTTTTTCCTAACAAGTTTTAATTTTGCGACAATAATTTCGATTTTTTTCATAATTTTTAAGAGAATAAAATTAGGGTAGAGAAAAAAAGTTATGACATAAAAGTACAATCAGATTTTTAATTTTTTTTTTTTTTAGAAAAGTCCATTTCAGTGTCAATACACTGCATTATGAAAATAAATGTGTACAGTATTTAAACTTAATCTGACAACAAAAACAATTCTATGAGAATAAATGCGTTAAATCAAATCAATTACTTCACATATAAAACAATGAATAGCAAATGAATAAAAAAAAATTGCCAAACCAATTTTAGAGGAAAAATGAATAAATGAATGAAATAAATTTGTAAATGCTGGGTAGTACAGATGAAGTAATTTTGAGACAGCCCCATTTGAATTGCAAATGCAGTTCAAACTCTTCTGCAGCCAACTTTCATTAAGTGTGTTTAGTTTAGTTTTGTTTTGTTTTACAGGCCGTGCACGCACGCATCGCCCTGCAGAGACGTTTCCTGATCTTGTTAGGAAAACTGAGCTCGGCCGAGGAGGACTCGCTCCAGCGGGCCATCTTTGAACAAAAGGCGCAGGTCACTTCAGCTCTTGATCAACTCATAACATTTAAAGTGACAATTTGAATACAATTGGATTTGCAGAGGAGGGAAATCCAGGTCCAGAAAGTAAAATCCCTGCCACAGTTTGGCTTTAGCCCCTGATGCTAGCACCTGCGGCTAAAGCCGATTTGTGGCAGGGGTTTTACTTTCAGGTGCTCCCTAGCTAGCCTCCCATGGTGCTCGGGAGCTAGCTAGCTAGCACCTGAAAGTAAAAAATCCTGCCACAGTTTGTCTTTAAACCCTGATGCCACCTAGCTAGCTAGCTCCCGTGGTGCTCATTTACCTGCTAGGGAGCTAGCTAGCTAGATAGCATCAGGGTTGAAAGCCAAACTGTGGCAGAATTTTTTACTTTCAGGTGCTAGCTAGCTAGCTTTCATGGTGCTCGTTTACCGGTAGGGAGCTAGCTATCTAGCTAGCATCAGGGAGGAAAGCCAAACTGTGGCAGGGATTTTACTTTCTGGATCTGGATTGCCACCTGTGTGGCTTTGTTACAATTAAAAGTCAGAGGCAGCACAGTGGGTTAGTGGTTAGCATGTCCGCTTTCCAGCTAAAGACTTAGCCTGTTGTAGTACATGAGCCTTTAAGAGGCGGAGCCTAGAGAGGTGACAGACAGATGTGTGCTTGCGCGTGGGAACGCTATCCAGCTGTTTGACGGTCAAATGGCCTCTGACAGGTCAGCGATCATCTGGACGAATGCAAACGCTTCGACAGCACCTGGATCAAGGCCGTCAACTTGTGCCAAATGGCGGCAGATGCGGCGTGCGCGTCCGGTGAGTGAAGCGGGACACACATTTGTCAATAATGCACACATGGATTGCATGCTGCTACGTGTTTGCCAAGTTAAAGCATGGACTTATATCAAGATGGACTAACAACGGCGCATCCTCGCCGCTGCAAAAAGTCAAGCCGCTGGTGGCCATCTTACGTACGCCTAAATTGAAAAAATTATAATAATATTCAGAAAAACAGAAGCACCATCTCTGTTTTTCGGAATATTTCCCCCCCGTTTTTCTGAATTTTTTTTACGACAAAAAAATATTCTGAAAAACAGAAAATTTAAACAAATTACTCAAAAATGAGTCAGAAAAACTGGATTTTTGCAATACGCTTCGGTAATTTTCAGTAAATTCGCTTAAAAATTTTGAAAACAATTGGATGGAAACCTGACTTCTGAGACGAATTTCCCACCTGCGGTCCTTAGGGTCGGAGCAGGCGTCCGTCACGTTGACGGCCAACATGAAGCTGGCGTGCTCGCACGCCAAACGGGCCCGGGACGCGGCGGCGGCGGCGGACAAGAAGCTCGCCGAGACCAAAGTGGACGAGATCCAAAGGATGGCCGAGTACGCCTCCTCGCTGGAGGACGCCGACGAGCTGGAGATTCACGAGGCTTACCTGAGAGAAGACTGAAGAGGACGCGCGCGTTAGCTGCAACATTAAAAGGGTCGCCAACACAAAAAGCCACAATCAACAGCTGCTTCAACGCGGTTCGGCATTCACGTCATCACACATTCTTTATTAGTAGTAGTAATTTTTGCTTTGCCGCCATTTGTCAGGCTGTTAAGGCACTTGGCTTTAACATCTATAGGCAATTCTACACATTTTGGGGAGGGGGGGGGGTCAATTGCTCACGAATTTTTGTTAGGGGGGTGTTTAAATGTATCTTTTACTTCCCCGTTATTTAAGGCTATTTATTTGATCGCTTGATGCTTTGACAGTCCAGTTAGTAGAAGGAACCTCGTCCTCCTCCTGCTCATTTCGAGACAAAACCATGTGAGGAATGTTATGAAAATGCGATGTGCAGCGCTTGCTCTCGTTCGGGTGGAGGCTGCGGTCCATCCCAGCTAAGTTTGAGCAAGAGACTGGTCTCCCCCTGGACTGGTCGCCTGCAAGTCGCAGGGCACATGCAGACAAGCCATGCGCACATTCTCACCTATGGACAATTTAGAGTCTGCGACAAAGTGAATATTTATTTATATTTGACCCGAGTCCACATTCGAACCCTGAACCTCAAAAGCGTGAAGCAGACGTGCTGATCATTTATTTCATATTGCTTCTTATGAGACATGCGGTCATATTTTGAGCGTATGATTCGAAATGATGGACAAAAAAAAATGTGACACACAATGTCACGGCTTTGGAGAGTTCGTTGGATGTCCAATCATAAGAAGTATTTTAATTTCATCGATTGCATCACGCACGCCATCAACGCTCATCGGGAAACCAGAAATGAAAACGTTTTCAACTTGAGATGCTCACAAACGGTCTTTTCCTTTTTTTGTAATTGCACGCATGGCAGACCTTAATCATCAATTCCATAATTATTTAATATCTTGGATTTAATACACTTTTTAAATACATGGATTGAGTTTGATTGTTGAGCTTGCTTCCTAACTTGACACCTTCAGCTTTAGCCCTTTCCATCACTTTGCTGCAAAATCTTGGCATTTGAAATGCTTCAGATTGTAGTCAATGATGTTTTTTGTTAAATATTTGTAAGTACGATATTTTTCTTAGCCTTGTACATTGTAATCATTTGAAGTCTGTTGAATCATGGAATTTCAGTACCTTTAATGTATTTTATAAATACCGGGTTAGAAGCATCTCAATGGCAACGACTGTAAATTATGCTGAGGGGGGGTTTGAAGCACAACTTTTCTTTATTTATCGTTCATTATCTATCTGATGGTTTGGCATTAAAAAAAAAAGTATTTCGTTGATTTTTATTGCGTTGTTGGCCACATTCTTTCGTGAAACACTTGGCGAGGTTTCAACTTCACAATGGGTCTTTATTTTGTAATTGCACTCAACACATCCAAAAGATACAAATTTATAATAACAAACGCATAAGATGGTTTTATTTATGCTTGCAGCTTTGAATATGCAAAAGTACATATGAGCGCACATCACATAGAAGGGAAAAAAAACATGCTATGGATCGTCACCCTTTCAGCACGAAGCTTTTGAACGCCGCAAGCAGCGAGCACGCAAATGTCCATTTTGCCTTTTTTTCCACGTTCCTGATCTTTCTCGACAAACGGCAGCGCGCGTACTACTTGAGCGCCTCGAAGAACATCTCATCCCCGAGGCCGTAGACCAGAGGACTCGGGCAGCGAGGGGTTAGCTTGTTTTGGAGTAAGCCAACTTTTATGTGCAAATGATGACCTTCTCACATTTAACCGCTCCTCTCCATAGTGACAAACTAAACAACCAAACTTTGCATTTTTGGTTGAGGAAAAAAACCACAATGACAGTTAAGTCTCCTCCAAAAGTATTGGAACGGCCAACGGTCAAATTTCAAATGGTTTTTGTTGTATACTGAAGACATTTGGGTTTCAGATCAAAAGATGAGACAAACGTTCAGAATTGCAGCTCTCATTTCATGGTGCGTATTTACATCTAGATGTGTTGAAGTAGCACCAAGGAACTTTTCAAGCTTAATAACATTTTCATAACTCTTGTGATGAAACATGGACTTAAAACTAGTTGAATGGCCTGGGGGGGTCTGTATCATTTTTACCGCCACTAAACAACTTTGAAGAGAATGGTAGGAACTAGGGATGTTAAAAAAGTTGATTCGGTAATATATCGCAATCTTACAGTGCGCAATTCTCGAATCGATTCAATATGCGGCCGAATCGATGTTTAAACATCCATTTTTTATGGAAATATTCAACGTCTTACTTAGGGTTAGTGTTCACACGATAAGCATGGAAGAATGTTATATTAATAGAACATTAATAAGCCTTAATATTTTATTTCACTGTTCAACATGAAACAGATTGCAACAAATACAGTGGCTCACAGTTATAAGTTTCAGATAAATATACAAATCTTACAGTGTACATGTACAAGTTTACTGATTAGTATTTTCTAAATTTGAGTAAAAAAAAAATCGCAATAATCAATTTATAGATTCGTATCAGGATTAATCCGTATCGAATTGAATTGTGACCTATGAATCGTAATTTGGATTGAATCGCCAGGTACTACGCACCCCGTCTAGTAGGAACACAAAAAACTACAAATGTGCTGACTTCTTTATGGCATACGTCACTTCCCCCTTTCCCCATTTGTTACAAAGTCGGAAGTCAATTTGACTGGCGCGAGCAATGCGCTTGTCCTCATGGGAAATATGGTCTTCCTTCAGGCACACCATGTGTGTGTGTGTCATTTTCCACCAATGATACCTCTCCAGTCATATACATTATGTCACCGTTCTCACAAGACAAAACAATCCCTGTGAAACTCATTAAAGCCTCAAAGTGTTCATTAATTATTCAAAGTGTTTGGGAAAAATGTTTTAGTGCAAATCGTTGGATATCATGGGATGTAATTAGTTACGCAGATACACGATACATTTTTTTAATGTGTCATGTGTTTCTGTATACAAACATGACATCCTGAGACACTCTGCCCTTTCCCGAATATTGATAATAAGGTCCAGTGAAACTCATTACTAACATCATTAATTATTCACAAGTTGTTGTTGACCTACGACACGCCCTTAGATTTCATCAGACAGCAATAATAATGCAATGCTCGATTACTATTGCTTTTTTATAACAAAAATACACTCAACAACCATACAATTAGCGACAACCTGCACCTGCACAATCTGTATCAAATAGTTTGACTTTCCAAAAATAATAAAATCAATAATGTAAGTATTAATAATAATACAAATAAAAATAATAATATTGCAAGACTTGTATCTTGCAATATTCCTTTTTGTTTTTATAAACAAAATGTTATTTCAAAAAAACTAACGTCATTATTATTATTGGCTTTAGCAACATCAAAATGTTGAAACTTTCTTGGCACCAAACTCTTGTGTTGATCAGTGTATGTCATTTCAGGTTTAGATGAGCTTACGTCACATGTCAAAATGGCGGCCATGGTGAAAGGAAGCTTTCCGCCCATTGAAAAGCATTTGCCTTTGAGTCATTGTAATTTGATTTGTGAGGATTATTTTGATTTCAAAATGTGATGACATGTCGCTTGACTACTATAGCAATCCGTCTGGTGAGTCGCAGGCAAAATCAACACGCCGTTTGTTTTCACCAAAGGAAGCGTTGCATTGCAAAGACGCTCGGATGTTCGGGATTGTCCATAAACGAGAACAGATGTGAGGCCAGCCAGTCAAAGACAACACATACATATTACAAATATTATCATTATACAACAAACCTGTGAGGACATTCCTTCCACAAACCCGATGGTGGGCGTTTGGACCCTTTGGAATACCTGGCAGCATAGCACCGAAAACATGTTTTTGTCATGTTTTCACTTTTCATTCGCATTTTCCTTTCCAAGCCGAGTGGCCACCAGGTAGCAGCAGCAGCACGTGCCGTGAAACCGGAACCGGAAGTGTTACCGTGCTACGGCGGATGCAACGTTTTACTGTGGCGGACCAACATGGCCGCGCTCGAACGGGGAGCAACCTTCCTCCGTTTGCTCCGGTAGGTCCGATTTTAAATGAATTTAAATTGAGCATTTCGCCTGAGAAAGGATATTATATGTAAATATAACGAAATATATTGACAAAGATGAGTGGCTGTTGTTATTTCGAGCATTGAGATGGCGTTCGACCTGAAAAAGAAACCGGAAGAACGTAACTACAGTGACGCAATGGGTGCACAATTCAAACATAAACTTAAATAAACATCGATATTCAAGCTGTCAACGAGATGTTTTAGAACATTCATGTTTACCGTGTAGATTGAGCTGAAATGGAGAAAAGTTGCTCTTGTTATGACGTGTACCCGACAGCCACAGCCTCACACCTGCGCTAGGTAATGACATCATCATGGAGACGGACGGTGGTGGGGCTGGGTGACCCACAAGAAACATTTTCATTTGTGACCGTTAAAAACATATACTTGCGCCTAAAATACGATTTGTTGCTTCATACTGGACAGTTGGTAAGCCAATGAAACGTAATTTCTCTAGAATTTATTTTTATTTTTTTGTGGACACAAATGATCATTTTGCGTGCATGACATTTGGCCACAAAATTTGCGGCTACAAATGCAAATTTTGTGGCCCTGGAGTGCACTAGTAAATCAATATGGATAAGTTGACTGACAAGTACGTTTTTTGTGTGTTTTTGTTTTTATTTTATACATGAGCAATCGCGCCGCTGATATTTTTTTTGTCTTGAGTTGTGAGTACCAAATGAATTATGACAGTGAGCTTCGCAACAAGCAGCCGACAATCCTTCTGAAAAGAGACCCGAGTGATTGCTTCAATCTATTTGTTGCCATTCCCTGTCAAAGTTTAAGCGCAAAACAACATGAATTTTAGAAAGTCTGCTAGCTATGCCAACCCACCATGCAAAACATCTTTGACAGGCTAACAGAAGTAGCATCGATGTAGTTTTTACAGCAACACATGTAAAGAGACAAAATAACAAACAATGCTCACTGTCATATATCCTTTATCCTCTTGTGGGCGTGGCCGCTTGCAGGAGCAATGCTCAGGTCTTGTGCAGGCGCAGCAAACCCGTCGGACGGGCCTTGGCAAGATGGAGGAGCGTGGTGACGTCTGTGGCGGCAGTGGGCGGCGGGCTGTGCGCCGTTCCCTTCACGCAAGTAAGACCACGTCGTCGTTGAATGTTTCTCATTTCATTAATGGGCCGCAATGATGCTTATTTGCGCTGGTGTGGAAAATGTCCTTTCTATGGGTCTAACTGGCGAAACTGTATCATATTCAAGCTTTTGTTTTATCATTGTAAAAAAAAGTAACAAGATTCAAAAGCATGCCATTTCAACAGATTCAAGTTTTAAATATGGAATTGACTAAAGGTGTTAAAAAACAACAACGATTGGGCGATATATCGCAATATTAGAGCACGCAATTCTCGTGTTGATTCAATGTGCGGCCGAATCGATGTTTAAACATCAATTTTTGATGGAAATATTCAACAAAACATCTTACTTGGGGTTAAGGTTCACACTTTAACTCTTTGACTGCCAGACGTTTTCAGAAAAGGGATGCCGTCAGTGCCAGCCGATTTAAGCATTTTGACTGATTTTCAAGGTCCACAGAAAATGTTCTGTTTGGACTATGGAAACACACGTACTACCAAATGAAAGATTGGACTTTCATCTTTCATCAGAAAAAAGAGTTTGTTTCTACCTTATTCCGTTCTTTAGTAATCAACAATAGAAAATGGTTAGTTTGACCCAATTTCGCCTGTGTTGGACCAAAATACGGAGAAATCAAGCTTTTAGTGAAACGATATTATTTCATGCATTCTAGTGAATTTGACACTTCTTTTTGTCCATGAATGATGCCACAAACACCTAAATAGTGCTTTACTTCTATAAAACACTACCACCAAGAATGAAAAAGTGTTTTTTGATAGCAAAATACGTTTATTTACATTCAACAGTGTAACAATTTGACAACAATTTGGCAAACTATTTACAAATGTGTGCAACTGTGGTGCTATTTACAAATATGTGGATGTTTCAACGACAGTTTTTCTTTTTGTAACACTCTCCTGCGTGCAAGGAGACGCAACAGCATTTGCACAAGATTGCCTCTTCGCGTGCGGCACTTTCTTGCCGGCCGTTTTTTTCCGGGGAATAGCAAGTATATACTGCAGTGTGTCATCAAGTCTAATATCAGGATCATGCTACGGTTTCGTTACGGTTTCGTTACGTCTCGCTTCCCGTGTCCTTCAGTTGCTATACCGGGTGGTAGGAGATGTTCTGATCCATTTTATCCACTCCATTCATGGTGGCATCGTAGTCCAGAAACAGTGTCTTCTCCGTGATCAGACTGTACCCGCTCCTCCGATGAATATGCATTGGACTCGGGGTACTCTTCATTGTCCGATCGAATGTCCGCTTGTGCAGCTCCGCGTTTTCCGGCCTTAGCAGCGCTAGCCGCGCTAGCCGCGCTTTGCCGGTGAGGCTTACTACTTGTTCATAACAGTCACGCCAAAGCTTCCAACTTTGGCGTAGAGCTCGGAGTCATCTTCATCATCATCATCAATCTGCATTGGTCGATGCCAACTCTCCATCGCCCGATCGAATGTCCGATTGTGTAGAAGTACCCGGCCGGCTATTGTGCGCGTTTTCCGGCCTTAGCAGCGCTAGCCGCGCTAGCCGCGCTTAGCCGTGCTAGCCGCGCTTAGCCGTGAGGCTTACTACGTGTTCATAACAGTCACGCCAAAGCTTCCAACTTTGGCGTAGAGCTCGTTGTCATCATCATCGTTGACATCAATGCGCTTTTTAGTATTGATTGATGCTTTCCGTCTTTGAAAAAAATGCTCAAGCTGAGCTGCTTGTAACCGGTTGCTTGGTCAAGCCATTGTGGCTTGGATCAGCCATTGTCTCCTCAACACTCTAGCTCCGCCTCACGTCTTCTACTGACGCCCACGGTGGGCGGCCCATCCAACCTTGTGCAAAGAGAGTCATCGCTGCCCTCTAGGGGCCAAAACGAGTCTTTGACTAATCAGATCTGCCTGATACTTTCAGCACAGCTGCCCAAGGCTTTCCTGCACCCGTTTTTGAAAAAAAAAAAAAAAACATAGGGGACGTCTTTTAACGTCCTCGGCGCCCTTCCCTAGGTTTATGCTAAATGTTTTATAACGTTTATGGCAGTCAAAGAGTTAAGCATGGAAAAGCCTGAAGTTTCAGATACATATACAAATCTTACAGTGTACATGTACAAGTGTACTGATTAGTAGTGATGGGAAAATGAAGCTTCATGAACCTTCATGATGCACTTGCAAAAATGTATTTAAAAAAAGAAGCATGCAGCAATAATTATGGAGGGCGCTGCATTTTTAAGTTTCCTGTTAAGAAAGATCCGTTTGCTAACGTCTTGTTTATTCCCATCAAATTCTGTTGCTTTTCCAACCGTCGTTTTTTTTGCCGTTGTGGCAGGTTCCGAGCCTCACTCACGAGTCTCTGATCAGACGAGCGGCCTCGCTGGTGACGGACAGTTCCAGCACGTTCCTCTCACAGACCACGTTAGCCCTCATCGATGCCGTCACTGAGTATTCAAAGGTGAGTTTGAACAACAACAAAATCAGCCTTACTATATATAAAGTCAACCCCCCCCCCCCCCCCCCTGAAAAAAAACGCCTTACTATAAGACATGGTCTTTATTTTTTTATGCCATACTTTGCAGGTCGCCTTACTTTATAAAAACAAAACGCCCGACTCAAGGAATTTGGACGGTCAATTGACTTGACTGCATTACTAATGGGAAGGATATGTGGTGTGTGTCATCTGTTGGCCCTGTTGGGGCCCCCGCTGGCCGAGGGGCCCCAAGCAATTGCCTGCCTTGTCTAATGGCAAACTACGCCTCTGCAGGCTGTGCACACGTTGGTAGCGCTCCAAAAACGCTACCTGGCCTCACTGGGGAATCTGAGCCAAACGGAGGAGGAATCCATCTGGCAGGTGATGATTGGCCAGCGAGCGCAGGTGAGTCCCGGCCGTCGGTACGAGGCGACCGCCAGCCGTGGCGCAGTGATGCCACATGTTGTGGTGTGTGTGTGATAGGTCAGCGACAGGCAAGAGGAATGCAAGCGTTTTGAGGCGGTGTGGACCAGCGCCCTTCACCTGTGCGCAACGACAGCGGAGGCGGCGTATACTTCAGGTGGGCAGAAACACGCAGGAACACGGGTTCGACCCTTAAAGTTGAAAGCAGACACGGTGGTCTTGCTGAAGCCACAAACAGACAAAATCCTATCAGGGATTGTGCCGAAAGAAGGTTTCGTAATTGCTAATGGATGCCACACCATGGCGTCATAGCACTACTTTTATGTCTGTCAAAATGAAACGCTAACTCACTTCATTGTAGTGCCTTGGCACCAAAATGCCACTAGATGGCGCCAAAGCAGTTCTCTTGATGCTTTGACCTGAGCTCATAACCTCTCAATTCAATTGTATTTGTAGAATAGTTCAGCTGGAATAAAATGCTGCACATAAATATAAATCAAAACCAGGGGTGGGTGATATGGCCAAAAAATGATATCACGATATTTCAAAGAAATTTGCCGTGACGATATTTTTGCCAATATTGCTAGTAATTACTGAAGAATTGATTTGTGATTGATGCTTCGGAATAATAGCACTTTAATTGCGAGCACAATATTTAATTTCATATTTAAGCCACTTTTTTTCTCAATTGAAATGTAAACAAATATCAAATATTGCAACCGTAATGGAATGCGACCCCTGCAAGGTCTAATTGTGACATAACTGCTTAAAGCACATAAAACACAAACCTTCAGAAGTCAGTGGCAAAAAGAAAGTCCATTATTTTCTCCTGTGTGGTTGAGCTTCGTGTTGTCGAGGCAAACTAAATAAATAAATGATACGTTAGCGGCCAGTCTGTGACGTCATGCTCTGTACATCGCAGGCAAGTGTATTGTTAAAAAAAAAAAAAATTCCCCCTGCGATTGTTTAGGCAGCGGTTATTTTCCCGTAAACCCTCCTGCAATGCGTTATTTTGCCGTGAATGCCTCTGATTGATCAATCAGAGGCGCGAGAAAATGCCGTGATTGCTTGTCGACATGACGAGCGGGTATGAATGACGCAAATGTGCGTCGAGAGCGTGTTAGCTTCACGGCCGGTTAGCATCACAAAGTCACATCAACTAAAAAAAAAAAAAAGAAGTTTTAATTCAATAATTTTATATTCAGCGTATTTGACTGTATAATTTAAGCCTTTTAGAAAATATTACTTCTTTGTATTTACTTTTTTGCATAAAAGTTTTTTTTGCAGTATCAAATCTAACTGAATATTTATTTAACATTTGTCATTCTTTGGGCTTAATATTTTATTCCAACCATTTTTTAATATAAGGCCTTGACGCCAAAAAAATGTTTGCAACACAGTGAAAAGATAATTGATGATTGATTAATTTCATTTGCTAAAACTTGGATTTATATATATATATATATATATATATATATATATATATATATATATATATATATATATATATACAATTTAAAAAGCAGGAATGTGTTTTTTCACCGTGTTTATGTAAATAATGTGGAAGTGAGCTTCAGCATGTACCGGGCCACTGTTAAATCATTCACTGGTAGCCATTTTCCCTGAAGCAACCCCCTTCACTCCCCGCTGTTTTGCTGGATTTTGACAGATTTCGCAAGGCCCACAGAATATTGTGTTCTATTGCTATAAAAACATGGAACCTACCAAAAGAAAGATTCGAGTCTCTTCTTTCATCAGGAATAAAAATAAAATTTGTACCTGTTTCCGTTTTGCAGCAATTAGCATTAGAATATAACTAAGTTTCATCGTTATTCACAAACCTGTTGAAAACACTAGGGAAATGAGCTTTTTTGCAACATGGCCCTGGTTGAGCTCTTATACTCTGCTGCCACCTGCTGGTCATTTTTTGTAATAACAACCACTGCTTCAACCGTTCTTTGCAGTTGCGAGGCTGCATCAAAGCCTTCTGTATGCTCTAAAGTAAATTAAAAAAAACGACTTTGAGAGCACAGTAATATTTAAAATAGAAAGTTTGTATCCATTTTTGGGAGCAAGCGAGTTCAATCGGGACCCCGGGCCACTTGGAAGCCTTTCCAGATGCACTTTGTCACGCTGAGCGTTTGCAGGGGCGGAGCATGCGTCCATCAGCATGCAGAGCAACATTGAGGTGGCCCGCTCCCAGGTGGAGGAGGCGCGCAAATCCTCCCGGGACGCCGACAAGAAGCTGGCCGAGGCCAACGCCTTGGAGATCCAGGCCAGCGCTCGGCGTGCCGCCGCTCTGGAGAAGCGCGAGGACGACGTGCCCGAAGCTTACCTGCGAGAGGACTGAGGAGATGAGAGCAGACAAGAACCGCTTGCGTTTACTGGGCCAAATGGGAAAGCAGTACATGTCGGCGCACATCTGGATTGCCTCGATGGGAGGGAGGTCTTTGCACGTGAGGGAAATTGGGCGGTGTCTTTCTGAGATGACCTTGGCGGAGGTCGCTGCACTGTTTATTATATTCGGAGTTTGTCTCGAACTTTGATTTTGCTGTGATTTATTTGTTTTTTGCCTACATTTAATAAATGCATCAGGAAATCTGACCATGTGGCGTTGACTGACTGGCAAAACCTTGAGAACGATTTGGTCGCCATGACCAATGACTTGCGCAAAATGAAGAAAAGGAGTATGTAAAAAAACAAAATGGAGGAAAGACAACCTTCTTATACGTATGATTTGTTGAGATCAGGGTTATTATAGTTTTGGAATTTTCATTTTATTTCGTTTTGAGTTCTGTTTTTTTAGGGTTAGTTCAGTTAGTTTTAATGACATTACAGGGTGGTTCTGTTAGTTTTTATTAGTTTTGGTTATTTAAAAAAAAATGCTACGTTTAAGTTTAGTTGTAGTTAGTTTAAGTATTAGTTTTCGGGTAAAAAAAAAAAACGTGTATTACTTGTGTGCAATATTTAGACCATGATAAAATGAAAAAAAAAATCCTACCTAGCGTTGCATTTGGCCTGAGAAGGCGAGCCAAGCCATTGGCGCCAAAAGTCAAGGACGCAAAATTGTCGCCATGGATGACGTCATCTGAAGGTGCTTTTCTATTGGCTGCTGTTAGATGACATCATTTCTGTGTGACACTTTCAAATGTCCTTATTCCGGTTAATATTGAAATAAATATATTTAAAATCACGTTTAAAATCATCCCCAAAGGCTCATGCTTTAAATTAATTAACAAATACTAAAACAAAGGACATTTTCGCTATAATTAGAGTTGGTTTTAGTTTCAAATTTTTTTAGTTTTCGTTTAACAAGAAATGAGTTCTGTTGTCCAGGTTTTGCTGTCGTTTCTGTGCTAAAGATTCAAAACGGCTTCTTGGGATTTCCAGAGGAAGTGCGAATAGCACATTTGTCCCGTCAGAACACAATACATAAGCGTTGGAACAACATGTCACCACTGGCACTGTCTTCCTCAAAGCGGCTTCCGAAAACTCTCAACCATCAACGCGAGCGTTTCGCTATTCGAACGCTGCTTACACTTTCATCTTACGCGCGTTTTCAAAAGTCACTCAGCGGCGTTTGCTCCGGCAAATTAGCCGCGGTGTCGCTCGTTTCAGCTGTCGTCACATCATTGATTGCTGGAGTTCTTTTCAACTGGGGCCAAGGGTCAGGAGCCAATCCGATGGTTGCTCATAGTGTGATAATGCATTAAAATGAAAAGTCACATTCACACCCGCCCCAAAGCCCCTGATTTGAATCAAGTGTTTCTCTTTAACCAATAGAAAAAGCACATGATGAACAAAAAGACTTTTGTCTTTTTCACCTCTGTGATTTCTCCAGATAGCAAAACAAGTTTTTCTCCACAGAAATGACCCCCTCACCGCCCCCCCCCCCCATTTTTTGCTTCCTCAAGAAAAATGTCCTCATTGTCAAAATGGACACGACTTGTCAACTATTTGGAGTCAATAGCATGATACGCTGTTTCAAAACTTTTGCCAGCTTGTTTACACGCGATTTCCTCTCATTTCTTGTCATAAACGGAGCCAAAAAGGATTCTTGAGCTTGTGTTATGAGGACACACAAGGAATTGATTAATCATGTGCAAACCGGAAGAGGCTTCATTGATTGTAGAAAAGGGCACCGTTGACCACCCGGCGATTTATGTCCTCCCTGGATGGGAATAAGCCACCAGAGGATGTTTAAAGGCAGGAGGCATCGCCAGCAAACACAATCAAGGCTCATGCTTTATTCACAATGACCGCAAGCGCTGCAAAGCCCCCCCCCCCCCAAGCCTGTTAAACTTCGCAACATAAAATTTAGTAGTTATGTCTATCAAGAGTCGAGCCCAAAAAAAAAAATGCCATAAAAGCACGGCGATATCTTATCTGTTATCTTGACCTCAAGCGGTCACGCGGATGACGATGATGGAATTATTGTACTCATTTCACTTTATGATTTTCAACATGTGCTTTTTTCGAAACAATAACAACTTCGAAGTCAACTTTGGAGCTTGGACAGCAGAAGCACTTTTGTTTATCTTAAGTGAATAAATAGGATGCCACCTCCAAGCCGCTGACAGCGCGCTATCGTCAGCCCGTGCCAAATATATGATCGCACTTTGTCCTTCAGGAAGCGATCTCCGAGGGTTTATATTAACTTTCGCTTCCTTGTTTTGCAACACTGTTTTCTTCTTGTTCCTTGACAACACCCAAAGGACTTGTACAAATTGCCCACTGATAGAAAAGTCTTATATTTGTGCATTTTTAATTGAATATTGTTGATCTTTATACACTGCGTTAACATCTTTTTTTTTTTTTTTTAAGTTCTCTATAAATAAAACCACTGATCTGAATATATGACTGGATAGCCGATAGGCCAAAACTTTTGAAGCGGCGAGGTCGCCATATTGCTCCTCCCAAGAACCGTTTCTCGGCATGCATTTACAGTATTGAAATAGGAGAACATTTGAGATAGTACTTAGTAGAAAAAAAAAAGATTTATGATGTTTTATATTTGTTCAACAAGAGGACTTCAGACTTATACCGTCTACTTTTATTTTTGTTAGTTATTTATTTTTTAATTTTTTTCCCCACCGGCCGCCACAAAACCCCCGCCGCCGGCCCTATACATTACTAAGTGCCTACGAGCTGTATACGTCCAATCTGTACGTATGGGGTAGATGCCACGGACTTCCGACTTCTGGGTTTCACACATCAGCGTCGTTTCCGGCCACTCATGGCCGCGTTCCAACACTCGAACCCCTTTTCCCTCCCTCCCCCAACCACACGCTCCCGTCCATCGGCGTTTCAACTCTCTGTAATGCTTCGGACAACTGACACGGACACACCACACACTCGCACGCGTCGACGGGAACGCGCAACCGAGGGGCGCAAAGGCGGAATCACAAGAACTGGGATGCGCCCCACGCGTCGCAAACAGGAAACGGAAACAAAGCAGATGTGTAAAAACCAGGAAGTCGGAAGTCCCGCCTCCTCCGTGGCATATACCCCTTACCATATAGTTTATACAGTAGTAGCGAGATGGGAGGAGCAAGATGGCCGCCCTGTGACTTCAACGGCTTGCACTGGCTATCGGCTATCCAGTCATATTTTCAGATCAGTCAATAAAACTGACTTAAGAATCTAATACAGTATTTGTGTATTTTTCATCTAATGTTTTTTTATTTATGTCTGGTGTTTGGTATTATTTGCCAAGTTTAAAATGTTTTTTTTTTTTAATGTATTTGTATATATTTTTACATAAAAGTAACATTTGTTTAGACACTAATGTGCTCTGATGTTTTTGAAGTCGCTAAGTACTTCTCGTGGTCCATCCCACTTTGTTCCCAGCAGAAGCGGTGCCCCGTCATAGTGGTTAGTGGTACAGCCCACTTCTTCGGTGGAAGCAAGCGAGCGGGCTGGCTGATTGATTTCCATCCACAGTTGGGACGCGCGAGGGCAACACGCTCCGCTCCGCTCCGCTCCGCTCCGCTCCGCTCCGCTCCGGTCCGGTCCAGTCCCGTCAACGGAGCCATGGAGCCGTTCTGCGGACTTTTAACAACACTCCTCGTCGTTTACCGACTCTCCGGTGAGTCGCTCAGCCTCTTTGGTGACTTGCAAGAAGTTTGTGGTCTCTTTTCTTGCTCTCCTTTCCCACATCTGCGAGTCGGTGGCCGGCGAGTCGTGCTTGCCTGCCGGTTGCTTTTTTTTGCTTTTGCTGCTAGCTTGATGGGCTGCTTTGCGCCCTTACTCCAAACCGGCTCCGAAAGTCGTTGAAACGAGGGCAAATGGCGATAAAGGACAAGCCGATGGATGAGGGCTGTGCGAGTGTTGAGTTTGATTTAGACATGGTCGGACTGGGCTTGTGTGTGCGCGTGAGAGGGGGGAGGCAGCGCAGTTTGACCCGCTGCGGACTGTGAAGTCTGGCAGAGAGCGAAAGGGGGGGTGAAGGGCCGGTCCGGTGGAGGCGGACTTCAAGGGGGGGCAGAACCGGCCGTAAATTGGGCTCGGGGACAGCTGGAGGACCCAAATCCCAACACACAATTCATTCATACTTATATTTCAATATCCCCACTGTTTTTGTTTTTCTTATCAAATACATATTTGCATTTTCACCTATTTTTCATCTACTTGTAGTATATAGTGACCCCTCAGTTTTTTTTTTTCAAATATTGTTGCATTCATCACAAATTCTTTGTTTTATTTGAATTTGGTTAAAAACATTTTTTTTTTAAGAAAACCAGTCCTTCACCATTTGGTCATTTTGTATCGTTAGCCTAATTGACAATTCCGAACATCGGGGCGTTTCCACAGCGTATTGTATTGCTTTTGTCTGTGACGAACACACGAACTGGGCATGTTGTTATAGTAGTCAAACATTTCATCACACTTTCCAATCAAAATAATCCCCGGAAATCAAATTACAACGATCCAAAGTCCAATACTTTTCGATGAGCAGAGATCATCGCTTCACCGAGGAGAAATGCTGCATTCGAGGAAACTGGGAACTCTGATTCTTACACTTCTGCCCTCAAAGCCTTTGTGACATATGTAAATACAAGACATATGTTCACGTGACACAATGTGTTTAGGAATGACTGCGTTAACCAGAACAACAAAACAATTCATCGGAAAATCAGCCATCTTTGTTGTTTACATTTGCCTCAAACGCTTTGAGGGCGGACCCGGGACGCTCCGAGTGGGATAAATCCGACTTGAAACGTAGCATAAAACTTCCATTTTGACTTGGGGCCGTCATTTCGGAATTGTCAATAGCATAGTTGCCCAAATCATAATTTTCAATTTTTTTAGGAAAACCTAGAAAACCAATTCAACAGGCAAAACGAATCCATAATTATTATAATTATATATATATTTTTTACATTGGCATCTTTTCGTGATCTGGTGGCAGTTCATCAAAAAAGACCTCGACTCAGCAGTTCCCACGTTTTTGGTGCCGCCTGCCGGAATGAAGGCACCGTAAAAGACATCGTTTTGAATTGTTCCATTTATCGGCCAAGTGACAAAATCATCGTATCTGATTTACAGTTTTAAAGTTCATGCCGGTCCAAGTAAGTTACACGGCTTCGTCTTTTTGGATGCTCAACTTCATTTGTTTATAGACCACAAAAACAACCAGCCACAAATGTAACAAAGGGCTGTCAACAAATAAAACGGAAAGCCTTAATTGGTGCTGTATGTTGCAGATGCAGCAAAAATAAGGTTAAGTCGTGTAAAGATTACGGCCCGACCGATTCATCGGCCGCCAATCATATATAATCAGCCGATTATCGCCCTTCAAACATCGAGCAAAACAATCGGCCAATTTTGCCAAATGCCTTTCCCTTAAAAAACGTTATCAAAGAAAATGTAAATGCACCATTTTGTTTGCGTAGCATTAGCAACTAGCAAGTGTGTAGTGCATGTGGTTCTGGTTATTCTGCTGTCCCAAAGCGTCCTTTAAGCTGTTTAATGACACCCCAGTTGGAGTTGGCTGTAAAACTAAACACACAACGTTAAGAATTACATCCACTGTATATTTAAATACAAAACATGCTTCGTTTTTAAAACATCGCTAGCCTAGCGCTAATGCTAAAATCAAAGAGAGGATCCCATTCAAGTGTTTTTCCTCCGAATAACGAATATTGACACACAAATGCCGTGGGAACACGTACCCGCACGTGGGATAACACTACGCAAAGGCACAAATTCTTCCCAATGTGTAAAAAACAAGTTATTTTAATCGAGTTCAATTACAACTTTCTTCTGTACTCACTTTTAAGTGTGTACAACATGGATGCACGCCACCACACTGCACCAAAGAGACCCACAAATATAGATTTTATGCATTAAATATATATTTTTAAATAATTGACAGAATAATCGCTAATCTGTATTTTTTTCTGCCAAAAATTGGTATCGGCCTCTGCCTCAAAAAGTGCATATCGGTCGGCCCTAGTAACAAAGTGTGTTGCTACTGTATTGCGTGCACAACAGTGTTCCTTTGATTTTCTTTTCCTTGTTATAAAGTTCTTTCTTCTTCCAAGGCAGGTTGTGTGTAGTTGGAGAGGGAGGCGGTTCAGACAGTGTGGGTGTGTGTGTGTGTGTGTGTGTGTGGTGGGGGAGGGGTGGGGTGGAGGGGTGGGGGGGGGCACTCCATGGGAGGCACTGCGGCGGCTCAGGGAGGATTGACCTGCAAGTCGGGCGGAATTCCAGCTGGAGAACCATCGAGCCCCCCTGAACATTTTCTGTCCTCTTCAGACGGGTGGGTCTTTTTTTTTTAGGCCCATATCGATTGTTGGCAGAAAATAAAATACCGATTACCGACTAATCTGCCGATGATTTAAAAATATATCCTTGGATGTTTGCGTTCTTGAATTTTGAGAGAAGAAAGTCTTTGAATTCTTGAAATATCTACTTTAAATATCATTTGGAAGGACAATGACATAATAAAACAATAAGAAAGTGACATAAGATTAGAATATTCAGAAAAACCAGTAAGAACAAACACTGACTGTTCTTGTGCGTTTTGGCCTCTTGGGGGCAGTGTGGTGGCGTGCATCCATGATGTACACACTTGAAGTGAGTACAGAAGAAAGTTACGATTAAATTCTATGAAAATAACTCGTTTTTCACACTTTGCGTCGTGATCTCTCACCTGTGGGTACGCGTTCCCACAGCATTTGTGTCTGAATATTCGTTATTTGAAGGAAAAACACTCCCGAAGTCGAGCATTTGAATGGGTTCTTACCGTCGCTTTTAGCATGAGCGCTAGGCTGCGATGTTTTAATTTTTGCATTTAAATATACAGGGCAAGTAATTGTTATTGTTGTGTGTCTAGTTTGGCAGTTATCTCCAACTGGGGTGTCATTAAACAGCTTAAAGGACGCTTGGGGACAACAAAACAACCAGAATAACATACGCTCTTCCTACGCAAGCAAAATGGTGCGTTCAGGGTACTTTCACAGCATCGGAAACTTTGGTTTTCTTCCATGATGACATTTTAAGGGGAAAATAGTTGGCCCAATTGGATGATTATTTTTGCCGATGTTTGAAGGACAATCATTGGCCGATTCTAATCGGTCGGGCCCTTTTTTTTATGCACGCATCCTCGACACACAACTAAAGGAGAAATGAGAATTGGTGAGCAGTAAAAGCAAAGCAAACACATGAAGTTGGACGAGGTCGTTTTGACATTGGACCTGTAGTGCTGTGATTTCCGACCACTGCTGCGGGAAACGATCCATTTTCACGCAATTGTATCCCAAAAAAGTATTTTAGAATACAGATAGACCGATATGTTTGTTTTTCTTCATTACCGATATTGGTCAAAATGGCAAATATGGGCTCCGATAATCGGTCTATCCATAATCGCTAACGACCAATAATGTACAGCGGTACTGGAGGTAATAATTGCCATGATTGTTCACATTTTTGCCGATATTTTCCATCCAATATTTTTCAATGTTCCCAATATTTCGTATTTCTCAAAGCATTTTTGCCCGAATGCTGCGTATTCCTCGTTCACAACTCGCATGGAAGCGCGTTACGTTGGAATCAATTAGCTGTGCCGCGGCGCTTGCCTCGTCTTTGTGAAATCTATTTCTGTCTCCAGCCTGTAATTTGGGCGCCTCCATTACTGCCACATTTTATTTATTTCCATGCGAATCACGCCGCCCAGAGGGGGAGACCAAAACCACCAAAGTGAGGTCTTCAATTAAAGCGACCTCGCAGCTTTTAGCTCCGCCTCGCTCCAATCGATCCCCCCCCATCTTGAAAATGACAGCAGCAACTTGGAAGCTAATCCGCAAAGTTGACAATTTGTGTTAATTTATGAAGCAGCTTTTTATGATTACAGGCGGAGAGGGAAAAAAAAAAAAAGAGCGCCATCACATCTGTCGAGACAATGCCGGCAAAAGCCAAAGCTATCAATCAGCCCCATTTGTAGAAATCGTTGAATCGGCGTGAAAGGCGCGTTGTGAAGAAAAAACGACGACGACATGTAATCGGGACATTCCACGCACTCGATGCTGCTGGGAATGCTGGATTGCAGCGCGACAGTCGGCGTGCTTGACATGCCGCGTCACGGCAGCGCTATCGAAGCCCTGCCAAAGAATTTGCCTCTCGAACAATCAATAAAAGATGCGCTTTTGATGTCGAGCTGCAGCCTCCAAAATGTGTCAGGCCGCAAAACAGTTGAGCATTTTCAGAAAACCGCAGACCAAACGCGACGACCGTTCGAGCAAAAACATTAGTTATCCATATGACGCGTGCTCGTTGTCGCGCCAGCTGACGTAATAATGTGCAAAATATATTTCAAAATCGAAATCGAATATATGCAAATATTAGGAGAAATACATTGGCTGAAAAGTTTAAATAACTGGAAAATTACAAACAGGAAAAATATTAGGTGAGAAATATTACGCAATACAATAGTGGACACTAAAATATTAGGCGAAAAAAAATAATTATATATATATATATATATATATATATATATATATATATATATATATATAGTAGAA